>NC_022026.1:15559865-15565949 GCF_000317375.1 Microtus ochrogaster
CCTGTAATTATCTTTCTTGGTTGAGTCTTTGTGTGGTTTTGGTATCAGAGTAACTGTAGCTTCATAAAAGGAATTTGGCAATGACTCTTTTGTTTCTATATTGTGAAATACATTAAGGAGTATAGGTATTAGGTCTTCTAGTTCTTTAATTAAAAAAATTAACAAGAAAAAATAACAGAAAACAGTTCTTTTGTGTTGTCATTAAAAATTACATCCATCTTTTTATTTTTTGTTTATGAATTTTCTCCCTGCATGTATGTATGTTCATCATTTGTGTACAGTACCCAAATGGGCCAGAAGAGCGCATGAAATTCCCTGGAAGTGGAGTTTCAGATGCTTGTTACTCTATGAGTATGCTGAGAACTGAATCCAGGTCTCTATCAGAATAGCCAGTACTCTTAACCAGTGAGCCCTCACTCTAGACCCATGTATTCTTTTTAAAGGCACTTTCTATCATTGTAGATATGGTAGTGAAAGGTAAGTATAAAAGTGACCGATACTTGGAGCTTAGCAGTAGGGAATTTATGATGGTTGGGTTGATGGACTAGGATGCTAGCTAGACAGCTCTGTCATTTTCTAGATCTAGGGACAAATTGCGTTGCCTTTGTCTTCAGTTCTTCAGTTGTAGATAGTACCTTGCATAGGACTGCTGTAAAGAAGAAAATGGAGCTCTGCTTGCTTGAAACACTGATAAGCACTGATAGAAACATATGTAAATTTGATATAATTTTTAACTTACAGGAAAGTTGGAAGAACTGTAGAAGAAATTTCCACATTTTGTTTTTCTGTATTCACCAACCTATATAGGTTCAAGTCAGACATGGTTGCAGCAATGAGAGTGAGAAGTGGGCACAGAATAACACACCTAACCAAGAAGATATCTGCAATTTGTGCCAGCTAGCAAAAGGAAAATCAGTTTTCTCAAATGCAGTATCAACCACACTCCAGGGAAGACCCCATGCTGTGGAGTAGGTGGCTAATAGAAAATGAACTTGGTTATGTTTTTTTTAACTTTTTATTTTGTTTTGTTTTTATTTGGCATTTTTCTCATTTTTATTTTGTTTGTTTGATTTTAATTTTGTGAGAAATTTT
Source organism: Microtus ochrogaster (assembly GCF_000317375.1). Classification (NCBI taxonomy): domain Eukaryota; kingdom Metazoa; phylum Chordata; class Mammalia; order Rodentia; family Cricetidae; genus Microtus; species Microtus ochrogaster. The sequence continues at coordinate 15,560,958 of NC_022026.1, forward strand.
GTTTTTGTTATTTTGTGAGTGATTCTTCTTTTGTTTTTTTCTTTTTTACTTTTTTGAAAGTGAGAGGGGAGAGGGGGAGGGAGGGAGGGAGAGAGAGACAGAGACAGAGACAGAGAGAGAGATCATATAGATATAGTTGGGTAAATATTGGGTTGGGGAAGACCCAGCAGGAGTTGAGAAGGGAAAAACATGACCAAAATATTTTGCATGAAAAAATTAACTTTAAATCAAGTGTTCAAATGGGGGCTGATAAGAAGGCTTACAGGATAGCCACTTGCTACAAATCCTGTAAACATGAGCTTGATCCCCAGGACCCAAACAGTGGATGGAGGGAACCAAGTCCTGAAAGTCATCCTCTGACATTAACATGTACAACCTGGCAAACTTACTAGCACCATCCCTATGTGCATGCCTCTCCACACTTTTTTTTTAAAAGAATGTTTATTTAGTTGTGGGACAACTATGATTATCAATTTCTAAAATTTCATATCATCAAAATAGGAAACACTGTACCAATTAATCTCTAACTCCTCTATCTATTATCTCCATGGAATATCCATTTTAATTTCAGTTTATGAATTTGACTGTAACAGATACCTCATAGTTTGGAAATTCTACATTATTTGTCTTTATTGAGATAACCTAACTTCAATTACAATAGTGTTTTCATAGTTCACACATATTCTAGCACATATTAGAATTCCTGTTTTTTCCTTTATTTTTGACAGTTTCATATATATATGTATATATACTCCCATTACACTCTAGTGTCCCACATCTTTTTTTCCATAACCTCTTCCTTCTTTATACCAATTTTGCAAGTGGCTGCACCATTAGAGAAAATGATACTTCCTCCTCCAGCAAACATTAGATAATCTTCAACACTTCAAAGACCTATAGAATATAATATTTGAAATGAATTAAGAACTTATTTTTTTTTCAACGGTGAGACATATTTGCTTTTAGGCAGCACAAATGGATGATGGGCATTGAAGAGGCTTCTTATGGAGTTTGCTATCTTTTGGGGCAAGAAAAAGCTCTTGTTTGCACTACTTGGTGGTATATTGTATGAACTGAACATGCAGAACCCACAGAAAAGAGACTGCTAAACTTGGCAAAAGATGAAATGGTTCTTCAGGGTTCCTGCTCTACCACAAAAACACCAGACATTCTGAAGAATGCAGAAGAAAGCAACTGATGAACTCTCAGTTTAAGGCAGAACAGATCTTCAATTTCCTGCTTCTTGGAAAAGTCTGCCAGATACTATGGGTGTGTAGGATGGAGATGAATGCCCCAACATTACAAAACAGTGTTGGGTGACTCTTCAGGCAACCAGGTGTCTTTGTCAATTCTAGAGTTTTGGAAGTTGCTTACAATGCACTTCCTGTTTACTTAGGTAATATCATGTCCTTCTGTGGAATTTGATGGAATTGAAGAGTAGATGGTTATAATTATACCTTTCCTTAGTTATGATAAACAATAAATTAGATATGAAACTTTAGACTCACAAAGATATGGCAGATGATAGAATATTTTCTTTAATTTTGCCAGAAAAAAAATGGACCAAATATTGTAAGTGTAATTTTTGATTGATACCTGTTTTGTTACATGTAATTTTACTACGTTAAAATTAAAACCTTCCTTTTTATTTAGACAGTAAATGTGAGATGATGTGGGATGTCCTTCTGTATATATAGTTGCTTTTATTTATAGATGAGTAAAACTATTTTGGCCAATGACTTAGCAGAATAAAACCAGGTGAGAAATCCAGAGATAGAGAGAGAAAGAGTAGGCAGAGTCAAAGAGATGCAATGCAGCTGCCACAGGAGTAACATACTGCACCAGTAAGTCACAGCCTCATGGCAATAGACAGATTAATAGAAATGGGTTAATTTAGTTAGACCTAGCCAGTAAGAAGCCTAAGACATTAGCCAAACAGTTATGTAAGTAATATAGTTTCTGTATGATTATTTGAGTCTGGGGACTGGGAAAAGAAAATGGACACCCTTTGTGTTTATGACAGAAACTTGGAAAGTCCATTCCTGTGCCGGTACACATGGATGATGTGTGTTCATTGTTGTAATATCAATTGTATATCAGGATGGTAGCACTCATTGATGCACTTCCCCAACCTCTAGCTCTTAAATTCTTTTTTATCTCTCCTCTTTAGTTTCCAGGGCCTTGGGAGGCGATGTATGAATGCTAAGTCCTCATCAGTCACTATTTTCCAGTGTATAAAACAGTTTCTCTGCCCAAAACAAAGAGCAACATTAGTTCTTTAGTATAAACATACATAGAGTTCCCATAAGCCTCCAAGCAAGTGAGAGACCTGCTTCCAGGATATTCTCCCACTCCCAGCCACCCACTGGACTCTATCCCTCCAAGACATACTCTGTGGCTCAACCCCACATACCTGAACATTCATCCTCCCAATGGCAAGCCCTCCCCTGAAACTCCAGCAGATACAAACCACAGGCACAAAGCCCAGGCACAAACCATACCAGTTGGAAAAATAGGAAAAGGTGCAAACCACAGCAATTGGAAGAATAGGCACAGGCACAGCACACCAACTGGAAGAAAAGATGAGCAAATGCCGGTGTAAGAATTCATGCAACTGCAAATGGATGGAACTAGAAAAAATTCCCTGAGTGAGGTAACCAAAACCCAGAAAGATGAGCATGGTATGTACCCACTCCATAGGTAAATAGTAGTTGTAAAACAAAGGATGAGGAACCTATAATCCATGACCCCATAGAAGCTAAGGAACAAGGAGAACCCTAAGAGAAACATAGATAGATCCCCCTTGGAAGGGGAAATAGAGAGGATATCCTGAGAAAATTGGGAGAATGGCAGTGTGGTGACAAGGTAAAGGACAGATGTTTGACAGACACGAAGGGACCTTGGATGCCAGTCTGGACTACTATTGCCAGAAAAACTTTCAATCAACAAAGAGGGAGAAAACAAGCTTATCCAGCACTATAGAAAGTACTAGAAGGAAAACTCCAACCCAAGGAACTCAGTTACATCCACAAAAAAAAAGGCAAAAGATAATCTCACAACAGCAAAAACCAGAGAAGGGAAACACATACACTACCACCACCATCAAAACAAACAAACAAAAAATAACAGGAATTAACAATCACTGGTCAATAACATCTCTTAATATCAGTGGACTCAACTCACCAATAAAAAGACAAAGACTCACAGAATAGATATGAAAACAGGATCTATTTTTTGTTGCACATAAGAAATACCAAGGCCAGCTGGACTGTGACTGAGAAAGCATGGGATAAAACCGGTCTCTTTGAACATGGCGGACAATTAGGACTGATGAGAAGCCAAGGACAATGGCACGGGGTTTTGCCCCTACTTCATGTTCTGGCTTTGTGGGAGCCTAGTTAGTTTGGATGCTTATCTTCCTAGACATGGACGGAGGGGGGAGGACCTTGGACTTTCCACAGGGCAAGGAACCCTGACTGATCTTTGGACTGGAGAGGGAGGGGGAGAAATGTGGGGGGAGGGGGAGAAGGGTGGGTGGAGGGGGAGAGAAATGGGAGGCTTGGAGGAGGTGGATACTTTTTTTTTCTTTTCTCAATAAAAAAAATAACCTCAACTTCAAAGACATACATTACCCCAGAGTAAAGGGTTGGGAAAATATTTTCCAATCAAGTGGACATAAGAAGCAAGCTGCTGTAGCTGTCCTAATATCTAACAAAATGGCTTCATGCTAAAGCAAAAGAAATGGAGAAGGACATTACATATTCGTCAAAGGAAAAATCGATCAATATGAAATTTCAATTCTGAACAATTATACTCCAAATATAAGGGCACCCACATTTGTAAAAAAAAAATGTTACTAATGCTTAAATCACATATCAAACCCCACACATTAATATTGGGTTGCTTCAACAATCCACTCTCACAAATGAATAGGTCTGCCAGACAGAAACTTAAGCTAGAAACAATGGAATCAGCAGGTGTTATGACTCAAATGGACTCAATAGACATATATAGAACATTCCACCAAAACAAAAAAAAATACCTTCTCAGCACCTCATGGGACCTTCTCTAAAATTGACCACATACTCGCTCATAAAGCAAATCTCAACAGATACAGAAAATTGGAATAACTCCTTGTATCTTATCAGACCACAATGAGTTAAAGTAAGAGTTCAGCAACACAAGCTACAGAAATCCTACAAACTCACGGAAACTGAACAACTCTCAACTGAACCATCACTCAGTCAAGGAAGAAATAAAGAAAGACTTCCTAGAATTCCACAAAAATGAATGTACAACACACCGAAAATTATGGGTCATAATGAAAGCAGTGCTTAGAGGAAAGTTCATAGCACTGAGTCCCAACATAAAGAATTGGAGAAATCTCACACAAGTGACTTTACAGCAAACCTGAAAGTTCTAGAGCAAAAAGAAACACAGTCAGGCAAGAGGAGTAGATGGTAGGAAATAATGAAATGCAGGGCTGAAATCAATAAATTTGAAACAAAAAGAACGGCAAAAATAATCAATGAAAAAAAGAGTTGGTCCTTTGAGAAATTCAACAAGATAGACAAACCCTTATCTAATCTAACCAAAAGTCAGAGAAAGACTATCTATATTAACAAAATCAGAAATGAAAATGAAGATATTAACAACACACAGTGATAAAATCCAGACAAGCAACAGATCATACTTCAAAATTCTGTACTCCACAAAATTGAAAAATCTAGAAGAAATGAACAGCTTTTTGATAAGCACAACATACCAAAATTAAATCAAGACCAGATAAAAACCATATAAACTATTTAAATAGACTTATAACCCTTAAAGAAATAGAAACAGTCATTACAAGCCTTCCAACCGAGTATAAAAGCCTAGAGCCAGATAGTTTCAGTGCAGAATTCTACCATAATTTTAAAGAAGAGCTAATACCAATACTCCTCAAATTGTTCCATACAATAGAAACAGAAAGAATATTGCCTTGATCCTACT
>NC_022026.1:15566284-15567278 GCF_000317375.1 Microtus ochrogaster
AAAGAGAATTGGAGATCAGTCTCCCTTATGAACATTGATGCAAAAATACTCAATAAAATATGGACAAACCAAAACACATCAAAAATATCAACCACCATGATCAAGTAGGCTTCATCCCAGAGATGCAGGGATGGTTCAACATAAAAAAATCTGTCAATGTAATCCACCATATAAATAAATTGAAAGAAAAAAACCATATGATCATCTCCTTAGATGCTGAAAAAGCCTTCGACAAAATCTAACACCCCTTCATGATAAAGGTCATGGAGAGATCAGGGACACTAGGAACTTATCTAAGCTTAATAAAAGCAATATACAACAAGGCAACAGCTGACATCAAATTAAATGGAGAGAAACTGAAAGCTATTTCACTAAAATTAGGAACAAGACAAGGCTCCCCACTCTATCCATATCTACTCAACACAGTGCTTGAAGTTCTACCTACAGCAGTAAGACAACAAAAGAAAATCAAGAGGATTCAAATTGGAAAGGAAGAAGTCAAACTTTTGTTATTTGAAGACGTTATGATAGTATATATAAGTGACTGCAAAAACTCTACCAGGGAACTCCTACAGTTGATAAATATCTTCAGTGAAGTGACAGGATACAAGATCAACTCAAAAAAAATCAATAGCCCTCCTATATACAAATGATAAAGGGTCTGAGAAAGAAATCAATCAGAGAAATATAACTTTTCACAATAGCCACAAATTATATGAAATACCTTGGGGTCACTCTAACAAAAGAAGTGAAAGACCTATATGACAAGAATTTTAAAACTTTGAAGAAAGTAATTTGGTAAAAGATCAGAAAATGGAAAAATCTCCCATGCTCATGGATTAACATGGTAAAAATGGCAATTTTACAAACAGCAATCTACAGATTCAATGTAGTCTCTATCAAACTCCCAACACAATTCTTCACAGACCTCAAAAGAACAATACTCAACTTCATACAGGAAAAATAAAAAGCCCAGGATGGCTAAAACAGTCAT
>NC_022026.1:15568113-15569151 GCF_000317375.1 Microtus ochrogaster
CTTAGCTATCATAGAAATGCAAATCAAAACAACTCTAAGATACCATCTTACATCTGTCAGAATGGCTAAGATCAAAGGTGCTAATGACAGCCTGTTAGAGAAGATCTGGAGTAAGGGGAAAACAAACTAAAAACACGTACAGCCAACTCCGAAATCAGTATGGTGGTTTCTCATAAAAATGGGAATCAATCTGCCTCAAGATCCACTGATACCATGCTTGGGCATACACCCAAAGGATTCTCATACTACAAGGGCATTTGCTCAACTATGTTCATAGCAGTATTATTTATAATAGCCAGAACCTAGAAACAACCTAGATGCCCCTCAACTGAAGAATGAATTTTTAAAATTGTGGTAAATCTACACAAGAAAGTATTACTCCGTGGTTGAAAACAATGACACCATGAAATATGCAGGAAATAGATGGAACTACAATACTCAGCCCCAGAGAAGCCAAGTAAAAAGGTAGACCCTAAGAGGAACACAGGGATCTACCTGGGAAGAAGAAATAGATGAGATGTCCTTGGTAAACTGGGAATGAGGAGAGATAGAATGGAGGAATGGGAACATGAGGGATCAGGATGGTTGAGTTGGCGGAGGAACTGAAGAATAGAGTAATGAAAGAGATATCTTGATAGAGGGAGCCATTATGGGATTAGGAAAAGACCAGGTGCTAGGGAAATGCCCAGAAATCCCCAAGGATGACCCCAGCCAAGACTTCTAGCAATAGTAGAGAGGTTGTCTGAACTGACCTTCCCTTATAGTTAGATTAGTGACTATACTAATTGTTGCCATAGAACCTTCATCCAGTTACTGATGGAAGCAGATGTAGTGATCCACAGTCAAGCACTGTGTTGAGCTCATGGAATTCAGTTAAGAGATGGATTAGGTATCATATTTGCAAGGTTAGAGGGTCAAGATCATGGTGAGGAAAACTGCAGAGACAGCTGAACCAAGCTTGGAGCTCACGGACTCTGAACTGACAGCTGAGGAGCCTGCGTTGGACCAAACTAGACCCTCTGAATATGGGTGACAGTT
>NC_022026.1:15593810-15599995 GCF_000317375.1 Microtus ochrogaster
GTGCCTTTTTATAGGTGAATTGAGACCATTAATATTAAGTGATATTAGTGACCAGTGGTTGTTTACTAATGGAGATATATTTTTGGATGATTTTATGCTGTTGCTTATTCTCCAAGCCCATCCCCTTTTCTAAAGCTTTTTTTTTTCATTTTTTCTTTTCCTTTTTTTGATTCTAAATGCATATTGTCTCAATTTGGGGAAATTCAGCTTACTTTTCTGGCTCTTTTCCTTATAGGGGTATCTACAATTATAACATCTAGATTATCTTAAGGTTGTTTTTTTACTTAGTGAAATACTATATTCAAATTTAAATCTTTCATGACAAAATACATGAACACTGTTAATTCCAAGGTAGGTATTTATGAGTTTTAGCATCACTGATTTTGGAATGCACGATAAAATTTATATTAAAACAGCACTGCATCATAGTTTAATTTTCACTGTTAAAATGTTTCTAAGTGGCATATACTATAAGATAGCAGTTTACGTAATTAACATAGTCTATGAGGTACATTAAGACAGCCCTATTCAGAATGCTTTCAGGACAGTTAAGTCACTGCAAGCTGACTCAAGCTTTTTTTATAGGAGGCAGATAATATTTATTCTGTAGGTCTCTGACAACCCTAGGTATAATTAGACTACCCAAATCACTACCATCCCAATAAAACCCATTGCATGAAAATAAAATGTAGAGATTAATTGCAAATTCCAATGCTTTAATTTGGAACATTAGATGAAATCATAGAGGTCGCTGTCTAACTGCCTTTCTGTGTACACTGAGGTCCAACTGTGCAGAACAGTTCAAAGTCATTTACAGGTAGTAGAAGAGTAGAATTAGAACCATGGTCTATTGCTCCTTATTGCACTTTTCTATTAGACCAGTCTGTCTCTTACATCCTTTCTCTCTTAGCTTCACACTTATCTGTGTTTCATCTTATAAACTATTCTAAAGGCATTTTCTCTACCTAATGGGCAGTTAGAATGGAGACAGCTACATTTTTTAGTCATTAAATTATATTTGTATTTCAAATAATGTGATTTCCACTTGGAAATAAATTAAAATGCCAAGATAAGCCAGGGCTCCATTGCAGACCAGACACCATCCAGATCACTGCTGGCAGGAAAGTAAAGGCTGGCAGAATCTAGTTAACCCTTAGTGGCGACTCAAATGTTTCAGAGGCACTAGGTCAAGAAATACAGGTTTTAGTCACAGCCCTGAAAATGGTTAGCATCTGTATGACCTGAAGTCATGACAAGTGGAGCACTACCTGCAGTTTATGTAGTTAAAAATGAAGCAGTCTAAGAGCAAGTATTATGTGGAAAAACCAGATAAAATGCCACATACATAGGGATTAAGAACAATTATAAAGTATATATCTTTTTGGTGTAAAGAAATTTTAGAAGATTATTCCTTGGGGATAGTAAGAGAAAATTGTAAATAAATAAATAATAGAAGATAGATAGATAGATAGATAGATAGATAGATAGATAGATAGATAGATAGATAGAAATAATGAAACAATTATTGCAGTGAAAAACTAGACGTTTGTACATTGCTCACATTTTCCTCATTACATTACCCTTCCTCCTTTCACATTGACCCACCTCTTCCCCTCAAATAGCTTACTTTCTGCTTTCATATGACATAATTACACTGAAAAATCTAGACTCTATATACAATAGAAAACGTTCGATAAATTATGTCCCCCGTTACTCATCTACAAAGAATATGCAACGCTTCCTAATTAAAAGTTTAATGTTAACAGTGGGAAATAAAACAAACTGATTGATTCAAAGGAGGCTAAGTAACAATGAAGAACGAAACTACAAAGTTGAAAAAGGATCCTGATCAAAGTGAATGGTGCCAACTAGGGGAAGGTGGAATGGCATGCTCTGGCAAATACTGGTGAAAGGCTCTATGCAGGAATGCAGAGCTAGGTCCTTGAAGCTCCAGAATCAGTTGCAAAAGCAAAACTACTCTGACCAAAGATTCCCCCAAGCAAAATCTAGCATGGTGCCCCTAATAAGTGTTCTATAAATGTTTAATGACTGAATAATGATAAACAGATACACAGCTATTAGTCAGTCATTAAGGAACAAATTTCATACTTAACACAGCAGAGGAAAAATTGGCATGATTTCAGACAAACCTTCAAATTAATACTTCAAAAGGAAACACTTCATTTACAACATTTTGATATCTTCAAATAAATATATACACAAAGAGATTACTCACTTGGCTGTATTTCTTGCATTTGGGGAAAAATGTCTCTAAGTGCAGTACAGAAAATGATGCATTACATTAAAATAACTTTTTGTCTTTATGAGATGATAAAAACCTAAGTTTGCTTTCAAAGGGTCATGAGCAGTTGGCTGTGGTACAGTTCTCACTCTGGATCTAATGTGCTGTGGAATGCTGAGTACGTCTATCCACCTTGCCTGTTGAGTTCAGTGTCACTTGATCCAAATATTAGAAAAACAAACAAACTGTGAATTCCTGTCCCATCTTGATTGGGTTTTCTTGTATAAACTACACATATTCCCTTTCTCCCAATGGTTAGTTCTGCTTAAATTAACCCTTGTGGGTCATAGTGGATGCTGACATTTAAAAGGAAAGGTTCATCCCAATATAGACACAAGAGGTGGGTTGCATAAGGATGACTATTCTCCTTCCTTCTGTAGAGGTAATGACATATTAGAATGTATTTAAAACATATCTCTGAGATGTTCCAGCAGTTGGAGTGACACTGCTGTTCATCAGTACATATGCATATGCATAGGATGCAATCACCATTGGTGTATGCAACTTTTATCAGCTGTCCACAGAGTGAAAAAGATCACACCTAGTAACTTCCTGTTGCTTACTTTTTAGGTAGAAGAGGAAAGGGATAAACGGAAACATATCAGAAGATCAAGTTTTTCTTTCCATCACATATCTCATTTTTCTCATTGGTGATTCTGATTTTATTTTCTTCTTCAACCCTCTCTCTTGACTTTATGAGCCTTCAGAAACTATTTTCTTCTATATTAATTAAATAAAACTATGCTCTATGACTCAAGTATCATCTGTTTCACAGAACTTTAAAATTATTGTAACTTCTACACTTTTCTCCCTCCAAACCCTCTGATTCCTCCTACTTCCATTTAAATAAATTTACTATTGTTACATATATAAATTCATAAATATATAAATACAACCCTCTGAGTCTATTTTCATTGTTTTATGTACATGATTTCAGGGATGATCCTTTGTATTGCACAACTAATTAGGAGTTCATCCCTGGGGAAGACTCTCTCTGTCTCTGTCTCTGTCTCTGTCTCTGTCTCTCTCTCTCTCTCTCTCAACAGTTACTAGATGTCTTGTGGTCTAGGGGAGGAACCACCCACTGTTTCTCCCTTCCTCATTAGCATTTCTATTGTCATTGTCATAGCTTGGATCTCATCTATGTAGACTTATTATTGCAGCATCATGTTGCAGCATCCATGCCGTTTCTAGATGACACATTCTCAAAGCAGAATTCTTGGTCCTCTGACTTTTAGGATCTCCTTCTTTTGCAATGTACTCTGAATCTTAGGTGCAGGAATTAATTAAATAAAACTATGTTCTATGATCCAAATATCACCTGATTCACAGAAAAAGGCTTTTACAAAACTTTTAATAGGACTTATTAATTGTACAAAAACTTCAACAATTATAGCTTACTTTCATAACAGTATTCTTTCGTTATCATATCCTGTATCCCCTCCCACTGTTCACCTTCAACTACCTCTAGGCCCTCTTTCTATGTTCATTTATCATCTGTTATTTTCTATTTCTTTAATTGTTATTGTTATACATTTACATACAAAGAAATGTGTAAAAACAACATTATGAGTCTAATTAGTGTTTCTTACAGTGTTTCTAACTTATAACACATTCCAGTGCAAGCTTTCATGGTTGAGTGCCTCTCACACTGTGATCTAGGACCAAGATTTCACTATGTTCCCAGCATTTTCTCCATTGCTTTCATATGAAGAACCATGAAGAGAGAATCAACTGAGCATACAATGGTCTAAATACGGTCAGTGCACATAAATTTTTATGTCTATTTTGTGGCATGGCTGCATAGCTATAATCTTAACCTGCAGGAATCTTGTAACTATAGTTGAGGTTTGTGTCTTAGAAGAATAAACCAGGAATATTGGTATGAATGTGATAAGAGTGTCTTCCATACCCTTCAAGGCCAAGGGTCCCCATTCTTTGACTTTTATTAAGGAAGAAAAATCACCAAGTTATTAGAATTCTCAACAAGTGGGATCCTGAAACTGACCACAGCATGACTAATACATCCTCCAAATAACCTAGGATGGAGATTCAATCTACCAAATTAGAGTTTATCTGAATAAAGACAGAACTTTAACTGACAGAAAGGAGCAGCTTTGTCACAGTAAAGTATTCAGTAGCTGAGTCACATAATTGGAGGTGAATGCCATGCACACTGCCTCCCAACCTATAACAGTGACTCTGTTACTTAAAAGTTGAACAAATTAAGATGAATAAAACATTACATCAGTGCCCATGTGCCTTCAAACAGATTTCTGTTCTTTGGAGGATTGGATTTAAAAGAAAGAAAACAGATCTGGTGATAAACAGTTTGGTGTTGCCAGTTACCAGGCTCAAGACCTTGAAAAAAACAACTCAGTTTTTTCAATCCTGGGTCTTCTCATCAATAGTGACACCTTTATCACAGAATTACTAGACATGTAAATTGCATAAAAGTAACTGGTGTAAAGCTTGTTATGTTGGTTTTAATTTCAACTTGCCACAATCTAAAGTCTCCTGGGAAGAGTTTCCAAATAAAGGATTATCTAGAGCAAAATGGCCTATGGACATGTCTGTGGGGATGGTGTTGGCTTCCTTAATTGATGTGGGAAGATCCAGCCTAGTGTGGGTGATACCATTTCCTGGATTTTGGTCTTGGACTATATAAGAGCAGAGAAGTGACCTGAGCATACTTCATGATTGACTGTGCCCTTAAAGTATAAGCCAAACAATCCCTTTCTTCCTCTAAGTTGCTTTTAGCCATGGTGTGCATCACAGCAACAGAAGCCAAACTTGAACAAGATTTTTTGCGAGTAAAATTAGAGTTTGTTTCCTCAATGTTATTTGAATATTAGATGAAGTAATACATGTCGACCCTTAGCCAAGATTTGGTGCATCACAATCATCACTGTAATGATATGTGTTATTCCTCTTCTGAAAAAGTGAAAGTGAGATGGTTATGGTGAGGAGAAAGAAATTATGGTGAGTCTCTCCCTGGTCTCAGACTTGTCAGTCTTGTAGAGGGTGAGAATTGGATCTAATGGAGGGTTTCATGTGAGTCACAAAGATCTGGAGATGCCACTATAGTGACACTGGCTCCTTCAGTCCAACCTCATAGGGGGATGTATGGAGACAGGATGAGATCATGCCTCAATAATTCTTGGTGTTCCAGAGAAGAAAAATGTCTTACAAATTTAAGTCACTATTATTTTGAAAGCCAGATGCCAAGCTTTGAAATACAGCTTGCCTGTCTTCAATATCTCGTTATGTTTCCACAGCACAGGGGAAAACAGCCAACTGTTTATACACAGTAGTATTTCTGGTAACTGAACTTATTAGTTTAAAAGACAGTATTTACAGAGCTTACAAAATAGCATGCTTTCAGTCCATAGAGACTGGTTTTAATTAAAGCTCTACCTTTAAAATTCATTAAAGTAATCAGTTCTAAGCGATTAGAGCTTGCATATTAGATTTCAACATGTGAGTGCTACAAAATCTCTTCCACAGGTGCAAGAGGCAGAGATTTAAACAATCGTAAAGATACCTTCTTTCATTTAATTTCTTTTCAGTTTTATTTAAAAGCACTGACTGGTTAGGTGCAAGAATTTCACTTTTATATTATGTATATCATCATCTAATCAATTATTGTCACCTGGGGAGAGCTTTGACACATGCTGGCACTGGTTCTCCTGGAGAAGAAAGAATAGAATGTATGTAGCGACTATAAGGAGACAAAATGTCACAATGGTCCCCTGCCAGAAGAGACCTTTTCTTTTCTCTTTTGAGAGTCTTCTATACGATTCCATTGGTCGACTTCTCTGTTTTTATGCCAGTACCACACTGTTTTCATTACTGTAGCTCTGTAATAGAGTTTGAAGTCAGG
>NC_022026.1:15600268-15623993 GCF_000317375.1 Microtus ochrogaster
GTTACCCCAAGATATTTTATGCCGTTTGTGGCTATCGTGAAAGGTGATGCTTCTCTGATTTCCCTCTCTGTTTCCATATCCTTTGTGTATAGGAGGGCGACTGATTTTTTGGAGTTGATCTTGTATCCTGCCACTTGGATTAATTCCTTTGATGGAAGAAATCTCAAAACAGCCTAGTATCAAATCTTTGAGTGGTTATTATTCATAATTATGAAGATTTATAATGAAAAGGAGCAAGCTGAGAAGAAAAGAAGAAGGAAGTAGAATGGCGCTAAATTCTGTGTTCAAGGAGACTAATGAATTAAAAAGGGGAACAAAGGGAGTGGAGATCCCAAAAAGTTGGAGAGGCCAGAGCCATGGGATACCTGCTGAGGAGAGCTGCTAACAGGGGGTGGAACCAGCCCAAGAGAGAGAAGAGTGTTGCTGTCAGCAAAGCTGAAAGGAGCTGGAGATCTGAAGAGCGCTTTGACATCAGACATGGAGATGCAGAGTTCGGAGTTTGCCCAGATGATTTCCAGTCTTGTTTTAGTCCAGTATTTCTTCACTGTGCTCCCTTCTTTATGTTACATATGGTAATGAATATTTTGTGTCATTATATGATGCAAGTATATCATCTGCTTTGTGATTTTGATTTTAAAGGAGATTACAGTTAAGAGATTGCATAAGTTTCAGAAGGCTTTGAACTTTATACTTTTAAATAAGTTTGAGACTTTTATAGACTATTGAGACTTTTGAAGTTGGACTAAATGCATTTTTTGTATTAGAATATGTCTACAAGCCTTTGGGGGGTGTGGTGTGGAATATGGTAGTTTGAAAGAAAATGGCCCCTAAAGGGAGTGGCACTGTTAGGAGGTGTGGTCTTGTTGGAGGAAGTGTGTCACTGTAAAGGTGGGCTTTGAGGTCTTATACATGTTCAAGTCCTGCCCAGTGAGACAGATCACTTCCTCTTGCCTCTGAGTCAAGACACAAAATTCTGAACTACTTTTCAGCACCATGTCTGTCTGCATGCCACCATGTGTTGCCATGATGATAATGGATTAAACCTCTAAAACTGTAAGCCACCCCATTAAACTGTTTTCCTTTATAAGAGTTGCCATGGTCATGGCTTCTACTCACAGCAGTGGAAACCCTAAGACGTCTGGTGATGGCTGGCAGTACAGAGGCAACAATCAACCTCTAAAACAGGCCTCAGCTGTGTCTCCGGAAAAAAAAAAAAAGTTGTCAGTGACAGATGAAAAACTAAAAAGCATGCTTAATGGAAATTTTATACATACTCCTTAATTTCCACATGAAGATACCAAGGCTTCTTAGTTGTAAGTCTCATAACAGCCAGGGAGTGAATTTTTCTATTGTAGCTCAAGATAATTCTACCACTTTAATACATGCATGGTCCTGGGAAAAATTATCCAATTCTTATGAGAAAAAGTTCTTTGTTTGTTTGTTTTTATTAAAGGTAGTTATCCCAGAAAGAATTCATGTTTCCTGACTTTTCCCCTTTGCTCTGATTAGCCAAACTCCAACAATGGGATGTGGGACAGTTACCACCTACGTTAGAGATAAAAAAAAAACAAAAAACAGAAGCCATACTGTCCCAGTATGCTTGCTAGACTGGTTTGGGTCATGGAGCACACTTTTTATTATAAGAACGGCTTTGTTGAGGTACTTTCACTTTGTTCTTGTGTTCCTTTCTGCAACGCTGAGATTATTCTTTCTTTTTGGTCTTCCTTTATACACCCACTCTATTATAACTTTAAAAGGAATTAAAAGAGGGAATGGTGATAAGAAAAAAGTTTTCCCTAATTCTCTAGAACGTTATTCCCTGTCAGTCATGTTTTCTTCTTACCCCACTTCTTCTGCTCCTAAACACCATCTTGCATGGTTTCCCTTGTTTTCTCCCCCTGCCGCCGCAGTCATATTTCTAACTACAATTTTTCACATGCCATATTTTGATCATATTCTTTCTCCTTTAGAAACTCCCCCATATGCCCCTCACCTCCCTATTCAACCCACCTTCATGGCGCCTCCTTAAAAAATCCAAAAATTGAAAATCAAAGCAAACAAAAACTAATGAGACAAAAGAAACATCAAAACAAAACAAAAAGAACACATCCAGAGTCTGCTTTGTGTAGGCAACCACTCCTGGACCTGGGGCCTGTATCACTACAGATACCACCTATTCTGAAGGCACTGGTAGGGGAAGGTCCTGACTCAGTGCTTCTGATCTGGGTTCTCTGAGAAAACAAACCAAAAAGCTTTAGAGGATTGCCTCAGGGATCTCTTCAGAACAGACCCACCTTGCAAACTGTGGCTTCTCCAGATAAGTATACTCTTATCAGCTCGGTTTTCAGTAACAGGCTCAGACAAACTTTCTCCTGTCTCTGAGGAGAAGCTAGTGCCTGTTTCTGGACCAGACTCACTATTGCACTGAGCTAAATGTAAGATATAATGGTGAGCAAGAAGGATACGGACTTAGTCCTCAAAAATCTGGAATAACTTTCAATTTCAAACAACAAATAACAAAACAAGGTGATTCGTTCATTTATTTACTTAACTGGCATGGACTGAGTTTTTATTTTTGTGCCAAGCCATATGCTGCATTTTAGAACTGCACTGATGAATCAAAAGCCACTCATGGTTAATGCTGATTTTACTGGGCAGATTTGAAGGGGTTGTTAACCATTGAGAAAGAACCCCTGACTCAAATGCAATTTTGTCCACCACCTCCTATTTTCCCAGGAACATTAGAAAGAGAAACATCACAGCTGCCTGTCTTTGGGGTTTTAAATAGCACATGAATGGATGGAGCTACCAGGCCCATTAACGGAAAGTTACTTCCTTCTGGTCAAAAGAATGGATTCTTAATTTTACCTTTAGCCCTGGGTGCAGACATTGCATTCTGATCTGCATCAAAGAATAGAATATTCTTCTCCCCCCCCCCCCCCCCCACCCCCCGCTTAAGAGTTAATCTAATTCCTGGCCTGCCAATCACCTGGTCAGGAGATTGCCCTACAGGAAATCTGATTCAACTGAAGACATATTAAGGAGATGGGAAGAATAATTATCTCCTTAATGAGATAATGTACTTACACTTCTCAGAAGCCCTTCCTCTGATGCAGCTGGTTATAGAGCTGCTGGCATGCAACATGTCTAAGCCTGCCCACTCCAGTGAGTTTCTACACGGAGAGCAGAACTTTTCATTTTTCTCTATTTATCTATTTTACAGATAATGGCCAATAGCTTTAGCATACTTTCTGACACACTGTGATTTCCTACCTTTTCTCTGAACGTTCTCTACCTTTTTGGCATAGAGCTGCCTGTCAAGCTCTATTACTGAATATGCCGCCTCACAGTAACATCTCAGTGGACCCTGAATTTGGGACCCATTCCTGTTACACAGATGCTCTTCTTTTCTTTTTCTTTCTTCCTTTCTGCCTTCTTTCCAGCCTCTTTTTTTCCCTTAAGGTCCAATCTATAACTCTAGAAGACTCCTTTCTAAACTCATGCTCTTGTTGTCCAAAATTTTAATTCATTGAGTTATCAAGCAGGACCCAGAATCCACCTGCCTGGAGTTGCTTTGAGAGTCACTGGTTTGTTTAAAACACTGAATTATGCTCGTGTGACGTAAGAGACAAAAAGTCCATCACCATGAAGACCTCATTTTCTCCATAAAAATGGGATCTAGAGTTGCCAAGAAGATAAACTTCTAGGAGCATCTGGGGGAGTTTGTAGAGCAGATTAATTGAAGTGAGAGGACCCACCTTATATGTGGATGGCACCACTCTATGAGCTGTGGTACACAACATAAAAGGAAGTTGAAAGTAAGCAAAGAAGCAGCATTTGTTTCTCTTTGCTTCCTGATTACAGATACAAAGTGGCCACCCACCTTACATTTCTGCTCCTGGTCTTCTTCCTCATGTTGCACTGGTTTCTCAAAGCAGCAGTCAAAATAAGCCCTTTATCCTTTAAGTTGCTTTTTTCTATTTCTTTATTTATTTTTTAACAAATATCTGATCATAGCAATGAAATAAAGTAACTAACCCATTGAATCAGGCCACATGTTATGTACAATCTAGCAAAGAGGAATGAATAATATATCCACATACTTATTGTAACTGCTTGCTTTCTTGATCTCTAGGCAATGGTGCAGGTGTGTAGTTTCCTAAGAAAGAAAATAATAGGGAGTTTGGTCCAAGCTGAAGGACCATAGAGGTTTCCAAGGATATCACATTTGGCCTGAGCTCTGAAGGATGCAGAGTTACCTGGGCATCTTAATTCTGTGTGTCTATATCTCAAACACTTGAGACTAAATGCTTTATAAAGAAAAGACAATTATTTGGCTCATGATTCTGAAGGCTGTAAAGTTCAAGTTGCATGGTTTGACAAAGGCCTTCAGCTACATCACTTTATGACAGAGAAGCAGACAAGGAAACAATCGTGTAGGTTAAGGGACAGAAGAGTGAACAAAGAAACAAGAGACGAGGGAAGGGACAGCTCTACTCTTTTATAACCATCTTTTCTCACAGAGAAAAACGTGTCTCTGGGATAACTAAATTTATCTCTTCCAAGGGTTGTGCTCTGAAATCTGATAATCTACAGAAGGCCATACTACCTCCATAGTATTTTGTTGGTGACCAAAATTCAGGTAAAAGAACCTATGGGGAAAGAAACCACATACAAACCAGAGCATGAGACAAGTTGTTGAGTGAGAAAAACAAGCTGAAAGATGAGGGAAGTCTACAAGAAAGAAAAGCTTGAGACAAGTTTAAAGAATTGGGAAAAAAGCTGAGGGTAATAAGCAAAAGGGAGAATGGTCTAAAAAGAAATAATAACCTTAGTGGCCTGGACCTAATGTCCAGTTTGTACATTTTTATGGCTAGTAGTAGAAAGAAGTATTAGTAGATTTTAAGCAATAAAGTGACTCAATTTGACTATTTTTATTTTTAAGGTTTTTGAATCTGCCCACAAAGAATTAGATTCCATTCTATAATTTTCACTTTTTTGTTTTTGGAAGGTCTTACTATATAGCTTTGGATGTCCTGGAACTTACTATGTAGACCTGAGTGGTCTTGAACTTACAGAGATTTGCCTGCCTCCATCCCTAGTGCTAGGATTAAAGGTGTGCACCATCGCACAGAGCTTCACTATAGTGTCAAATTATGTGGGAGGTCCTTCTGTCTATGTCTTGCTTTTATTGGTTAATGAATAAAGAAACTGCCTTGGCCTGTTGATAGGGCAGAACAGAACTAGGTGAGAAAAGCTAGGCTGTATGCTGGGAGAAAGAAGGAAGGAGTCAGAGAGATGCCATGTAGCCCCACTGGAGACAGATGCTGGAACATTTGCTGATAAACCACAGCCATGTGACGATATACAAATTAATAGAAATGGGTTAAATTAATATGTAAGAGTTAGCCAGTAAGAAGCAGAGCCAATGGGGTAAGCAGTGATTTAATTAATACAGTTTTGTGTGATTATTTTGGGGCTAAGCGGCCGGGAACAAACTAGCGGCCTCCTTACTACAATCAAAAAAAAAAAAAAAGAAAACTATGTTTTTACTTAATTCTCCTTTCAGTCATCTTTCCTACCCTCCTGCTACACCTATTACCCTTGTAACCTCTCCCTACTCCATCTCCTTTCCTACCCTCCTGCTACACCCATTACCCTTGTAACCTCTCCCTACTCCATCTCCTTTCCTACCCTCCTGCTACACCCATTACCCTTGTAACCTCTCCCTACTCCATCTCCTTTCCTTTTTCATGTCACACGTCCTTTTGCCCACTCTCATTCTTCCTAATCACCTATTTTTTTTATCTTCTCTTGATCTTCTTTCTAGGTTTCTTAAATTTTACCCACAGTTGCACCCATTTATACATATACATGTATACATTACAGGCTAGGAACCACATATACAAGAGAACATCCAGGGTTTTCTTTCTAAGTTTGAGTTATCTCACTTAATATCATACTTTCCAAATCCACCCAATTTCCTGAAAATTTTATAATTATATTTTCATGAGAGAGATCTGGCTATTATATACAAAATGGGATCTAGGAAGGCAGAATAGGTGGGATTATCCATCAAGATGCATGGACTAGGGGATAGTAAGAGAGAATGAGAAAAATGAGTTGAAATTCGTATCATCATCGTAACTAGAACGACATAGTGATCATGGAATGTGGAGGTGCCATGGATAGATAGTAAGATGGCAAATGCGAGAAAGATCACATTTGCAATGTGGTCAAAGTATGTTGAGTTTAGTTTGAGACATTGAATTAAAATGAATTTGAGACATGAAAGTAAGCAGTTTGATAAATAGTTCTGGAACTCAAGGAAGGAAAGAGAACGCCTAGAAATAGACATCTGCCTGTTGTCAGTTCAGCACACTGGTGAAAACTGAAGCCAGAGAGTGAAAGAATTCACCAAGACAGAATGGATCATGAACACAAAAGAAGAACCAAGATAGGCCTCTAGTCAGCTCCAATAGTTAAAGTCAGGTCAGAGAGAGTAAACTCAGAAGAGTGAGGAGACTCATTCAGGAATGGGCATCCTAGCATAAAGAGTGCTTCATGAGGATGTGGCTTCTGGCATAGATGGCGCATGAGAGACGAAGACTGAAAATGTCCATTAAACTTAGCAACACACATGTAATCAACCAGGCAGGGTGGAGAACCCACCTAGCTATCCCTGTCTTCTTCTTTCTCTGAGAGGCGTTATTCTGGTGAGGGGCATTAATTTTGGGGTATGGCCCCACTTCTAGCTCCTCATGGGGCCTTTTAAGCTCTTCCAAACCCATGTGTGATTTAAGAAAGATGTTAGCGTGCTGAACCACCTCCAGTACAGTTTATCTGGTCTTTCAGGTCTCTGGGTTATTCTCAACTGATTGGTGTTCCAGGCATCATTTTTATAACTACCACTTATCACTAATTTGGTCCTCATTCTGGCTTCATGTCGTTTTTTTTCCTTTTAAGGGCTAATAGTTGTGCATTAGCTACAATTTATTCCTACAATTACTTTTCAAGGGCTCAGCAATGATAGTAGTTTTCACTCCCATAGTATAAAATGTGTTTTCAAGGCTATTATCATCAGATAATTATATAAATAAGTGAGCGAACAAATCAGACTTCATGCACACCATTGTATTGCTTAGTATTCCAGGTACCTCCCAGTAACCTTCCTCAGCTCTGGGTTGGTGTGTAGAAATTAAAGCACAGAATAGATTACTGAAGCATCAGATTTTTTTAAAAGTTCATCTTAAAAAAATGATTATGCAGATGTCACTAAGAAGTGGATAGTTATTTAAAACTACAAAATACATAATTAATTAAATCAAATGCAGGATCACAATTCAATTTCTGTTTCAAAACCAGTTGTTACTTTCTTATACAAGAAGACTCTGAATATAGAGAACTAGATTTACCTCTCTGTAGATGTCTGTCCATTAGCATCTCCTTTGAGGTTTCTTATTAAGGTTGGTTACAGAGACATTAGTGACCACTTAACACTTGGGTAAAATGATTCCCTCTTACTCTCTGGCTGTGTTTGGATCTACTAGGAATAAATAAGCGGTATCTATCCAGGTTAGCATGAAAATGCTGTACAGTTGTGAGTACAGAAAACCAAATGTGATGTGTGCTAATCTCTTAATTCAGATAGAAATTCCTTCTGAAAGTTTACATTCTTCCCAACTGGCCCCCTTAGCACTCTTGAGCTTTGCTGCCATGTGTCCTGATTACACCCAGTGAACTCCATGAAGGTCTTCTTATTTGAGAAAGAAGCCAGTTTCACAGGCATCACCACCCCTAAATCTAGTAATGTATCCTCCATAATAGAAATACCCTGCTAAAGAGGCCTTCTTGCCCTTGTATCACTTGTGACCAATATATTATAGCTCTTGATTCTGCTAGAATGACAACTGCTTTGGTTCAAACCTACTGTGTTCCCAATACTATTTAAACCTTGGTTTATTCTTTTAGAGGAATGTGAATTCTCAACAGGCTTCTCTAGGTCTTGTATTTATCTCATTTCCACAGAAATATATCACATAAATTATCTAAGATGAAAACAGACCACAAGTAAAACCTTCAGAAGTCTGGTTTTTAAGTTTTTCTTGCATATTTGTTTATTCTACTTTATTATTTGTGTGTATATATGTGTGTGGAGAGAGAGAGAGACAAAGAGAGATTACGGAAAGATTACAGAGGCACATATGCTACAATGTGTGTAGAGATCAGAGAGCAGGTCTCTTGGGAGTCAGTTCTTTCTCACTATATATTCCAGGAATTCAGGTCATCAGGTTTGTTTGGTAAGTGCCTTCATCTACTGAATCATCTAACAAGGCCTATTTGTTTGGTTTTGCTGTACTTTTTAATTGGTGAGTATTCATTGTACTATGTTTCAAGTTTAAGTATTTTTTAAGATTTATTTCTCTGTCTTTGTCTGTCTCTCTCTCTCTCTCTCTCTCTCTCTCTCTCTCTCTCTCTCTCTCTGTGTGTGTGTGTGTGTGTGTTTGCTACAAGTATGTGGGGGCCTATGGAGGCCAAAGAGGATGTTAGATCTCCTAGAGCTGGTGTTAGAGGCAGTGCTAGAGAGTCATAAGTAAACAATTTTTGGAGATACTTTAATTTGGTAGAAAAATCTGACCACTGAGACAGTTTGCTTGAGCTAATGGGAGCTCACCAACTCCAACTGGACTGGGAGTGAAGGAGCATGGGAACAACCAAGCCCCTCTGAAGGGGACTGACAGCTGGGGCAGACTGAGGGGCCACTGATAGTGACACTGGGATGTGCCTCTACTGCATATACCGGCTTCATGGGATCCTATTCTCTTTGGATGTAAACCTTGCTCAACCAAGATGTAGTAGGGAGGGCCTTCGGTGCATGGCACTCCCTTAGGGTTGGAGGGATGGGGGTGGGGTCTGTGGAGAGAGAGGGTGGAAGGGCACGTGGGACTTGGATTGGTATTCTTTAAGAAAGAAAGAAAAATAAAGAGAAAAATCGGATCAAATTTTACATTATCTGAATCTTGAGGACTCACACCACTCCTAGCCTCTGATTGATTAGCTTCTTGTTAACCAAAACTTGGGGAGTCTATCGATCAGGACTTCTAGACACATATGGATGTGACTTGACTTTAATATTTACTCAGGATGAAGCAACTTTTATACCCACTGAATATTATATTAGCTAATGAGGCATTGGAGAGATGGCTCAGAGCTAAACGCACAGAGTGCTCTTACAGAGTACCCCAATTTAGTTCTAAGTACCTGCAGCAATAGGCTCTTGCCATCTTGTTCTAGTGGGCAACCAAAAGCAGTAGCAATGGCCAAAATTCTTTTGGGGATCTCTGTTGCCTCCCTGGCCCATAATAAATATGGATGTGTCTCACACCTAGTACTGAGATTTTCATTTAATAACTCATGTCTTCTGGAGGTATTGTTCACCAATACAGAGTACCTCCATCCACATTACTTCCTATATAAACAAATAAATAAATAGCAACTGTACTTTTTTAACTACAGTTTTTCACAATCCTTAATTTTGCTTCGCTCAGCCCTATATTCTCTCCCTCATTTCTCCGCTTCCACTCTCACGCCTTTAACACCCAGTCCTGTACTTTCAACTTTCACATTCCATGTATTCTACTAAATCCTCTGTCCTTACGGGAATCCTCCCTTCCTAGATATCATGGGCCCTTCCTAGTCTCCTGGCTCTACCGGCACCCCTAATAAAACACACCGATTAAGAGTCAAACCTAGAATCACCATATGAGAGAGCATGTAGCGATTGTCTTTCTGGGCCTAACTCACTTGGTATGGTATTTTCCAGTTACATTCAGGCTCCTGTAAATTTTATAGTTTCATTTTTCTTCAAATCTGAGTAATATTCCATTGTGTCTATGCACCACGTTTCATTATCCATTCATCAGCTGATGGGCATCTAGGCTGATACAATTTTTAGCTATTGGCAGTGGAGTGTTAATAAATGTGGATTTGCAAATATTTCAGTAATAGGCTATGGAGTCCTTTAGGACTAGGCCGAGAAGTGCTTTGCTGGATTATACGGAAGTTCAATTTTTAACATTTTTAGAAACCACTGAAATTACTGGCATGGTAGCTACAACAATTCATCCTCTTACCAACGATGGATAAATTTCCCCCTTTCTCCACGTCCTGGCTAGCTTAGATCATCTGGATTTTGGATGATAGTCATTCTGACTGCCATGAGATCAAATCTCAAAGTAGGATCTGCATTTCCTGATGGCTAATGATGTTGAATACTCTTTTAAAAATCCCCTGCTCAGTTCCACAGCCCATTTTTAACTTTAAAAAAATATTAATTGTATTTTATGTGTATGAGAGTTTTGCCTGTGAATATGTATATATATGCACCACGTTCATGCCTGGCATTAATGGAGGTCAGAATTGAAGGACAGATCTCCAGAAACTGAAGTTAAAGATGGTTGTAAGCCACCATGTAGATGCTGAAAGCTTAACATAGATCCTCTGAAAAAACAATAAGTGTTCCTAACAATTGAGCCATTGCTCCAGCCCAGAGGCCAATTTTAATTTGGTTGATGTTTTCTTGTTATTTAGTTTCTTGAGTTTTGTTTATGTTTTATATTCCAATTCTCCCTCAGACATGTAGCTAAAAAAGATTTTCTTCCACTCTGAATGCTGAAGCTTCATTTGAACGACAGTTTCCATTGCTGTTCAAAGGTCTTTATTTTGATGAGATCCCATTTGCCAATTACGGGCCTTACTTCATAAACTATTGGAAGCCGATTCATTAAATCCTTAACTATGTCTAGATCTTGAAGTACATTCCCTGCTTTTTCCTTCAGCAATTTTTCAGCTTAAGGCATTGTGCTTTGGTCATTGATTAATCTGGAATTGATGTTTGTGAAGGCTGAGAACAGTTTCAACCTTAATTTTTCTGCACGCATCTATCAAATTTACTGAGAACTATTTGATGAAGATACTGTCTTTTTTCCAATGTGTATTTTTGTCATCTTTGTCAATAATCAGGTGACTATAGTTGTATGGCATTATATCTATGTTCTCTATTACATTATACTAATCCAAATGTCTGTTTTCATCCCAGAGCCGTGCTATTTTCATTACTATGGCTCTGTGGTATAACTTGAAATTAAGTATGGTGATATCTACCCCAAAACATATTCTTTTGCTCAAGATTCTTCATTGTTGTCATCATCGTTGTCATCTTATTTTCTTTAAGAAAACTGAGTCAGGCCTGGTCATTCTTTTCCAGACACTCTAAATTATGTCACTCACTTTTTTGTGATGCTACCTCTCCCATCTTTCTGCCACGTGACTACCTGTCTGCCGCTTGGTTGCTCAGAAGTGCCCTGTCATTTTCTCTTCCTCTCCTCTATCTCGCTTCTGATAAAAGTGTCCTTCAGCTTCCCAATGACTTCATTTTTATTTTATTAACAAGACAAAAGGGAGTCTAACTTCCCCAGTAACAGCATGTCCCTTGAAGTTGCTGCTGCTGCTATAGGAGTACAACTTAATTATGCTGTGTTGTTGTACTGATTCTAGGGGCCTTGCAGCTGGGTTCCAGGATTAGAAGCTGGGCGCTGATTCTCAGCTCTCCCACTAGCTTTCCTGCAGCAATCTCCCCTGGCTTAATAAGACCATTTACAGAATTTGTCTCTTAGAGAATAACAAGTATTCTCAACTGTTTTCTTTTACAGTTTTAGTGATGAGGTTTCATTTTTAATTTTTTAAAAAATTTCATTTTACATTCCAACCCCAGTTCTTCTTTCCACCCTTCCTCCCATCTCTGCTCACCTCCCCCCAGTCCACCCCCATCCACTCCTCCCAAAGTGTAAGACCTTCCATGGGGAGTTAACAAAGCCTGGCCTTCTTGGAGCCCATTCCCTATGGTGGGATGTCATGCTCAACCTTAATGCAGAGAGGAAGGGGCCTGGTCCCGCCTCAACTTAATGGTGAGATTTCTAATCTGCCATCCTATTCAAAAGTTATAAAGTAGTGTTTTAACTACCATCCACCCTGATTTTACAGGTTTTTCGAGTTGTTTAGAACCTGGGTAACAAAACATTTCTTGGGCATTTGGAAGACTCCCACAAGCATCATGTGCCAGGCACGTATTTTACATTAAAGTAATATAATGGTAAGCTCCACAAACAGAAGTTATGTCTTTGTGGAGCTTATATTTCCATTTTCTCCAAGATCTATTTCTGGTACAAATTGCATTTCTGTCACTATCACTTATGCAGTATATAAGCTCCAGGGAGTAGACCATCAAGGTAGTCTCCCAGCTGTGTGACATCAGTGGCTGACTCGAGATGCAGCACAGCTTTTGTGCTCATGCCTTTGCTAAGATGGCTTTGCTTAGAGTTGTGCTCCCAAGAGATGAGACTGCTGCTGAAATAGAGATAGAGTCCTTCCTATTACATCTAATGTTGAAATCTGTCACTTTTCCTTTTCAAATCTGTTCTCTGCCGTGCCCCAGAGAATGACTCCATGCCCATACACACATAGGCAGCACTAATGGGACTCAGTAAGTTATTAAAACAGAAAAGACATGATGCTAAGTTGGAGATATGTTGGGGGACCTAGGGGAGCTTTCGGGGTATGGGGTAGATATGATTAAGATATTGTGTATAATGTATTAATGTATGAAAATTTCAAAGAATCAAAAACCAAAAATATTTAGAAAGAGATGATTTTTATTTACATAAATCACATCAATACTCTGTAGCAGAATCAATGTTTTTGAAAGTTTCATATTCAGTATTTAACATCACTTCTAATCCCTGAAAAAAGGTCTTGAAATGATGTGGGAGTGTCATATATCAATCTGTTGATTTCATTGGTTAATTAATAAAGAAACTGCTTGGCCTGATAGGTTAGAACATAGGTGGGTGAAGTAAACAGAACAGAATGCTGGGAAGAAGGGAAGTTAGGAAGACGCCATGCCCCTCCTCTCCAGGGCAGATGCAATGAAGCTAGCTGCCAGGTCAGACATGCTGAATCTTTCCTGGTAAGACTGGTGCTACACAGATTACTAAATATGGGTTAGGCAAGATATGAGAGTTAGCCAAAGAAGAGGCCAGAGCTAATGGGCCAAGCAGTGTTTAAAAGAATACAATTTGTGTGCTGTTATTTCGGGTGTAAAGCTAACCAAGCGGGAGCCGGGCAGGACGAAAAGCAGGCCTACCCGCTGCTCTTACTACATTGAAAAAATTGTAGACACGAATTTCCTGGTTTGCCACAAAATATTCTAACTTGTTGACTATGGTATTTGCTTTCTTAAAATGGTCTGGAACTTATCCTGAAATATCTTCAAGATACACCTGCATAATTTTACTATACATATTGGCATTACCTCTAATCTCAAGCAACAGACTTTGACCAACTGGTAATATACTTAGAAATGTGGTAACTCTAATCTCTGTTTGTATGCAAAGCTCATATACACAGTGTAGGATACCTAAAACTCCATTTCCTCAGAGGTAGGCTTCATCTCATGCTTGCTGAGAGAAACTTGCTCTCTGGAGTACCTTAGCCTAGGGATACTTGCTCTGCTAACCGAAATGCACCTTCCCTTCAAATCTCATTGTGTGTATCCAGTCACAATGGTTAGCATGCCAGTTCTTTGCTGCTGTTGGAACTCTGCTCTGCTGCCTAATTCACGCTGAGCTCATGCCCAAAATTTGAGATAACTAGCTTTGCAATCATCTTTTCCATATGTTATACGATTGTATTGTGACAGTCCAAGTCACTAAGACAAATTTTGCCTACAGTGAGAATTAAGGACTCCAATGCAGTTGGTGTTGAAAATGCCAGGTAAGTGCAAGTCAATTAAGATTTATTCAGAAGAAAAAGAAATAGTGCCTGTTTCTGCTTCATTATCTCCAAATTCTCACCCACTGTCCTAATTATGAGCTTATTATGGTGATTGTTTTCTGAGCTATAAGTATTTAATAAAAATATTCTATAAAACAAATTTTTATGCTTCAGTGTGAAATATACACAGAAATAAAGCTTGTGTCCTCAAACAGCAGTTTGGTTGTAGAGTTTGATTGCATAATACAATGACAAAAATTTGAAATGGCTGCCACTTTCAAATATAAAGCACAAATTATTGAAGTTGGTTAACTGAATACACTAGAAAGTAATAGGGTGCAGATATAGTTCAATAGTGGTACACTTCTCTGGCCTGTGAGATCTTAAGTTCAGTCCCAAGTACTACAAAACCAAGGTAAAAGAAAGGACTGGGTATACCGGCTAAATGGAACATACCTGCTCTGCTTAGAAACTTACCAGTATAGGGCTTGTGTAGGCAACCACAGATGCTTTGAATTTATATGTGCAACAGCTAAGTCATGTCCAGAAGACAGTATCATATAGCACCCCCCCCATTTTATCTGTGCCAGTTTCCACAATATTCCCTGAGCCTTGGGTTCTGGGGAAGGTTGGTATGGATGTCCCATCTATGATTAAACATTCAGAGTCACCTATTTTCTCAGCATTTTGAATGGCACTATGACTCAATGCCTACATACTACAGTAAGAAGCTCCTCTGACTGTTGCAAAGAGGCTGCTTGTTCATCCCAGCCGGTCAGAACCAAAATAATCACACAGAAACCATATTATTTAAATCACTGCTTGGCCCATTAGATCTAGCTTCTTATTGGCTAACTCTTACATATTAATTTAACCCATTTCTATTAATCTGTGCATCGCCACATGGCTGTGGCTTACTGGCTAAAGTTCTGGTAACTATCTCTGGTGGGGCTACATGGCTTCTCTCTGACTCCACCTCCTTTCTCACAGCATTCTGTTTAGTTTTTCCCACCTAGTTCTGTTCCCCTATAGATCTGCTATTGGCCCAAAGCATTTTCTTATTTATCAATGGTAATCACAGCATACAGAGAGAAATCACACACCATCTGACCAAGAAAAGAGCATCACAACTCTACAAATATAAGCATAAATATTTAGATGGGACTTTGACAATATGATCAGTTAGTCAAACAATACCTGTATATAGTGATATCTTGTTTATGATCTAACAGATAAAGCTTGCCTGAAGTTTATAGAGCAAAGTTAGCCACACTAGTCAGCCATAGAGGTCAGATGGTAGTGGTGCATGCCTTTAATCCCAGCCCTAGAGAATATAAGGAAGGATGAGAGAGGAACTTGTTCTCTTTTTAGTCTGAAGATTTTGGAGACGTAAGGACTCTCTAGTGTTTGGCTGCTTTGCTTTTCTGATCTTTAGCCTAAACTCCAATAACTATCTCTGGGTTCTTATTTTTCATGCTACACCTCCAAATTTCAACTCTAGGATCTCTGACCTTCCTATCCATGGAGTTTGACCATATTTACAGTAGCAAGCATAAAAGCATCAAACAATTTTAAATCTTTGAAGAAAGAAATTGAAGAAGACACCAGAAAGTAGGAAGATCTCCTATGCTCTTATGTAGGCAGAATTAGCATAGTAAAAATGGCAATCTTACTGAAAGCAATTTACAGATTCAACGCAATGCTCATCAAAATTCGAACACAGTTTTTCACAGACCTTGAAAGAACGGTACTCAATTTCATATGGAAAAGCAAAAAACCCAGGATAGCCAAAACAATACTGTACAATAAAAGAACTTCTGGAGACATCACAATCCCTGACTTCAATCTCTACTACAGAGCTACAGTACTGAAAACAGCCTGGTATTGGCATAAAAACAGACAGTAGGACCAATGGAACTGAATAAAAGATATTAATCAAACACCGGATTTTTGACAAAGAAGCAAAAAATATCAAATGGAAAAAAGAAAGTATATTTAACAAATGGTGCTGGCATAACTGGATATCAACATGTAGAGGAATGAAAATAGACCCATATCTATCACTGTTGTAACTAGGAGCAGCAGAGCTGCGTCCCCGGCACCCAGCCGCCTGTACGGCTAGCTTTATACCCGAAATAATTACACGGAAACTGTATTCTTTTAAACACTGCTTGACCCATTAGTTCCAGCCTCTTATTGGCTAGCACTTACATATTAATCTAACCCATTTCTATTAATCTGTGTAGCCCACTAGCTGGCTTACCAGGAAAGATCTTAACCTGCGTCTGCCTGGAGTGGGAGAATCATGGCAACTCCCTGACTCAGCTTCTTTCTCCCAGCATTCTGTTCTGTTTACTCCACCCACCTAAGGGTGGGTCTATCAAATGGGCCTAGGCAGTTTCTTTATTAATAAGAAATCACTCCCACATCATATCACCATGCACAAAACTCAAGTCCAAATGGATCAAAGACCTCAACATAAAGCCAGAAACACTGAACCTTATAGAAGTGAAACTGGGAAGTACACTTGAACACATTGGCACAGGAGACCACTTCCTAAATATAACCCCAGCAGCACAGACACTGAGAGAAATAATTAATAAATGGGACCTCCTGAAACTGAAAAGCTTCTATAAAGCAAAGGACACGGTCAACAAGACAAAACGACAGCCTACAGAATGGGAAAAGATCTTTACTAACCCTACATCAGACAGAGTACTGATCTCCAAAATAACAAAGAACTATAGAAATTGGTCATTAAAGAACAAATAATCCAATAAAAAAATGGAGTACAGACCTAAACAGAGAACTCTCAACAGAGGACTCTGAAATGGCTGAAAGACACTTAAGGAAATGTTCAACATCCTTAGTCATCAGAGAAATGCAAATCAAAACAACGCTGAGATTCCATCTTACATCTGTCAGAATGGCCAAGATCAAAAGCACTGGTGACAACTTATGCTGGAGAGGTTGTGGGGAAAAGAGAACACTTCTGCATTGCTGGTGGAAATGCAAGCTGGTACAGCCCCTTTGAATGTCAGTGTGGTGATTTCTCAAAAAATGAGGAAACAACCTTCCTCAAGACCCAGTAATACCATTTTTGGGTATATATCCAAAGGATGCTCAATCATATCACAAGGACATGTGCTCAACTATGTTCATAGCAGCTTTGTTTGTCATAGCCAGAAGCCAGAAACAACCTAAATGCCCCACGACTGAAGAATGGATAAGGAAAATGTTGTACATTTACACAATGGGGTACTACACAGCAGAAAAAAATAACAACATCTTGAATTTTGCAGGAAAATGGATGGGGCTAGAAAACATTATTTTGAGTGAGGTAACCCAGACACAGAAAGACAATTATCACATGTACTCACTCATAGGTGGTTTTTAAACATAAAGCAAAGAAAGCCAGTCTATAAACCACAATCCCAGAGACCTTAGACAACAATGAGGACCCTAAGAGAGAATTACATAGATCTAATCTACATGGGAAGTAGAAAAAGACAAGATCTTCTGAGTAAATTGGAAGCATGAAGTCCTTGGGAGAGGGTTGAAGGAGAGAGGGGAGAGACAGGGAGGGGAGCAGAGAAAAATGTAGAGCTCAATAAAAATCAATTAAAAATGAAAATAACACTATATTCTTTGTTCTATTTTGAATAAAAGGATATTATTTTATTCAAAATAGACTTAGGTAGCATTTCATATCTTCTAATATTATACTCTATAATATTACATAAGTCCCTTTTGTAATGCATTTAATAGTTTGCTATTTCCTTATTGAAATGCATTATTAATTTCTTGAGAATTTCATACTATGTATTTTGATCATATTCACCTCTTCCCCAACTCCACCTCAATACACCCACCTTTCTTAACCATCTCTTATTATGTTCTCTTTCTCTAAAATCACAAACCATCAAGTCCAATTTGTCTACCCATAGTGTGGCACAAATGTTATTAGAGTAACAATCACTTTCTAATTGTATTAATGACACACTCCACAAGATGAAACTCATGTCTGGCACAATTATCAGGGCCAAGAAATTGTGCAAGCACGAAATTGCACAGGCCCAAAAGAGAATATATCACTATTCTGCTAAATGTAGACAGTACTAAGCTGATTCTTAATGATTTATCATTATGAGTGTATCTCTCAACCCTCATCAGAGAAACTTTTATCTGTAGTAGATGGCAATTACTACAGAGACCCA
Source organism: Microtus ochrogaster (assembly GCF_000317375.1). NCBI lineage: Eukaryota > Metazoa > Chordata > Mammalia > Rodentia > Cricetidae > Microtus > Microtus ochrogaster. Next base: position 15,618,316 of record NC_022026.1, read on the forward strand.
CAACTGGTCAAGGTATAGAGAATAAGAGATTGTAGAATTCTCAGCTCCAAATGAAACATCTATATCACATCCCCTCCTCCTGAAAATTAGTAATCGTTGCACAAGATGAAACAGAAAAGTTGTAAATTAATTTAAATATTGTGCATTTGATGTTTACAGTGTGGTGTGTTAATATGATTCACAGAGTGAATTAATTTCAATAATTAAGCTAATTAACATATCCATCTCCATATAACTACCATAGTTAGCATATGGTAAGAATCTTTAAGATCAGTTCTCTTGGCAAATGTCAAGTATACAATGCAGTATTATTACCTACAATTCTTGACTATAAATTACATCTCTAGAAGGACTTCATTTCCTCATTTCTTAAAAATTTTAACTAAATTGCCTTTAGGCACTAAAGATCCTTCATTTCTAACACACTTTGTCTGATTTCTAATCTTTCCTTAAAGAATGAGGCTGCTTTCTTTCTTCCATTGTATACTTTTAGCTCCTTTGTCGAAAATCAGGTGTTCATAGGTTTGTGGATTAATATCTGGGTCTTCTATTTGATTTCATTGGTCACCAAGGCCAGATGGACTGGGACTGATGGAGCATGTAATCAAACCAGACTCTCTGAAGGTGGCTGACAATGAGGGCTGACTGAGAAGTCCATGATAATGGCACTGGGTTTTGATTCTACTGCATGGATTGGCTTTGTGGGAGCCTGGTTTATTTGGATGCTCATCTTCCTAGACCTGGATGGAGGAGGGAGGACCTTGGACTTCCCATGAGGCAGGGAACCCTGACTGTTCTTAGGACTGGAGATGGAGGGGGAGGGGAAGAGGTGAGTGGGAGGGATATGGGAGGTGGGGAGGAGATGGAAATTTTAAATAAATAAATAAATAAATAAATAAATAAATAAATAGAATGGGGCTGTTTACAAGATGTCCACAAGGCACTATGAAAGAATACGTTCTACTGAGACTTGGTGCATGTACATACATATAGATGATTTGGGATTGGATCTAGTGGCAGAATTCCCACTTGGCCTTTTTCCAGGAATGCTGATGTAAGGTCTGACTCATAAATAATTGTGAGGAAGACAATTTAAAAGAGATGCTGCCTAAGCAGTTTTTTCTCATAATTCATTGATTAGCTATTCCTCACTCAAACAATTTGAGGACTTTAGCCTCTAGGAATATTGGGGTAAGTGAGCAAGCCCTTGTCTAATGGAATTGATTAATACAAAAAAGAAAAGAAAGTAAGCCTCAGAGGATGGGGTAAGAGCTGTGGAATGGTGTTCTTGGGGCCTGACAGAACTGTTGCACGCATGACCTCACAGCAGCTGTGCTTGCGTGCACAAGGCCCAAACAGGATCAAGCTAGTAAAAATCCAACAGGTATGGAGGATGGGCTCCTAAAATCCTACTCTAGCTGAGGAGCTATGGAAACTGATGCTACTCGGGAGGGAGAGTCAGCTTTCTTTGGTGTTACAGTCATTGCTAGGCTGTCCCACTTTGGGTTATTTTTGGAACTAGAGTGGGACAGAAAGAGTGGAGTAGAATGGTGAATTTCAGAGCATCTCCGTCTGGATGGAATTTCCATACTGGCATTCCTTCTATGATTTCATTTCCAAAGAGTTTTATCAGTTATGATAAGATTGAAAACAATCCCACCCTACTCACAGATGTACACACTCCTGAAGTTTGTGCATATAATATTATCTTATAAAGCAAATGGGGCTTAGCAGGCAGATTTCAATTAAGCATTTTAATAGGAACAGTTAATCCTGGATTATACAAAACAGCCAATATAATGAAAGAACTCAAATATGAGCGAGGCAGGAGAACAGGGTCAGAAAAACAAACACAGCATGTACTCACTCATAAGTGGTTATTAGACACAAAGAAAAGATAACCAGGCTACAATCCACAATCCCAGAGAAGCTAGGTAAAAAGGAGAACTCTAAGAGGGACATATATGACAGGCTCCAGGAGAAGGAAATAGTTAAGATCTCCTGGGTAAACTGAGAGACGGGTAGAAGTGAGGAGATGGGAACATTGGGGCTCCAGATAGTCAAGTTGTGGGGGTTGGGGTGGGCAGAGAGTGAGAGCAATGAAGAAGACATCTTGATAGGAGGAACCGTTATAGAGTTAGGGAGAAACCAGGTGCTAGGGAATTTCCCAGGAATCCACAAGGATGACCCCAGCTAAGACTCCTAGCAATAGTGGAGAGGGTGCCTGAACTGGCCTGCCCTGTACTCAGATTGATGACTACCTTAGTTGTCATCATAGAACCTTCATCCAGTAACTGATGGAAGCAGATATAGAGATCCACAGCCAAGCTTTGAGATGAGTTTCTGGAGTTCAGATGAAGAGAAGGAGAAGGAATCATATGAGCAAGTGGGGTCAAGACCGTGATGGGGAAACCCACAGAAACTGCTGACCTGATCTAGTGGGAGCTCACGGACTCTGGACCAATAGCTGGGAAGCCTGCATGAGACTGAACGAGGCTAAATGTGGGTGACGGTGGCTTGATCTCTTTGTGGGGCCTTTGACAGTGGGACCAGAACTTATGCTTGGAGCATGAACTGGCTTTTTGGAACCCATTCCCTATGGTGGGATACCTTGTCCAGCCTTGATACAATAAGGAGGGGCTCGGTCTTGCCTCAACTTGGTATGCTGGACAGTTGTCTCCCTATGGGAGGCCCTATAGAGTGGATGGGGGCTGAGATGGTTGAGTTGGAGAAGGGGAGGTAGGGGCACCTGGGCCAGGATGTAAAATGAAATATATATCAGTAAAAAAAGAAAAAAAAAACCTTAATGACCATTGAATAGTGGAGAAGTAACATGAAGTAGCCCTGCTAGAAATTTCTGATTTAGTTTTTCGAATCTGTAATAAATACCGGGAAGGAAGGGTTTTTTGTCTTTGGCTTATGTGTACATGTGACTTTTGTTTTGCTTAAAAACTATAACATTCTTCCTTTCAGAGAGGATAATTGTCCACTCATCCAGGCTGTAGGCAACTTTACTTTAAAATTATCTATGTGACACATACAGTACATTTAGCAATCAACTAATAACTCACTTTAAGAAAAGACTAGAAGTTGGCATGTTAAGCCTTTAGAATTATTTGGTTGTATATTGAATATTAAAATCAAAAGCCCATTCAATGCTTTGAATTCCTAAGCTTATTCTATCCAGGGCTTGATTTATGTATCAAACAGCTTACATAAATTTGTGGTTTGAAAAGAAATGTAGCTTTAGCTACCCAGACAAGTGACTAATTACCCTGGACAGCAATTACATGAATAGACATCACCCTCTAATTAAATTTTAGATGTAATATCTAAAACACTAATGTCAGTTTAGAAAATACAATGGAAATCTAAATCTTTCAGCATCATTATATAAAGGGTTGTAAATATGAAACACAATGTTTCATTTTAGCACTCATTTCATAATTCTCTAAATGTCTTCCTTTATCTCAAAAATTTTCATTTTGATAGTGATGGAATAGAATGACTTTGAAAACATGAAATCAACACACTGAATGCTGAAAGGATAATAGATATGGTTGCTCTAAAACAAGAGCTAGTGTCTTTGAAGACAAACAAGGGGCTTAGGATTAATACTCAGTGTGTGATATATGCATTTCCTTTTATAAATAAAACCTGCACTTAATGACAAATAGTCTGGCTAAGAGTTTTTGCCTTAAAAACCCTATTCATCCTCCTCCCCTTGCCCGAAAAGGTGGAGGGTATGCCCTTATTGCTGAAGACACCATACACTTCAGACACAGGGTCTAGAGGACCCTAGTTGGACCTAAAAGCTTCCTCCTGGAAGACTAGCATTCATGATACCAGAAGTGCTATACAAGCTTCCAAAGGAGAGAAGTAACCAACAATTCTACCCGGCTATGACAATAAACGATGGAACTATACTATAATTATTAAAATAATTTAAATGTTATGTTCCACACTCAACAAATGTACCTATATATTGTGTCTCAATAAAAGAATTTAAAATCAAATAAAATAACACTTAAAATGAAACAAAATTCTACCAAAGGAAAAACATACTCACAATAAAAAGGCAGAGGTTGTGAAATTAAGCTACTTCAATTAAATAATCATCTTTTCCTCCTTGCTGTCTAACCTTGAGAAAAATACCTTCTCCAATCTTAGTTTCCTTGTCTATAAAGTGCTTTTGATAACAGTCATGCATGGATAACAGTCCTTTTCCCATATGACTGTTTTGAGCTTAGAAGTTACTAAATAATTGTAGGCTCTCGATTTTTTTTCACGAAATTCATGCTCAGTGATGTACTAATTTTATTAATTCTATGTCATAACTGATATGTTTATAACAAGAATGAAGACTCAATGCCCTACATATTTTGCAGCTAGCCATGAGCATGTTAACATAGAATACATGGTGATCAAGGATGAGACAGTAACATGAGCCTTCTTTTGTCACTATGCCTTTTTGAAGAAAATTATTTGCCATTCTTTCTAGTTTCCCAGTAAGCACTCCATATATGGCGGTGATCATCAGATCACTTAGCATAGAACTATCTTATACACCAGAGATGTAAATGGTCCTAACTTCCCCAGGGTATATATAACTTTTATACTGGAGGACTGATAGACTTGTCCTATAGGCTGCATCTGACCACAAATTTCTAAGCTCACCTAAAATATTATGAGACTGTGTTACAATTTTAATTACAACTTGATTATGCAATTCTTGAGCTCACATGACAATGATGACATGTGGCAGGGTCAAAAGGTTGTACATACCTGGAAAGCCGTGCATTTACTTGTTCATAAAAGAACCAAGTTAGATTCTGCATACCATATTTTTACTGGTAAGGAGAATACTGTTCCAGGAAGCTATTAATTTCATCCAGACAAAATGACCTATCATTTCCAAACATGGGCCCAATAATGCTCCTTAGAAAATTATATTTCTGTTACTAAAGCACTGCTTCATCCAGAAGGGAAATTGCCCATTCATACAGTCAGGCAAGGATGAATAAAACATGCAGTATGTGAAATACACAAGGTATGATGTCCCATTTAATTCCCTTCCACTAAGTCAGCACATTCTGCAAGATAACTTTCCTAGACTGCTGGGGGGAGGGGTTGCTATGAAACACTTGAAATAGTGGAGAGATTAGGAAGTTTGTTGCTCCACAGCATGTTGACTTAGACATATCCAGGAACAGGATTTTTGTGAAAGTAGAAGTTCCCCTGTTTCTCAAAAATGTGTAAGATTGATTCAGTTGAAGACAATGACTCCAATTAAAACTGTTGGAGCTTGAGCACATTCGGAGAGTCTCCAAATTGAGCCAACCCCTCTCAGCATATCAGCTATTTCATGAGAGGCCAGCACTGATTAGTTTGTTGTCATTGTTGTTGTTTTGCCAACTCGGTATCATCTGGAAAGAAGGAATGTTAACTGAAGGATTGTCTCCATTATATTGACTGTAGGTAAATCTATGGGACATTTTCTTGTTTAACAATTGATGTGTTGGCATCCATCCCACTATGGGCACTGCCATTCTGGGAATGTGGTGCTGAGTGGCATAAGGAAATTCGGGATCAACCTACCCCTCGACCCAGCAATACCACTCTTGGGAGTATACCCAAGAGATGCCCGATCATATGACAGGGGCATTTGTTCAACTATG
>NC_022026.1:15625178-15625757 GCF_000317375.1 Microtus ochrogaster
AAAAAAAAAAGAAAGTAAGGTGAGCAAATCAGGGGAGAAATGAAATAAGGAGTATTACTCAGTTTCTCTTTCCAGGTTCCTACTCAGAATTCCCTTCATGGTGAAATGTAAGCTCTAAGATGAAATAAACCCTTTCATCTCCAAGTTCATTCATTTTTTTCATGGAATTTGTCATATAGAAAGCAAACTAGGACTGGGTCATTCTTCATGTAAATTATAATCTATATTTACAAATCTTCTATGTAGTATCAATAAGACAATGCATGACTCCCCTAATGCCCTTTATTTGAAAAGCTAAGGACTAACTAATAAAGCAGAAAAATTCGTTGCCCTATGATAACAAAATGATATCATCATTGCTAAGTTTTGTGATTATTTACTGAATACTTATTTTGTAACATTGCATGCAAGCCAGAGAGAGGGTACTGTGACCTCAATACATTCCCAGATATACCATCTTGGACAACTCACATTATTCTTCAGTTCCTCTATGGATTCATTGCTAAAAGTATGTCTGTGGCAACTATTTGACCTCACCTCATAGGTTCAAACACACACACACATACACACATACACACA
>NC_022026.1:15625857-15642602 GCF_000317375.1 Microtus ochrogaster
ACACACACACACACACACACACACACACACACACACAAAGAGAGAGAGAGAAAGAGAGATGTGGGAATGTCAAGAGTGAAGCCAATGATTTGCCACTATGTGTTTTTGGATGAACCTGGTCTGTCTTTGAGAGACTCCTAACAGTATTTAGTACTTCACATGAGGACTAAAATTGCCAACTACATCCTAATTGGTACAGTGCACCCTCAGAAGAAGAAAACTTCCTGAGCACCGAGACATGGTTTCCTGCTTGGTTGCTTTAAACAAGAGCATTATTCATTCCAAGCACTCTGGATTCTTTTTTTTTTTAACATATATTGAAGTAGCTGAAATAATTTTATTATTTGAATGTAATGAAATAATGAAATAAATCATATCATAATTCAAAATGACATATGTAATTGTTTTATGTATATACAGCATTATCAACTGCAAATATTTGCACTGATGCTGCATTCAAACAAGTCCACAGGACCTATTCCACCATCTATTCCTCAAAGAATATTGATTCATAAGAATATTGCTCATAGGAGACTGGACATTTTTTAAATGTTAGCTTAGGCACTTCACACTAATTGCAAACCATTAATAAATTTAGAAAACAACATAATGGCAGTGTAAGTGATTTTCTTGTTATCAGAAGTTTGAGCCATGGAAATTCAAAAGATTCTTATAACTTGGTTAGATTCTCACTTCTACCAGTCGCTAAATTTGTGAGTTTAAATAAGCTGTTTAAAATTGTCGTGCCTCCTTGTCTTTATCCATGATATGTAGCACCTGTTTAACAGCAAATTCTTTCAAGGATTAAGGCAAATAGCTTGCAAAGAGCTTAGCACAATGGCTGTCCCACAGTATAGATTTAGCAATTTTCCACTATTGCTATTGTTATTTTCTGTTAAATATGGATAAAAGTACTTAATTTTGTTGTGAGAATGTCATGTGGGGAAAATTCAATGATACTTCCAAATGCATAGCATTTTAAATGCAATGTCTAAGTCAGAAGAGACTCTAAAAGCCCACTTATCTGTACCTTTCTTAGTCAGTGTCAATCCCAAACGTTGCATCTTTGTAAAATCCTTAAAGTAGACAGAATTCTCGGAGCATATAACCTGTGAGTTCTCCCTTCTGGTAGACATATACTGTTATAAATGCTATTCAGCCACACATCACATAACCCTGGGTCAAGAAGCTCTTTTTATTTTGATAAGGTTGATGTTCAACCCCCTTTTAAGATTTAGGATAAGTAAGAAGATAACAACTTAAAAATAATCTGCATCTCTTTTATATCCAGTATACATAAAAGAAGATGCCTGTAATATTGAGTAGAATCAATTATAAGGTATATCAAAGTCCATTGTGACTAAGTAAAATACATATTTATCAAGAATGCTATGCTTGACAAGGATCTTAAAATGTGTATATATTTAAATTTATGGTCAATTTTTTTCTATTTACTTTTTCTAATAGCAAAAGCTGAAAGCAATAAAATGTTTAGTGCTGAGGAACTGGAGATTGATTAAATGATGTATAATATAGTTGAATGATATGTAAATATGATATGTTTTCAGCAAAATTAAATCACTTAGAAATATTCGCAGCCAGGCGGTGGTGGCGCACGCCTTTAATCCCAGCACCCAGGAGGCAGAGGCAGATGGATCTCTGTGAGTTCGAGGCCAGCCTGGTCTACAAAAGCTAGTTCCAGGACAGGCTTCAAAGCTACAGAGAAACCCTGTCGCAAAAAAGGAAAAGAAAAAGGAAAAAGAAAAGAAAAAAAATCTCACACCAGGACACCAAATATTGGGCCTTCAGGATGACTCAGCAGTTTATAAAGGTACTTGCCTCCAAGCCTGATGACCTGAGTTCAATTTCTAGAACCCACATAAATGGGTTGTCTTCTGACAGCTACAAGTGTATCATGGCACAGTCAAGCATACATACATACAAATTGATGAATGAATGAAGTTGTTAAACGGTTAAATGCTAAAACCAGTGAACAATGAATAAAACATGCTAACTATTAGAAAAATCTGCCTATTCATCAAGGGTTAAGACTTGGAGAAGATAAATCAACTACAATGGAAACATATAAGTAAAGCGATTCTGTATCCATCTTATCCTTGTTTTCATTATTACTCCTTTTTCTTTTCAACTTTCCTCTGATGACAGCACATGAAGACAAAAGCTAGTAGTGGGAAAGTGTACAGAAAATCCAGGTTCAAATTCATGTGTTGCCACTTCCTGTCTGTGACCACGTTTAGAACAAGAAATTATTTAGACTTTCATTTTTATATGAAATGGAAAATAATAGTCACCTCTAAAAATTTTATAGACTATTCAATGAAGGCATAAGAATAAGCCACGTACTGGAACTTTAACTGGACTTAAAAAGTTTGTGATTATTATGCAATACTAATTCTGATTATTTTCATAATCAGAAAGATAATGTTATTTTAGACTGCTATTGGCCAGAGACTCCAGGTATTTTGTTTGCCTGGAAACTTGCGGGATAATAAACTATGAACAATGGAAAGAAAATAATTAACTAAAAATCATATTTAAAACACAGGATATAAAACTTGTCCTAGATGAAAAAAGAGTTGCACTCTAATATTCAGATAGGGAAAACAAAAGCAGACAAATACATTCCATCTGGGCATATAGTTGGCAAAATTAGAGACTTGTCTAGCACCATGGTAAATGGACTCTGCCTCTTACCAGTGATCCTTTCCAAATAAGATGTATCAGATCATACTGTACAGGCCTATCAGCTTCCATATGCAAACTTGGGGTATTAAAGAACACTGGGCAAGAGACAGATTGAACCATATAGCAAATGGTTCATTAATCATACTCCAACACCCCAGTCAGTTACAATTATTCAAACATTTTCCAAGATGAAATCAGTTCAGATAAGAAAGCTCAGAGTCCTTTTGAAACCCCAATATCATAACCCAGTGTCAAAACAAGAACCCAGAGATAGATGGAGTTTTAAATATATGAAAAAATTCAAACAATTGATCAAACTGTTATATGTAGAGCAAACAACATTCATTCAATGCAGACCAAGGGCATACTAAGATAAATGACAGAAAGAAACTATCTAGAGTAGGATAACAGCGTGAAACGAGAGTCTGCTGATTTGCCAAAATATTGGCAATGACTCAGTGTGAGTAAAAGCTACACTGTGCACACTTACCAAAAATTTTACGTAGGAATCATGGGTAGGGAGGTCACATTCCTCCTTGTTTCATTAGTCATTGACAATCTGAATATTCTCAACAACTTCAAAAATGTCCTTGTGGTATAGTGTGGTGGTACACACCTGGAAGAAGAAACAAGGGAATCTTTGTGAGTTTGAGAGCAATCTGGTGATATGGGACATCCTCTATATGTGTTGCCTTATTGGTTGATGAATCAAGCTGTTTGGGCTAATGGTTTAGCAGAGTGAGGCCAGGTGGAAATCCTAACAGAGATAAAAAGAGAGAGTGGGTAGAGTAAAAGAGACACCATGTAGCTGCCAAAGGAGAAGGGCATGCTGGAACATTAGGAACCATACTGGTAGGCGCAGACTCATGGCAATACACAAATTGATAAAAATTGGTTAATTTAGGATGTAAGAGTTAGCTAGGAATACAGTAGAGTTATTACTCAAACAGTGTTATAATTAATATGGTTTCTTTGTGATTATTTGCATCTGGATAGCCAAGAAATGAGCAGTCTCTGCCTACTTCCTGGTATACATAGTAAATTTCAGGACAGTTAGGGATACATACTCTGTCTCATTTTTAAAAGTTCATGAGACGATAACAATTGCTCCCTGCCCATCCCGCTAGGTACAGAGGTAGAGCACATTTTCTAGGTACCATTGCAGCTTGATGCTATCATGTAACTGATCACTGGCCAATGGAAAGAGAGAACCTATAACCTTCCAGGATAGTCCTTCCAAACCTATAGCAGTCAACAGCACCCATCATCCCTTAACATAAGTTACATTGTAATGGGGAACTAATTCTTTTCTGTGTTCAGCAACTAAGTATTTTGAAAGTTGCTCATTACAGCAGTTAGCCTACTCTGATTATGTAACTTATCATATATTATTTCTTTAATCCTTTTATGAGCACCACTATTACATTCCAAAGGTACATCTTCTTTTTAAGAAAATATTTTGTTTATTGTTTATGAGTATTCTGCCTGCATTTATGTATATGTGCACCACAGGCAGTCCTAGTATGCACAGAAGCTGAAAAATGCTGCCAAAGGACCTGGAGTTAAAGCTGGTTGTGAGGTACCTTGTGGGTGCTGGGAACCAAAGCCAGGTCTTCTACAAGAACAACAAGTGCTCTTATCATTGAGCCATCTCTCCACCCCCTAAAGTTAATCCCCTAAATATGCTATCAACTCTCTTTAAAAGACATTTCTTCTTGGCATACTATTAGTGAATATACAGTGCAAGAAATAATGAAAAGGTAACTAAATAATACAAGGAACACACTAAAGATCATTCACTATCATCATCTACCATTGCAGGAAAACCAAGGTTGACATTTTGGTACAAACCCTACAAATAACTTTTAGGGGGTGCTTGCATAGCCATGTATTTAAAAACTGAAGAGCAACAAATGCTCTTATCACCAAACCCTCTCTCTGCAATATATATATTGCAGTGGATATGGGCAAGCATTCACCTCCGACAGTAATGCAGAGTGCTCTCCGTTACATTAGTGTCTTTGCATCACTTTCTAGGGCAGTTATTTGAGTTTCATGTCTATCTTCTCAAGGATTTTTAAAACTGAAACCAAATATATATATATATATATATATATACACATATATGTATGTATGTGTATGTTTTAGCATGCAAATTCCATGACAGACATGAAGATGTCAGAGGAGTTAGTTATTATCTTCTATCATGTGGGTCCTGGAAATTGAGCTCTGTATTCAGGCTTGGCAGCAAGCACCTTTACTCATTGATCTATTTCACCAGGCCCAAATCCATTTTTAAAATTGATTCCTTGTAAAGGAATTATGTCAAGTCAATAGGGATAATTGAATTACACAATAAATTTTTTAGGCGAACTGACTAGTCTTTGAGGGAAAATGTGATCACCTACCTATCTTATTAACTGTATCAAAATAAATTCTAGATGGAAAAATGATGTTATTTCTTTAGTAATAAAAAAACACCAAAAAAATTAACAGGAAAGGCTTACTTACTTACATAAGAGTATATATTTATATGCATATACATATAAAACATGAATTACTTTTAAATATTGGGCAAGATAATCAATTGATTCATGGGGAAAAAGGTACAATAATAAATCAAAATGAGTTAACATTTCCCAATTGATAAAACCACAAGGTGTTAGTCCAGGATGTGATGAGCTATGCTTGTTCATTGTTGATAAGTAAATCAATACACTCTCTTTGAAGAACAAACGAACAATTTTATCATATTTATCAAACTTGAAAATGTTTAAATGTGATATGATAATTCTAGTAATAGTCGTTTATTCTGTGATTGTTTGCATAAATTAAGGGCTATCCATATGTTTCAATATACCAAAGTCATTGAAAATAACAAGTAGTGCCTGGTATGGTGGCACATGTCTATAGTCCTAACACTTGAAAGTCAGAGGCAGACAGACCATGAATTTGAGACCAGCCTGGGCTATTTAGTAAAATCCTCTTTCAAAACTAACAAACAAAAATAATGAGAGAAAAAAAAAAACTATTCATAGGGAAAATGGCCATGATACACTATTAAATGAGTTTAAAAAAACAATCAAGTCCATGGAAAATAGCAGGATAATGAACATTATGCAAACATGCTTGGATTGAATATTTCTTGAAAGCTGGGCTGTGGTAGCACACACCTTTAATCTCAGCACTCGGGAGGCAGAGGCAAATGGATCTCTGTGAGTGCAAGGTCAGCCTGTTCTACAGAGCAAGTTCCAGGATGGCCAGAGCTGCTACATAGAGAAACCCTGTCTTGAAAAAACAAAAAAGAAATAAAAGAAAAAAGAAATAATTGCCATTACTTCTAAAATAATAAATTGAGAGTTAGGGTGGTAGAAAACAGCAACTTGCTCTTCAGTGTAATAAACTTTGGTAGCTCTGCTTTTTTTTTTCCTTTGGGCACATACTTTTCAAATAGAAAGTAAGAAACGATTCAATTTTTTGAAACCTCTGGGATGCACTAATTCTTTCAGGGGCTAGAATTTCCACGTAAGCAGCCAGAGAACAGAATGCATGGATTTTTCAGAGGAAAAACTCGAGTACAAGATTGCTCCATCTCAGTGTGCCAATTTATCCAAATTCTTATGTAGCACGGATTGCACATTATTAAATTTCAGCAATGATTACTGCAATGCTGAAACTGAAAGCAGCCAACTTTCTAAAGAAAGGAAGTATCTATGACTACAGGTAAGGGAAAGACAGTTAATAGATGCTGGATTATATACGTGGCATGCACTTTCTCATTTAATCTTCATGGCAAATGTGTGACACAGAAGTTATCTCCTGCACAAATGAGGAACCAGACTCAGGGAAGAATGAATTTGCTCAGGGTGACAAGGCTGATGCCTCTCAGAGAGCGTAGCGATAACTGTCTGTGTTATTTCTCAAAGGTCCGTGCCTTTCTTGCCAGGTCAGGCAATATCTAATGAAGTCGAGTAATATACAGCCCCTGTGCTCTCCAGCTCTATTCTGAAGCACAGCATTCTTCTCTGTCTCAAATGACATTAAGCTCACAATTAAGAGATGGATTCTAATTTCTATTCATGTCAGATTGCTTATCCATAAAACGAGACCCATGAATGAGCCCGCCTGTTACCAAGATTCAGAATTATATCTAAATTGTCTGGCTCATCATGGATACTCAACAAATTTTGGCTACAAGCACTATTAATCAGCTAAAATTAAGCTTACATGGGCAATAGTGGGATTCTGTTCTAGGTGATGGAAATTTCTGGAAGTAGTATAGTGGAGGATGCAAGAATATAAATTTTTGAGCTAGATTGTCCTCTGTCAGAATTCTGACACCATGTTGTTCTGACTATATGACCCTTTATATATCACCTAACCTTGGCTTTCATTTCCTCCTGTCCTGGTTTCTCATACACACTATGACCCAAACCAGGCTGAGGATGGAGAAAAAGGCTTGTCTGGTTTACAGTCCATCCTTGAGAGATGCCAAGGCAAGAACTCAAGGCAGAAACTTGGATTTGGGAATTGAAGCTGGAAACATTAAAAACCACTGCTTTTTGGCTTGTTTCCAGGGTCATATTCAGCCACCTTCATTATACAACTATCTGGCTACCAATGGCACCCACCTCCTGCATCAATTACCAATCAAAATATAACCCCACAGACGTGCCCATAAGCCAGTCTGATGGAGATAATCACTCAATTGAGGTTTGCTTTCTTCAGGTATGTCAATTTGATAACTAAAGATAACTGTGACATTTCCCATGTATAAAGAATATGTTTTGGGCTGGAGAGATGGCTCAGTGGTTAAGAGCATTGCCTGCTCTTCCAAAGGCTCTGAGTTCAATTCCCAGCAACCACATGGTGGCTCACAACCATCTGTAATGAGGTCTGGTGCCCTCTTCTGGCCTGCAGACATACATACAGATAGACTATTGTATACATAATAAATAAATAAATATTTATTTTTTTAAAAAAGAATATGTTTTGAAGATTTATCTATCATCATATCTTAAAGACTTTTAGCACACACATGGCATGTATTAATTATTCAATAAATATTATCTTCCATTTTTTATTCATACACTCCTCCTGCATTTAAATGTACCCAAACTCAAAGACTCTGGTTTGGGATATTCAAGTACAGACAGACTCATAATAAAGAACGAGTAAAAGCTTTTCAATAAGCATCCCTTTTTCCTCTCAAAAATCCTCTTTGGTATGAATTAATTTTTACTTCTCTTATTATCCTTTTCCTGTATCCATTATGTCTCAGTGTGGTGGTTTGAGAGAAAATGGCCCCCAAAGGGAGTGGCACTATTAGGAGGTGTGGCTTTGTTGGAAGAAGTAGTTGCTGGAGACAGGCTTTGAGGTCTCCTTTGCTCAAGGTTCCCTCAGTGTGACCGTCAGTTGACTTCCTGTTGCCTGCAAGATGTAGCGCTCCCAGCTGCAGCACAATGTCTGCCTGCTGACTGCCATGCTCCGCTTCATGATGATAATGGATTGAACCTCTGAAACTGTAAGCAAGCCTCCCTAAACTAAATGTTTTATTTATAAGAGTTGATATGGCCATGGTGTCTTTTCACAGCAATAAAAATCCTAAGTAAGATACTTAGTTACTCGGTATAACCAAGGCTGATTATATATATATATTATATATATATATATATATATAAGGCATCTAACTGGGGAGCTTCCTTACAGTTTCAGAGGGTCAGTCCAAGGTCATCATGGTATAAAGCATGTCAGCAGGAAGATAGGCATGGTGTTGGTGCAATAGTTCACATTTTATCTACAATCATAAAGCATGAAGAGAATTAGACTGGACCTGGTTTGGGATTTTTAAATATAAAAGTCTACTCCAATATGGAGCTTATGAGGGCTATTCCCATTAAAACCGCAACATGCTCCAAGAAAGAACAAATTGGTTTTGACCTAGGATTTTTACAACATCTTCTTCTTTATATTCCTGCTACATCATATGTGAGAACTCAAATCCCTTAGTTAGGCTAGATGTATGAATTACTTTATAAACTGATGTATTTTGAGATTGAGAGGGAAAATATTAATGAGTTCACTGAAACAACAAGAATAAACCAAGACTCTCCAAGAGAAACTAAGAGCTCTATGTAACTCCATGCCTAATACAATGAAAAAGAGCACTGGTTCAGAGAAAGCCTGCATCTACCTGGCATTAGTTCTATGACCAGGGACAATGTCTGCAGAAGGTAGGCAATTAGCAAATGACTATTATTTGTGCACCTTTACTACCTAATAAATTCTGAGCTTCTTGAAGCAGGCAGACCAGATTTAAATTACTTTTATAACTCCCCAGTTCTTTGCCTACATGATACTTGAAAATTGTTAAGGTCTTGGGCAACTGCTGAGGAAGTGACACTTGTTACCATCTCCAAGGAAAGTGTCCTGCTGCACAGCAGATAGAGAGCACATAGCATCTCTGCACATAGCATCTGTGCAGCCATCAACCCACTCTAGGATCTCAGCACACTCTGAGCTTCGGAGTCTCCAAGGAAGGGATGACTTACACAGGCAGTATATGGTGAAATCCATAACTCCAAAAGAAGAGATAGAGCACAATCATGCTTCACTGGTGCTCAGCACCTATGCCTCTCATGCTTCAAACAAAGGACCCTATACCCTTCCTGCCTGCCACAGATAGAAACAGCACCACTGCCCAGGTGCCATATGCTGTAGCACACATATGGACTAAAACAAGGAAAAATATCCCCACATAAAAAGATGCCAGAAAGCACTTTAATGTGTCACTATGGTAGTAAAATTTGGCCATCATTTCTTGAGTGTTTACATGGACACAGGCTGTGCAGAGTCCATGAGCAAAACAGAAAATGATACAGTCCCATTCCTTACAGTGGGGGTTATAAAACTGCACACCCGAGACTGACTTTCCAAAGAGTGTTTACTGAATAGAAATGGTGAGAATTGATCTATCTTATTTTTTGTTTGTGTAACATCTATATGGCTAACTGGATATAAAGACCTGTGAGAGAAAGGAGCCATTGCCACCAAGTACAGATAGAAAATAAAGTTCAGCTCAAAGGAACTCATGATAATCTATTTATTGATACATTAATTTAAATGTTTGACTATTTGTTAAATGCTGAGTACAAGGCATCAGATACAATGGTAAAAAATGGCCTAACCATTGTCCTCAAGAAGTTCAGTGACTCTTTTAAATGACATTTATTTTAGTGTGTGCTTTATATATATGTCTGTGTTTGTGTGTGTGTGTGTGTGTGTGTGTCTGTGTCTGTGTGTGTGTGTGCATGTGCTCATGCACACACAGGCACATGTGCAGATTGGATGACAACTTAGAGGAAACAGTTTGCTCCTTCCGCTCAGTTCATTGGGCTTGGCATCAGTTGCTTTTACCTACCGAGCCAGCGCAACAGTGTTTATGAAAAGTGTAGGCAAGAAAACGCTTTATCACAGCAGATTGTAAAAAGTGTTCTGATAGAAGTAGACTCAAAAGTAGTACTTATACCCAGACCTAAAGAACAAAATCTCATTCTACAATGTTAGAATTTTAAAGCTAGAAAAGATCCTAGAGAGCGCTTTAATATGTCACCATGGTAATAAAATTTGGTCATAATTTCTGTTTTAATATTAAAGAAAAATGCAAACACAATTTAACCATACTTTATTTGACTGAATATTATTCACACAGCTTGCACATTTCAAATCCCATGAAATCTCTCTCCAAAAGGTCAATAGGAGCAACACCCCTGTCATTAAACAGCAGTCCAATATTCTTGAGATACACGTGATATTTCATAGATACTCAACTCATATGTAACATAAATATAACTTACGATTATGTTTTTACAAACCTGAAAGTCCTAGGGTATTATAGCACTCATCCTAGTGATGTCGAGATGTACTGAAAAGTAACCTCGACATCACTAGGAGGATTTGAAATTTTTAAATGAGTTCTCTTGGTGTACTGAGCAGCCAAGGTGTTTATTAGTTACAATGTATTTGGGCTCATCAGTGTAATGTTAACAAATTTTAGCTAATTGTTTTGAGTTGGCCATCATTTCTTGAGTGTTTACTATGCACCAGGATGGAGGTTGAGATTTCCTTGGCCTTTACTTCACAACAGTCCTTTGAAACAAGTACAATGTTTGCCATTGCTTTACAGATAAAGAAACTGAAAACAAAAGGATTAGGTGACATTCTTTTTAAATTTTTTTTCTGAATGGTATCAGAATTTTTTTAAAGAAATACCAGTTCACTCTAATATTAATATCCCCTAGGATGTATTGAAATAAGCCAGTTTTGCATAATTTTGCCTTAGAGAAAATTAATAGTTTTCTTGGAATATAAGCCTAATTCTATCTTCTGTTGAGCTTCCCAATTAAGTAAAAACGTTGCAATGTACTATTTTTATAGAAAAATAATTTTATATAATATACTATGCTGATACATATGCCTCCCCAACTCTAACCTCATACAACTCACCTTCCCACTCACCAACATATGCATTTTTTTCTCCCTTTCATTGGAAAACAAATAGGCAAATAAAAAAGGAACAAACAGAACAAAGGGGGAAATAACACAAACACACACACATAAAAGAAAAACCCACAAAATAGGAAACCAAAACATACAAGCAAAAGACAGTAATAAAAATGTTCAAACAAAGCAATATGAGACAAAAAATCTTTTAAAAGTGGCATTCGTCTATCTAGGGCATGAATCCTACTCTTAAGCGTGGTTAATATACCCAGTGAGAGCCCATTGGAGAAAACTAATTTTTTCTTTGTAAGCTGGGATCAGTTGCAGACAGTAAGATCCTATGTGTCTAAGCTTGGGTTCTATCTTATGAAATAGGCCTTAAAGTTAATCATAGAATGGTTTGTGACTCCCTCAATGTTTGTACCACTATTGTACTAATGTATTTTGCAGGAAGATTACAAGTGTAGATTGCAGGGTTTGTAGCTGGGTTGATGGTTACCTTTCTCCTCTGGTAGTGTGAAGAGTTCCTTCCAGTACCATGAATACTTCAGTAGGGATGAAGGCTCTAGTGAGGCATCAGCTCAACTTCTCTATGTTCAATAGGATATCTAAGTGTTGCCTTCAGCAATGGAGCCTTACCATCAGTTGGTTGAAGGCAATCAATAGCCTTGCCAAAAGCCTGCGTTGTCTGGGGATTTCCATGTGGTCCCTTTGGCCAACAACTCAATTAGATGTAGACCATTCCTAGCACTGGATGTTTCATTTGATGGCAAAAGATGTCTAGTAGGGCATTGTCTCCCCCATTATTAGGTGACTTTATTTACATTTATTTTATATAGATGCATATTTTATGAAACTTCTGCACTAGTAGGTTTTCATATTGCTCCTCAAATACTCATTAATGTTAGTTGACCCTCCCCATATTCCCTCCCTTATTTTTTCTCTTGCATCTTCCTCCCCGTTCAATCCTCACATTCCAGTCTGCCTTCTGTCTCTCCATAACTATATATTCTATTTCCCCTTTATTGAGACATCCTCTCATGCCCCAGTCCCTTACTCTTGGCTAATATCTGTGGTTATATGCCCTGTAGCACAGTTATCAGAGGCTCAGAGGCTTAAAAGCTAACATCTGCATAGAAGAGAAAAACATACACTATTTGTTTTGTGTGGATCTGAGTTTTCTCAGCCAGCATATTTTTTCTAGCTCCATAAACTTACCTAAAAATCTCATAATTTCTTTTCTTTTAACCACTGAAAAAAATCTATTGTATTAATGTACCATATTTTCATTATGTATTCCTCAGTTGAAGGACATCTGGGCTGTTTCCACTTTCTGACTGCTATGAATAGGGGAGCAATGAGCATGGTTCAGCAAATATCTCTGTGGTAGGATGAAGGATCCTTTGGGTATATACCCAAGAGTTGTATAGCTAGAATTTTTAGATAAATCAATTCTCATCTTCCTGGGGAACTGCTACACCGATTTCCATAGTGACTACAAGTTTGCACTCCCACCAGCAATGAATTTCTCCATATCCTTGCCAGCATGAGCTGACATTTATTTTATTGATCTTGGTCATCATGACTGGTGTAAGATGAAATCTGAAAATAGTTTTTATTTGCATTTCCCTGGTGACTAAATGTTTTGAGCATTTTTATACACAAAGGAATGAAGAGAAGGCAAGAGGGTCTGCAGGAAAGAGCTGAGCTAAGCTCCCAGATAATGCTTCATTAATCAAGGAGGACCCTGAAAATTGGACCAGCCTTTCCTCTCATCCTCAGGAATCACCTAGGCTTTGAGTCCCACAGGCTCCTCCAGATCCGCAGTATCTGCTTTTTGTGCACGCAAGGAAAGGGCTTTGTATCCTATATTTCACTCAATAGTTTCTCAGGACAGGTCTTCACTGAGGCCCTGAAAACAAGATTTACTTTTATTGTCTTCTCTTTTATCCTGGGAGCAGGAAATCATATGTATTTCCCTGTTACGTGGAGGCCAGAAGAAGAGAGAAAGGACCCACCCCAAGGGACACCAGGGCCATGCTTTCATCTCCAACGGCTTCCCTTACCCTTACAGATGGAAGTTGGCACTCTTACAGCAAAGACCTGGGGATGTTTCTTCAGGTGGGAATGGATATAAAAACAACTCAGGGATGGCCTACACGGTGCTCTGAGAAATTTGTGGGCTCTCCAAATCAATTTTCACAGAGAAAATTAAACATGATTCCTAAGAAAACAGTTTTTGAGACATAGGCCGTAGAAGAGCCAGACTACACGACTCTGGCACTCCACTTATTACCTTGCTCTCTAAGTGGTGTGGCTAAGTTCACGTATCTTACTGCTTTTGCCTCTGTGATAGACAAAAAAAATGTACCTGGAGTGACAGAGAAGAATTATAGTACAATCTGCTCTGTCACCCACAAGTAATATGATAGCACTTCATTCTCTGGACCTTAGTTTCCCTTTTCGTTCAACAAAAGCACACTGTGTGGAGTACATGAAATAATATGTAGAAAAATTCACTGTAAATGAAAACATGGAGTAGAGGTGTTATCTAGCACCAGGCATGTTGTATATGTATAAGAAATGAGTGGCTGTAATAGCATATGACCTAGGGAAGTCTCCAGACATGAAAAACTGAAATGGATATGAACACTACAAGGGTAAGGCAGAATCTTCTCAAACCCAGCTTGTGGTTTCCTCCTCACATATCACAGCATGTTATGATGCTTTCTAACTTGGACAGTTGAGGTCATAGTTAAAGGTGGCAATTCTTTAACAATCATTTCAAACAGTAATCTTCACCTTGTCTAATATAATGTTTTATTATTAAGTATATATTAGACTGAAATAGAATTTCTCAAATGTAGCACAGTAAACACAGCTTTGCAAATTACCCATGTCATCTCTTCCAGATGGTGAGTAGAAATGTTATCCAATGCAAGTATGTATTTATTGGGTGCATTTATTTAGGTGCAAATTTGGGTTTGACATTCTGCCCCCCATTACTTACTTGTATGCAAATAAAAAGTTTATTTTGAGAAATTGAAAGCATTTTTTAAACACTAATTGGTATACAAACAATTAGTAGTGAAGTTTTTCTTAATGAGCTACAGTTTTGCTGGTATTTAGGATATAAGATGAGGTAGGTGGATTCCCTGTGTAATGAGCACAAACATCAATGTTTCCTGCACTAAGATCATGTACCGTTCATTGAAGCAGTTCTCTCTGGAGCTGAAAATGCACACATACTTTCACTGATGTGTGAAAACAATTTTGCATCCATGATAATGTCTTAGGCTTTGCCATACTCTAAGCCGAAAAAAAAAAAACTTGGTGTGAAACATAGGGCAACACTAGCTTATTATAAGCATAAATCAAGAAAAAACACAAGTCTAGAAGGCTGGCAAAGTTTTCTGAAAACCAAAAAGCATCAAAGTCTACTTTCTGCATCACAAACATGGAACAAGGACTCAGCATTAGCCACCAGTAGGGAACTCTAAGATCAATCCAGCCTGATCTGAGAAAGGTAAAGCTGCAGACCCCTCAGTAAATAAATGCACCATTTCTGCTTCTAAGTATTCTCTCTACATGATCAATAAATAGATAGTATATATACAATGATCAGTATGAGTTGACTAAACATTGGCATGATCTAAAGAGCCAGCTCACAAAGCAGTCTTGCTCAGTGTTCTGAAGATTTGGTCATTATAAATCCAAAAGAACTAACAAGCATAAACCTAGCAATTATTTTGAAGGTGAATATATTAATAATATTTAGTTTTTATTAATCAGTTTGTGTTTATGTGTGTGTATGCACATGTGTGCATGAAGATCAGAGGTTGACATTAGTTTCCTCAATCACTACTTACCTTATTTTGCTGGATTTTTTATATGAATAAGTGTTTTTACCTGCATATATGTCTGTGCACCACATGCATACCTGGTGCCCATAGAGGGATGCCCACAGAAGTCAGAAGAGGGCATGGATTCCCTGGAACTAGAGTTACAGGTTGTTGTGAGGAACCCTGTAGGTGCTGGGAACCAAACCCAGGCCATTTGCAAGAGCAATAATGTGTTCTTAATCACTGAACCATCTCTCCAACCTCTCTACTTTATTTTTTATAGATTGTTTCTCACTAAACTAGGAGCTCTTGGCTGGAAAGCCCAGAAATATTTCTGTTTCTGCATTTCCTAAACCGGCATTAGAGGTACATACCATTGTGTTAGACTTATACATGGATACTGAGGATCAAATTCAGGTCTTAGTTCCTTTCTAAATGCTTTACCAAATGAGCCATCTCCCCATCCTTCTTAAGTTTAAGTTCAAAGATCATATACATGTGTTATGTTTTTGCTAATGTGTGTTATATTTCAAAGCTACTTTTAAAGAGAACCATTTAAGTTTGCCAAGTGTTCTTCTTTTGCCACAATAAAGATGTTAGTGTTCTTTTTTATTAAACCACTTTGATGAGTTCACTTAGCAGTTTTAAATATTGCCATAAATTGGGTTCATTAGAATTCTCTCCATAAAGAATATGTGTGTGAATAAAAATAATTTTTTTCATTTTCTTTTCCAACATATCTTGAATTTATTTATCTTGACTTATTTTACTTTATCTCTAGAAAAAATCTAGAAATGATAGTAATTGGCATCTTTGCCTAATTCTGAACTTCAGAGCAAATGTTTTTACTTCATAGCTAAATATCATGAGAGATTGCAATTATCAGACAAGGAGACTCTTTCTAGACTGCTTTATGGTGTTTTCCAAAATCTCAAAAAGGTATTTCTGTAGTGGTGAAGAATTTTGCCTGCTGTGTAGAGAACACGAAATCATTTATAAACCATAAAAATACCATTAAGTTATGATGTAGTATTGTTTTATATCCTTTTGAGGTTTTTTGTTTGTTTGTTTTGGGGGAGTGTTTGCTTGGGGGGTTGTTTGGTTTGATTTGGGTTTATTGTTTGTTTGTTTGTTTGGTTGGTTGGTTGGTTGGTTGGTTTGGTTTTTTGAGACAGGATTACTCTGTGTAGCCCTGATTGTCATGGAAGTCTGCATACCAAGCTGGCCTAGAATTCACAGAGATTCACCTGCCTCTGCCTCTCAAGTACTGGAATTAAATGTGTGTGCTTCCCCTGCCCATCTAAAACTTCTGGGTTTTAAGAAAATATTTTAAGGACTTTTGCATCTATTTGAAAAAGGTACATTACATTGGTTTCTATTAATTTTCTGTAATAGTTTAGAAGAGTTTGATATCAAAGTTTTGTAGCTTCATGGAAAAACAGGACTAGTCCTCCTATTTTCATTTTTTAAACTAAAGTGGATTGTGTCTGATTAGAACTACCTCTGATTTAAATATTTGACTAATTTTATTAACAGAAAACATGGATCCATAGCTTTCATTGTATAAAACTGACAAAAATAAAAATATAATTTACCAGAATCTTTAAGATGCCACAAAGACAGTTTTTTTTTGACTTCATCATGTTTTTGAGCATATCTTTTGTGTGTGTGTGTGTGTGTGTGTGATTTTTTTTT
>NC_022026.1:15649814-15669844 GCF_000317375.1 Microtus ochrogaster
AAAATATACAAACTCAAAAATATTTTGTTGGAAATATTAATATTATTCATTATTTATAAAAAATGCCTTTTACTAAAAGTCATTATTATATGGGAAGTTCACTAACTTATTAAAGGGAATTTCATTATATTAGTTACTTTTTGCTGCTATTTTTAAATAAAATGACAGAATCAACTTAAGAAAGTGTTTATTTTGGCTTATAGTTCCAGATGGATAGAATCCATAGTGGTAGGAAAGGCATGGAAGCCAAAGCAGGAAGCTGGTTGATCCCATTTCATCCACACACAGGAAGCAGAGACAGAAGAGGAAGCCAAGGCAAGTTACCAACCTCACCTCTAGTGAAGCACTTCATCCACCCATGCTCTACCTCCTAAATGCTCCATAGCACCCACAAACAATACTACCAATGGGGATCAAGTGTTCAAATATATAAGCCTATATGGAATAGTTCTCATTTAAAACATGATACTCATAAAATCTTATCTTTCATTAATTTATAGCAAATAATAATCTCTTACCAAGCATAACTTAAAAGTTGTATAAGCACCTTTAAACTGTCTGTTTTCTAGACATCATACAGTTAAGAAGGCAAACTGACCTCAGAATCAATAGTGGCACTGTCTTCTAAAGGTGTTTGTCGATGAAGATTTAGTATTAAGGAGCAGATTATGACCAGAACCTGGAAGCTAATAGAGGTGATAAGGAGCACTTTAGACTTTAGTGTGTTGTTAAGGAAATGCCAAATCTTAAAAAGAGAGGAGGCCTTAGTAAACACCCAGTGCTTTTTTATGCCCATACAGGATGAATTTGCATTCAAGAGAATAAATGTGTAATATACTTTGACAAACTAAATTCTCATGTCTTCCTACCTGGCTGACTGGACAATACTGAGCTCAGTTCACTCTACCTCTTTGCCCAAAGCTGAAATTTTAATCAAGATGTCTCCTATTTCTATATGCAGAATCCTATACCAAATAAAATTCACCGAATTTAGTAAGAGCTAATATGCCAAGGAATGTAGGGTACCCTATCCTACTTACAGGTAAACCAGCATTTGGATTATTTTATTTACTTATTTTATAAATGTGAAATTATAAGTTTAAGAAAACTATATATAAGACAAAGTGCACTGAAAGAACTGCTAGGAGAAGTTCTTTAATCAAAATGAAGATTAGGAAGATTGAGATGGAGATTCGGAAGAAAGAAAATTAATTTCATCATAAACACCCTTAGAAAATAGAATAGGGAAGCTAGGATTCCCATTATGCCATTCTCAGAGGCTTAGAGTAAAGCACACAAAATATTGCTGGTAAATGCCAAGGCCATTAGCAAACATGAGCGTGTGACTAAAGAGTATACCTGGCCTAATAGGTTAAGCTGAGCTCATGTTAAGGATTTTAGATTTCAGCCAAAAATCCGGGGAGCCTTTGTAGTATTTAGAATAGAGCAGCTCCATACTCTAGCCTTTATTTGGAAAGTACTAAGAAAAATGCAGAAAACTTCAAAAATGGAATGTGTGTGAATGATGCAGATAAGATACTGTGTGTTAAACTATGGTCACACTAATGGTCATATAAGAATTGAAAACGAGCCAAACCGAAAGCCAGCCTGTCAGATAGAATGGATAAGATATGCAAAGTAGGAACAAAACCCCATGCCACTGTCCTTGGCTTCTCATCATGTTCTGGCTTTGTGGGAGCCTAGCCAGTTTGGATGTTCACCTTCCTAGACCTGGATGGAGCGGGAGGACTTCAGACTTTCCACACGGCAGGGAACCCTGACTGCTCTATGGACTGGAGAGGGAGGGGGAGAGGTGTTTGGGGGAAGGGGGAGAAGGGTGGGAGGAGGGGGAGGGAAATGGGAGGCTGGGAAGAGGCAGAAATTTTTTTTCAATAAAAAAAGAAAGTAAAAAAATCGAAAACAGTGATGAATAGCAGGCCAACTAAATAGGTTTGCATGGTAAGGGTAGGGAGGAGGGAAAAAAATAAAGGAGTATATTTTTTAAAAAGATATGCAAAATAAGAGAGGGGAGAGGAAGAAGTGGGGTGTAACCCTCCACTTTCTGCTTTTATTGACAAGGTTAATAGTATCAGGATCAAATATGCTATTGGGGGATCATGGGACAAGAAAAGATTTGCTGCTGATATATGTCAAAATATCCCGTGATGCCTGGAGGACTCACATAGTTTTGATTGGCTAACAAAATGAGCCAAGGGAGAAAATATACTCTTTTTAGTCTTGTATGAAGAACAGGTCACAGAGCCTGACTAGATAATTTATTTCTGGTTACTCAAATAGGGATTAGTAGTAGCCCAGGGAAAAGAGAAAAGAGCTTCTTTGGAACCTTGAGAAATAATAGCATTCAAAGTCTTGACAACATTTCTTTCTACTATAGAAGCTATATCTTTAAACTTATACCAAATGTGAAGAAATGTAAGTATTTCTGTTTTCAGAGATAATGGCCAGAGAAAAACTAGCATTTCACTAAAATTGTGCTGCCAAAATGAAGGATACATGATATGGTCCATCAGAGGACCTCATGGTCAGCTTGACCTATTTACACGTCTCTCCTGCTGAGTAGAAGTTTAGTGTCCCCCAGAGAACTAAATGTAGAATAATATTGGAATACAACATTGCAGAAATCTTCCAGAAAATGTGAAAAACAGTCAAGATATAGAAAATAGGAGATAAACTATTTTCCAAAGAAAGCTGAATTCTGGACATAACAGCACCTCTGGAGCCCTGAACTCATAGCAGCTGTGGTTGACTGTACAAAACTACACAGAATCAAGCCAGTCAATGTTCCAGCAGAGAACTGCAATTCTCATCATCCTTCTTCCATTTTTGTTCCCATTTTTATTCTTAGATTACAAAATTGTACACAGATTCTGGGATGATTGTTTTCTTATTCCCTTGCATGTGGTATCTCTCAAATTTGACACATTCTCTTGCAAAGATGTATTTATTCTTATTTACATGTTTGAATGTTTTGCCTGAATGTATGTATGTGAAGTATGTGTGTGCCTGGTGCCCACAAAAACGGGAAGAACTGGAGTTATAGTCAGTTTTGAGTTGTTATGTAGGTACTGGGAACAAAAATAAAAAACTCTGGACCTGCACAGGAGTACCAAGTACTTTTTCTTAACCTCTGAGCCAACTAAGCATCCCCAATTAATCATACTTTACACCTTGGCTTTGATGTTACTTCTGCAGTGAAAGTGCCCCTGGTTCCTAGGAGTATTCAAGTACAACTTCTCTACTTCTTGTATTTGCTCAAGGCCACTTAAAATTAACTCCCAAGAGATTAAGTTCCTTGAGGATATGCAACTTACCTTTTTTACTTCCTTTCAATAGTTACTATATTCATAAGTATAAGTAAAAGTTTGTCCATGACATTGGGAGAAATGAAAAGACTGGCAAATAAGACATGAAAAGAAGTCTGCTGTGGGAAGGAGAGGATGGGGAGAAGATGGCTCAGATTGGTAGGAGGTTATGCTGTAGAAGGCTTTGTGCGCTACACAGTGCTAGTTATTTTCCTGTTGCTATAGTGAACTTCCAAAGGGGCTACAGTCCATAATAGTGGGGGAAGACATGGCAGGAGGAGTATAAAGCCAGCCTGGCAATCAGGAAGCAGAGCGAGAGCAAGCCATTTAAACTAAGATCATGTCTCTGTCACTGAGTAATGCCACAGTGCACATGCTGATGTGGATGTTTTATCAACATACTGATTTCATTTCTTTTGACTATACAACTAGTAGTGGGACTGCAGTATCATATGGTAACTCTCTGTAATTATTACCTTCACACTGTTTTCCATGTAACCATATTAATTTACATCCATGCCAATGGTGTGCAAGTATTACCTTTTCCACATGCTCATCAGCACTTCTTGTTTTGTTTGTTTCTTTTCTGTGGTAATCTTCTTGTTTACTGGAAAGAGTTGTCATTCAAATTGGTTTAATAAAACATTGATTGGCAAGTAGCTAGGCAGGAAGTATAGGCGGGACAACTGAACTAAGGATAATGGGAAAGAGAAGTGGGGGATAGAGGAG
The DNA here is from genome assembly GCF_000317375.1 of Microtus ochrogaster. Classification (NCBI taxonomy): domain Eukaryota; kingdom Metazoa; phylum Chordata; class Mammalia; order Rodentia; family Cricetidae; genus Microtus; species Microtus ochrogaster. Next base: position 15,653,867 of record NC_022026.1, read on the forward strand.
ATGACAGCCAGCCACCAAGGAAGTGGGACATTTAAAATGAGGTAACAAGTCGTGAGCCACATAGCAAAGCATAAATAAAAATACAGGTTAATTTAAGTATAAGGGTTAACTAGTAAGAAGCCTAAGCTATTAGTTGAGAATTCTTATAAGTAATATTAAGCCTCTGAGTCAATTACTTGGGAAGTGACTTTCAGGTATTTGGGAACAGACAGGCAGGAAAGAAACGTCTGTTTACATTTGTTTGTTTCCTTTTTCAAGACAGGCTTTTGCCCTGGCTGTCCTGGAACATGCCCTGCAGACTAGACTGGTCTTACACTCAGCAATCTACCTGCCTCTGCCTCCCAAATGCTGGGATTAAAGGCATGCGCCACCACTGCCTGATGTCATCCACACTTCTTTTATATTTAATTTTTATTTTTTTAAAGTCTTAAATTTCTTTTATTTAAAAACTTTAAAATTTTACATACATCCCATTTTCCCTCCTTCATTTCTCCTGCCTGTACCTCCCCCAGTTCACCCCCCCATTCACTTCTCAGAGGATTGTCAGCACTTCAAAAACATTGACTTTTTTATGCAAGCCAACGAACAGGTGAGAGTTAATATCTCATGTGGTTTTGACTTGCTGTTTCTTGATGATTAATGATGTTGAATTATTTTTACCGCATATCTTTTGTACATATGTGTACACATTCTTTTGATAAATGTCTATTCAGATTAGGTCATTTTAAGTCAGTTTAATTGGTTTTTTTTGTCATTTTGTTGTTAAGAGACTGTTTGAGAAAGAGTACTGTTTGTCCTTCCTAGAATACAAAGTCAAATATAAGAGTAAAATTAAAGGAATAAATAAATTTAGGTGTTCTAATGAAAATGTTACTGAGAATGCTAATAGGTCAGATAGCAATCATTAATATGAAAAAGCCAAACACTTCCAAAATTATATTGCCCTTAGGTAACCTAAATGTTACCTACCACATTTGCTGTTTGCCCGGAGTCTTTGATTTGTGCAGTCTTGCTTCTAAAGTGGCTGAGGTTTACATTTAGCTCAAAAAATCGTAGAGAATTTATCAGTTAATTGGCCTGAAGACTTGTTCCCTAGCTTTTCTCAATTACTCAGAATAGATCAAATCTTTTCAGGAGTTCTGATGTGCATCAAATCATGCCTGGCTGATTTCTAGAGTCTAAACATTGGTTCCTTTCTTCCCTACTGATAGGCTCTAGGAAATGTTACCAACTGCTGTCGATATTATTGATATTTACCATCAAGCATGAAGGGATTCGAAACTTTTAAATTATACGTGCCATTTTCTTGAACAGACTTAAAATGTGATGAGTAAGGCAGCATAAACGACAAAATACAAACACAAAGAATCCATATCTTCTTAGCATCAAAGTACAAGTCCTTGGGAGGCCAGAAGAACTGGAGTTACAGCTACTTGTGAGTTGTCATGTGGGTGCTGGGAATGGAAAAATCTGGTCCTGTGCAGAGGCAGCAAGTGCTCTTAACCTCTGAGCCATCAGTCCTCCATCCTCAACTCATCACCCATTAAATCTCAGCTTGCATAGGAAAAGAATTCTTGATTGCTTTGTATAGTTAAGTGCAACACACACACACACACACACACACACACACACACACACACACATCTTTGGTTATGATCTCAAGGCTAAAATAACAAGGATATTAAAACAATGGATATCTTTTTTCTTTTTTTTTTCTTATTAAAATACTAACTTTAAGCCGGGCGGTGGTGGCACACGCCTTTAATCCCAGCACTTGGGAGGCAGAGGCAGGCGGATCTCTGTGAGTTCGAGACCAGCCTGGTCTACAAGAGCTAGTTCCAGGACAGGAACCAAAGCCACAGAGAAACCCTGTCTCGAAAAACAAAAAAAAAAAAAAAACAAATAAAATACTAACTTTGTGGAGGAAGGGGAACACTCCTCCACTACTGGTGGGAGGGCAAACTTATGTAGTCACTTTGGAAATCAGTATGGAAGTTTTTAAGAAAATTGGGAATCAATCTACTTCAGGACCCAGAAATACCCCTCTTGAACATATACTCAAAGGATTCTCAGTCATACTACAAGGACGTTTGTTCAACTATGTTCATAGCAGCGTTATTTATAATAGCCAGAACCTGGAAACAACCTACATGCCCCTCAACTGAAGAATGGATAAAGAAAATATGATACATTTACACAATGGAGTACCACTCAGTGGTGAAAAAACAATGGCATCTTGAAATTTACATGCAAATGGATGGAACTAGAAAAAAATATCCTGAGTAAGGTAACCCAGACCCATAAAGACAAACACAGTATATATTCACTCATAAGTAGATAATAGATGTAAAGCAAAAGATAACCAGGCCACAATCCACAGCCCCAAAGAAGCTAGGTAACAAGGAGGACCCTAAGATGGGCATGCATGGATTACCCTGAGAAGGGTAAATAAATGAGGTCTCCAGGGTAAATTGGGTGTTGGGGTGGTAGATGTGAGGGGATGAGGGATGAGAACACGAGGGAACAGGATAGTCCAGTTACAGGAGGGGTGGAGTGGGAGAGCAATGAAAGAGATACCTTGATAGAGGGAGCCATTATGGGGTTAGGGAGCAACCTGGTGCTAGGAAAATTCTCAAGAATCCACAAGGATGAGCCCAGCTCAGACTCCTAGAAGCAATAGTGGGTGCTGTAACTGGTCTTCGCCTGTAATCAGATTTCTGACTACCCTAGTTGTCATCATCGAGCTTTTATCTAGAAACTGATGGAAGCAGATGTAGTATGAGGCAGAGCTCTGTTGAGAGACTCCAGTTGAAGAGAGGGAGGAGAGAACAGTGGGGGACAAGATCATGATGGGGAACCACAGAGACAGCTGACCCAAGCTAGTGGGAGCTCATGCAGCTGGAGAGCCTGCAAGGGACCAAACTAGGCCCTCTGTGTATGGGTGACAGTTGTGTGGCCTGGTCTGTTTGTGGGTCCTCTGAAAGTGGTACCAGGATATATCCCTGGTGCATGAGTTGGCCTTTTGGAACCCATTCCCTATGGTGGGAAGCCTCGTTCAGCCTTGATGAATGGGGGAAGGGCTTGGTCCTGCTTCAACTGAATGTGCCAGGCTTTCTTAATTCCCCATGGGAAACCTTACCATTTCTGAACAGTGGATGGGGATAAGGAGTGGATGGAGTGGGAGGGGGGATTGTGTTGGTATATAAAATTAGTAAAAAGATCAAAGACTAACTTTGTCATGTGTTAACTGCCCCCCCACAATCTCCATATCTGGCCACTACTAACACTCTGTCTTGTCACAGCATATTATTCCATATTCCCTTAGCAAAATAGAATTTTATCTTTTAAAGCTAACCAGACATTTTATACAACACAACCTTGGAAAGAGAACCTGACCAATATTTATCAAACACAGTAGAAAACGTTCTCATTTTGATTATGAAAGGGCAGCCTGATATCAATTGTTACAGAAATGAAATAAGAGAAATTTTCCACATACCATTTAAACTATTTTCCTAAACATATTTAAACAGTCACAGATCCTACATAGCCTCCTCCTAGCCAGTCACCGTGAAGCAATTCACCTACCAGATCAACTTGGCTTCCGCTTTGGGAAGACCACCTTTTTCTGTACTTGCTGCCTTTTTTCTTAATTGTGTTCTGAATAATTAGATCCTTGATGGCTGCTTAGGGAGTGTATCTTGACTTGATCCTGCTAGTTATGAGTTTTCTATGCTGACTTGACTTCTGTGCAGTTTGGGGTAGAGTACCTCGTGTAGATTTCTTGGCTGTAACTTTTGATTCTGTTTCCTCCTTGTCATTGTTCACATCTCCATCACTGCCCACATCATCTCTGCTAGCCTTAAGTCTCCCTGTTTGGTTCTGCTGTACTATCATACCATTTCAGGGTGCAATAACTTTCCAAACATGCTTCAGAGCTATACAACCTCCTTTTCTTCATCTTCTGAGTCTCCTCACTGCACAGGTAAGTGTTGCTAATTAATCTCCACAGGCCATGAGCCACAGGCACTTAAGGCCATAATATCAAGCCCCCAAGGGAACCATTGACTCTACAAACTTTTTCAAAACTGCCACTGTTGCTTTCACTAGATGACCTTCCGAATTTATTGCATCTGCCTCAGTGCTGTGGGAATCATCTTGTTGCTCTAGCCCCGGAGCTGACCATTCTTAGTGGCAGATGGTGCTTATTTTCATCATTATCCACCTTAAAATGATCATCATCGTCAGCCTTTGGTTCGCAACCCAAAAACCAGTTCTGAGTCCCCAGGGAGCTCACGTTTATGCCCATCTAATCTTTTAATGGTATGCTGGCACACAGCTAGGTGAGAAAAGACAGATGGAGATAATTGACAATTCCTCCTGAGAACAGGCATACAGGACAGAATCTCCAGGGTGTGAATCATTTTTCAATGAAAATTTTCTCCTCCAAGGAAACTAGCAAAATTGGGTGAACTCTGTGAAGTGTGTCCATATGGAAGCTTTGACTCCTTGTGGTACTTACGATGGCATTAAGCACAAAGTTCTGTGTTTGAAAGTCTAGATATTGCCTGAGATACTTGTATGAGGTTTTTAATACAAGTAATACATATGTGTGATTTTTAAGAAGTGTTACAAAAGATCATTTTGTGTTTGTATGTATCATGTACCATATTTAATAATCTGTTCATCAGATAAATGTGCTTTAGGACTGTATACATAGTCGACAATAGATTTTGAGGTGAGGCCAGAGAAAATCTCAGGATAGTGGATGCCACTTGAGGAAAGAATGGGAGGAATGTAATTTGAGAGAGGATATGTGGCTTTTAAGCTACTTGGTAATATGTTCTGTTTCTTAAGTTAGGTGATAAGCGAAAGCTATTTCTCTTTATTCATTGAGTTAAGAAGCATATTTTAAAAGTACCTTCTCTAACCTTGACAAACTTGACTGCCAAAACGTCATTACTTCCACATTTCCTTATATCTCCCCCCAGCAAATTCTCATGCCAAGATACAGCTCTGTATGATATGTGATTTTCCTCTGTATGTTGTAGCTTTTTAGTTTCATGTAATTTTATTATGTATTTTGTTACCATTAAGGAATAAAGAAATTGCTTTGGACCTATAACAGGGCAGAATTTCAGCTAAAACTAAACTGAATGCTGGGAGAAAGAAGGGCGGAGTCAGAGAGAAGCCATAAAGCTGCCCCAGACAGTCACTGGAAACTTTAGCTGGTAAGCTATTGTCACATGGCAATACACAGATTAATAAAAATAGGTTAAATTAATATGTAAGATTTAGCCAATAAAATCTATATCTAATGGGTCAAGCAGATTTAATTAATACAGTTTCTGTGTGATTATTTTGGGTCTAAGCTAGCCAGGTGGCCAGGAACCAACAAACAACTCTCTCACTTCTACATCTGTATGCATGTAAACTTTCCCACCATAACCAGGACCACATTACACAACTGTTCCATTAGCTTTTTCCCACTGGATAGGAAAGTCTTTCATTACTATAAAGTCCAATTTCCTCATCTTTTCTACAGACATCTAGAATAGATTTTAAAATGTTACCAACTGGTTTAATGGTCTACAAATCTCTAATTCTCTCAATGAAAATTTCAAGGAGACAATCTTTTTTTACAATGCTGTGTGCCATTTTCTTGTCTCTGTCCATTAAAAAAAAATCAGAATATTTATTTTCTACTATAAATTATACAGATTCTTGTTTTGTTCATTTGTTTTGTAAATTTGGGGTACTCACCCCTTATCTGATATGTGGTTTGCAAATATCTCTCCTGTGTGTAGGTTGCATTTCCATTTTGAATGTTTCCTTTTCTATGGAGAAGCTTTTTTAGTTTTACGTAATTTTATTATGTTATTGTAAATTTCATACACGAGTATGATGGCTTTGTATTTAAATCAAATCCACTCCCTTTCTTTCCACTCCAACTCCTCCCATGCCCTCCACCACTTTTCCCTCCCAACTTAGTGTACTCACTTTTCTTTATGGTTTTGGTTTATAAACTAAACTTTTAGTGTAATGTCGGAATTTCACCTGCCAGTTTTACTCTCCTATATACTAAAATTCAATTTTCTGAAGGCAATATCCTTAGGCCATTGTGTCCTTTTGGTAAAATTGTTGAAAATTAGTTGACTAAACAATCTTTGGGTATATTTCAGAGTCCATTGAACTTTGTTTTCCTTTTTTTTCATGACAGGACCATACTATTTTAAATTATGGAATCTTTGTAATATAATTTTAAATTAGAAAATATGATTCCTATTATCAACTTTTTATCATATTAAATGAATAAACCACATGCATATCTTGACCTTCCTAACTTCTAAACAGAATTATCTTGAGTATATCTGCTTTATAAAATTCATGAGAAAATGACCAGTCTCTAGGTGTGTTCCTATACATTCCTCTTCCTTGTCTCATTCCATCTTTCATTCTGATTCCCCAAAGTTCATTCACTCTTTCATCCTTTTATTTAAAGAACTCTGAATCAGCATATGATACTAATTATACTAGTGGTAAATTCTTTTAATTTTCCTGTGTCAAAAGAAAGCTTTGGGGATTATAAAGATTGTTCGGTAGTTAAAATACCCCAATTTCTGTTCCAGATGACCCAGGTTCGGTTTCCAGCACGCACATACTGGCTCACAACCTTTGATGACTCCAGTTCCAGGAGATCTGATGCTCCCCTCTAGCCTCTGAGGGCAGTGCATGCGCATGGTGCATTTACACATAAGCAGGCAAAGCATTTATATACATAAAATAAAAATAAGTCTTTTTTAAAAGACTATGTTTTTCTTAATTTTAATAGATATACAAATTTTAGCTGACAGTTTTGTTTTAATTATAGACAATCTGATACTTCTTTATGATGTATACTTTCCCCTTTGTTTAATAAAAATTTCAAATTGATTTTATTAATAGGTGATTATGTCATATTTTTGGTTGCTTTCAAGATTTTTTCTTTGTCTTAATTTTTTAAAGAACTATCATATATTTTATGATGTCGTTTGTCTTGGATTTTTATGGATCACTCAGATTCTTTGACCTTGGGATTTACGCTTTCTGTGACAAATAAAAATTTTCAGGCTTTACACCCTCAAGTGTTTCTTCAGTCTCCTAAATTCAAACTCATATCCTTTCTGACACTAGTTATATAAATGTTGGAATATTTTTCTAATTAATCTTTAGGTTACTTATGCTTTATTTCTTTTCAGCTTATTTTCTGCCTGTTGTTCAAACTGGATAAGCTTTATTAGTCTGTCATTAAACTTATGTCCTCTGCCATCTCCACTTTCCTATTAAGCCCATTCAGCAAGCCATTTACTTCAGTTGTTGTATTTTTCAGTTCTATAATTTTCATTTGGTTCCTTTTGACTTGTTTTTGCTATAATCTGTTTTCTTCAATTATTTCAAGAGAATATATAATTGATTGCAAAAGCTTCTTTATGATAAATGCTTTGAAATCCTTGTCAGATAATTTCAACATCAGATTTATTTTAGTCTCAGCATCAATTGATTTTTTTTGCTTCATTCAAGTTGTGATTTTCTTTTTATGATGGCTTTTAAATTTATCTTGGACATTGTGTCCATATTTTAGGACATTCTGAAGGCTATAATTTTTTTCCAACAAGCTCTCACCCTGTTTTAGTCTAGCACACAGGTCTTGACCTAATTTTTTTAATAAATATAATTTTTTCTTTAAGGATTTTGTTCAATATGTTTTTATCTTATTTAACCTCCTCTCCCAAATTTGTCAAATTTTCCTCCACCTCCCCACCCAACCAACTCCATTTTCTATATCTCTCTTTAAAACTGAACAGAATGTTCCATTAGAGTCTGGTTTGTGTTGGCCAATTACCCCTGGAGAGTGGTTGATGAAAAATGTGTCACATCAATGAAGAAAATTGACTTTCCTTCAACAGTAGCAATCAATGTTAATAGCTCCTTGGCTAATTATGGTACTTAGTGCCCACTTTTCTTTATCCACTGTAGGATTTTGTCTGGCTTGAGCTTGCATGCTGTCCCAGTCACTATGAGCTATTTTGTTCATCTACATTGTTGTTATTGGAAAACTGTTTCCTTGAAGTTATCCTCTCTCCCTGGCTCTTAAAATATATCTGTCCCCTCTCCAAACAGAATCCTGAGCCTTTGCAAGAGAGACATTATACAGATATCCCATATTGTGGACTATAGTTGCAATGGCAGACTTAATGGTGTTACTTTGGTCAGCTTCATTAAGATGGTGCCATTGGTGCACTCTCTATTTCTTTCTAGCACTGATGGGACTTGGAAATGTCATTGTTATGATACAAGGTGTCCTAGTAATGGGGAAGCTATGTAGAGATCCCTTTACAGATTTCTCAAATTGCTCTGGTACTTCTTAGTAGGAGTAAAGAACTAGGAGATGCAGAAATGTCCAATACCTGATCACTTATTGCTGTACAGATTATTTTATTCAGTTCTTCTTGCCCTCCTGATGTGACTCCTAAGGGAGCATAGTGTGGTGTTAGTGTGAATAAAGATCCCTCAAAGACAGGACATTTGGTCACCCATAAAAATCTTTATTTTGATACCTTTATTGAAGTGCAATAGAAATAGTGAAAAATTTACCCATGTTAGCATTGGAAAATTATTTCAGTGAAGATTTGAAATTATGTAAACATAACGAAAGTCTAGTTTTAGAATATTTTCATACACTTGGTTTCTTGATATCCTTTTGAATTAAACCATGCCTCCATCTCCAGACTGATTTGCTTCAGGTCTCTGTGAACTTATCTTTTATGGCTAGCTCTAGCTCATACAATGAGAATCAGACAAAATGTAGAGCTTGGGAAATAGTGTTTATTTTAGTTATCACAATTTTTTTAAAGCTTTAGTTATGTTGTTGCATATATTAGTATTTTATCCTTTTTATTGCAGACATCAATCTATTTTATATCCATACTACATTTCCTTTATCATTACCAGATATGGGAACCCAAAATTGTGAGCCTATTCCACTTTGTCTAAAGGTCAGAGAGTTTGAGCTTATATTGCTTCTTCAAAGTTGTTGACAACAGGTGTGACTACAAAATTAGATATCCTGACCTAGGTTGTGGTTACTTGGTGTTTTGGACATTAAGATGGCCCAAAGAGATAGATCTGTACCATCCTGACCAAAGGTCAGAGAATTCAAGCATAATTCTGCTCCTTCTTTTGAAATAGGAGGTTTGACTTAGGGAGTAGCTGCCTTCAGGATATTTGTCTAGTTTGTGTTCACTGTCCCAGACATCAGATGCTTTTCCCAAGAATTAATGACTTGATGTCTCAAGTATTCGAACAAGTAACTGCTCTGGTTGTCCTTTTTCTATTATATTAAAGCAGTCTTTTGTTTTCTTCCCCCTTTGTATTGGGGTATAAAAATGTATGGAAAATAAATGCAGGCAAAACTTCAGTATTCAGGATTCAATGAGTTGCCTTCCTGTTACTATCCTGTGTCTCTGTGTCTCTTTCTTATCTCTGTTCCCCTCTCCTAACCTTTATAATCCTCATGTCCCTACCCTGGAACATATGAAGCCACCGTGGCTGAATGACAGCAAAAGTCACCCCCAAAAGTGGCTCACAACAACCAGATTTATGTCCATTTGAATTATTATACTTTGTTTGGGAACATTAAGAATAATATCTCTACAAATATTTAAATGTATATGTTGGTATAGACATACGTTTCCATTTCTCTTAAGTTTATGTGTAGTAAAAATAGTTGTATATTAAGAGATCAAGCCAATCTACATTGTAAATTATGTTAATTTATTATGGAAATTTTGTCTTGATTGTGGACAAGACAGGGGATCTTTGCAGGAGATTCTGAACTATATCAAATGGTGAAATCTGTTGTGGAAAAAGCCCTTTGTACACTGTGAAGATTTGTTGCTGTGATTGGTTTAATAAAGAAGTTGACTGACCAATAGCTGAACAGGATAAAGTTAGGCAGGAAAGCCAAACGGAGAATGTTTCAAAGGATAAGGGCAGAGTCATATGACACCAGCCAGATGCAGAGAGAGGAGGAGATGAATGTGCCATGCTCATAAAGTTACTGCCATGTGGTAGAGCATAAATAAAGAACATGAGTTAACTTAAAATGTAAGAGCTAGTTAGTAATAAGCCTGAGTTATTAACTGAGCATTTATAATTCATATAAGTCTCTGAGTCAAGTATTTTGGAAGCAGATGCCAGGTATTTGGGGACATGTGGGTGGGAGAGAAACATCCAATTACAGAAAGTAACCCAGCACTAACATGAATTCATTACTCTCTGTTCCTAAGTCCCCACCATGATGAACTGTACCTTGAATTATATATGAGGATAAATCTTTCACTTTTAAGTCATTTTGTTGGGGTAATTTATCACAGTAACAGACGATAAACTAAGACAAACTAACAGACACAGATTACAGATGACAGATTTATTTTAGCTCACTATTTCAAAGGGTTTAGTCCCTATGAATTTGGTTCTGTGTACTTGAGTTCCATGACAGTGCTTGAAGCTTTTCTTTATTTACTGGTAGACAGGAAGCAGAGAGAAGAGTCAATAAAGGAAGGAGAAAAGATGAGATATGCCCCAACAACACAGTCACACAGACTGTTTTCTTCCAACTAGACCCTAGCTCCTAATTTTCAACACCCCTCAATAATGCCTTCATATCATGAATCTATCAAGTAATTTATCTGTTCATTAGATCAGAGTACTTACACTGGGAAAAAATTACATCCACACCCAGAGTTGAGCATGTTTAATTTATTGTAATTTATTAATCTAAGGAAGTTGAATTCAACTTAGCTATTGCAAAGTCTATCTTCTTAAAGACACTGATAAGTCTATCACCAAGAGAAGCCAACATTCATTTGTATGATGTACTCAAATACTGCAAGGTGTTTCACCCTATGTCTGAGTGGAAAATTGAATTCAACATTCAAGCAGTTTGTAGGTATGTTTCAGATTTTCTTTCTACTGGGCCTCTTCATGTTTCTCATCTCATGTGCAAGGATTTTACAGGTTGATAATACCTTCTTTGGCCCCTCCTTTGCATACCTGCTGCACATGCACAACCTTGACCTCCAGAGATATGTGGATATTTATCAAGGCCTACCATAGTCTATCTCACTGTTCAGACTTTGCTGTTTAACTTTAGACCAGTCTGCAAGAATATTGCTTACCAACAAATATCTCAAAATCAAACTGTAATGTTTTCCTTCCTCCACTCATTTGTCACCAAGACCACCCCTGTTTTCTATTCTCAGGAGTGTAGAGGTTTCTCTGATGCACTCCTAATCAAATCAGCTACCTCTAAAGCAAAGCTGTCAGTTTTACAGCTTCCTTTACCTTAATAGAACTGTTGTGCTGATGGAGATTGTGATAATATGAGCAGCCAAGATGAAAAGAGATCTGATGGTCCTATCTGAGATGCAGTGGTTGCTTTTTTCTTTTAAGCGACACATTAAAAACAGAATGTAATAGGGTATCCTGTGATGTTTTGACCTATGTGTAAATTGTGTGATATTTTCATAAAAGTGTGTATTTCCTCAATCTTTTATCATTTATTCATGGTTTAAGAAAACAATTAAAAATCCATTCTTACAACATTTTTTGAAATATACAATACATAATCAAGTCTTAATGTGTTAAATACATGATTAATTCTTAATGTGTTATATACTTTTGCTTGACTTCCCAAGTCCAAAGTTTTGGGAGGTTAGATTTTAGCCATTCTTATAGCGACACTGTATTTCAAAAAAGTTGTTTTTCTCTGTTGACATAATTCATAAGAGTATATTACTGCTTCCAATGCCATTCTTGATGTGCTACATTTTCTTCCTCAAGAAGTGGCTAGATCATATTCATGCTGTATTTAAAACATACTACTGGATTTCTATAAAGTATAAAATCCCAATTCCTCAATGGATCCTGGGAAACTCTTCATGACCTGCACCTGCTACTCTCATAAAGTACACCTCTTATCACTCTTCTCATTCCAATTAATCCACTCTGGAGGCACCACACTGCCATTCTTCTCACATCTGCAACAAGCACAACTGTACTGACTAGTTTTGCTTTTATTATTTTTTTGCCAACTTGACACAAGCTGGGACCATTTTGGAAGAGGGAACCTCAACTGAAACACTGCTCCCATCAGATTGGCCTGTATGTACGTCTGTGGGGAATTTCTTGATAAATGATTGCCATGAAAGGGTCCAGTCCATTGTGGGAAGTGCCACCTCTGGGCAAGTGGTGTTGGGTTACATAAAAAAAAAGCAAACTGAGCAAGCCAGTAAGCAACATTCCTTCATGGCCTCTGCTTCAAATCCTGCCTCCATGTTTATGCCCTGTTTGAGCCTTGGCTTCCCTTCACAGTAGACTGTGAAATAAACCCTTCTCTTCCCAAGTTGTTTCTGGCACAGTGTTTTATCACAGGAATGGAAAAGCAAACTAGGACAATACCCTTCCGTAGCTGTTATCTTGTATTTGCTTTTCCCTTTGCCAGAAAAATAGAATAGGACTTTCCTTCTAATTGCTTATATGTAACTACCTAAGACATATCTTCTCTGACCACTGAAAACATCACCTTTGATCCTATTACTCCATTCAATATTAACATTAATGATAGCAATCAAGTTACAGCATTTCTGTTAGTTCATTGTTTGCACTAAAACCTTCTGATATAAGCCCCACTGGCGCAGCTGGTTTTCTGTGTGATGTCAAGCCATGGTTTATGTAGCAGCTAATGATCAGTCGATATTTTTGCATATATATAAACAAAAATGCATGCTGACATCTTGCCATACTTTTATAATTATTTGTCATGGGTATTTTCCCTTGTGTATACTGTACTATCATCCATGCTTTTGAACATTTTCTTAGTATACAAACTTAATATCACTGAGAATGCACTATGTTACTTGATTGTAGTTCTGTAACCCTCTCCTTGAACACAACCTTCAACCAAAATAGCCTCTTGTGACACTACTTTATTCCTCCAGGTGGCTCTTCTCCATATACCCCATTCCCCTATTTTCTCTATTGACTCACTATTAAACACTAGAAATGCCCTGAGTCCTTTTCTTTTCTTTTACCTTTTCTTTCCACTCATACCAACAAATCCATTGTATTATTACACATAGTACCATCATTACCCCTTTACTTCCCACTGACACTGGAGGGCAGATCTTTATTTTATTTGACAATTTATTGCTGTACTTTAATCGTGGTCCTAACCTTTCATAGCGATAGTTCTTGAATAATGGAGAATAAAAACTGGTGTACAGGTCACCAAACTAGCAAAAGGACAGAACACTTCACTCTACACCAGCAGAGTCCCTCTTGAACATTGCTAAAACTCTATCTAAAAGAATTGCAGTAATCTAAAAATATTTAAACATACTAAATTCAACCAAGAACCTAACTTCAGATGTACAAATGTCACTTTTAAAAATATATGTAACCCAGACCCAGAAAGACAAATATCATATGTACTCACTCATAAGTGACTTTTAGACATAAAGCAAAGAAAACCAGCCTACAATTCACAATCCCAGAAAACCTAGACAACAATGAGGACCCTAAGAGAGACATACATGGATCTAATCTACATGGGAAGTAGAAAAAGACAAGATCTCCTGAGTAAACTGGGAGCATGGGGTCCATTGGAGAGGGTTGAAGGGGAGGGGAGAGGAGCAGTGAAAAATGTATAGCTCAATAAAATCAATTAAAAAGGTGAAAAAACATGTAACATGAAAAGGGAGTATAAATGCTTCAATAATTGTTAATCTTTCTTCTTTCTCCCAAGATCAGCACCTAAAAGATCTCATTTCAGCTATGGTTCCACAAGATCAGCCTGTGAAACATCCCTGGAGGCTGATCACAAGTTCAGCCTAAGAGGCTCCAACTCTGCTCATCGCCTATTGAATTCAGTGCAGAAGTCTGTGAGCCTGACAACAACCCTGTGATATTACCACACAAGAAGCTCCAGCCTGGTTCCCACCACACAATATCAGTGCTATTAATGCTATGAGGCCAGTACATGAGAGGTTCCAACATAGCTATAGTCCAATGAGATCACTTCTGGGAGACTCCAATCCTATTCCTCACCACAGTATCAACAAGAAATGTAAGAGAGAAAATGTTCTTGTTTTCAAAATTACTCAGCCTATCATATTTTTTCTGTTCATATATTTTCTTTGATAAATTATTATTTTATTTTATTACTTTAAAAAATACCAATCCAAAGTCCCATTCCTTCTCCTCTCCCCCTCCCCCCAGTCTTTCTGCACACCCTCCCACCCTTGCCCCCTCCAATCCTAAGAGAGAGCAATGCATCCCGCCTTGTAGAAAGTCCAAGGCCCTCCCTACTACATCTAGGTTGAACAAGGTATACATTCAAAGAGAATAGGATCCCAAAAAGCCAGTATGTGCAGTAGAGCAAATCCCAGTGTCACTATCAGTGGCCCCTCAGTCTGCCCCAACTGTCAACCACATTCAGAGGGACTAGTTTGATTCCATGCTTGTTCAGCTCAGGCACATTGTCTCAGTGGGTGAACCCCTCACGGTCTTGACTTTCTTGCTCATACTCTCACTCCTTCTACTCTTCAACTGGATCTTGGGAGCATTTGTTCAACTAAGTTCATAGCAACATTATTTGTAATAGGCAGAACTTGGAAACAACCTACATGCCCCTCAACTGAGAACGGATAAAGAAAGTGTGGCACATTTACACATTAGAGTACTACTTAGCGGTACAAAACAAAGACATCATGAATTCTGCATGCAAATGGATAGAATTAGAAAGCATTACCCTGAGTGAGGTAACCCAGACTCAAAAAAAACCGAATATGGTATGTACTCACTCATAAGTGTATACTAGTCATCAACAAAAGACATTGAGCCTATAGTTCATGATCCTAGAGAAGCTAAGTAATAACGTGAACCCAAAGAAAAACATATATAGACCCACTTGGAAATTGGAAACAGACCAGACTGCCTGACAAAATTTGGGAGCATGGGGGCAGGGGGTAGAATGAAGGGGAGAAGGGGAAGAGGAGGGGAGAAGAGGAGGGTTTGGGAGAGATTGAGGGAATGGGATAGTTGAGGTGGAGGAAGGACAGATATGAGAGCAAGGAAAGAGATATCCTGATTGTGGGAGCAATTATGGGGCTAGCAAGAAACCTGGCTCTAAAAAAATGCCCAGGAATCCACAAGGATGCCCCCAGCTAAGATTCTAAGCAATAGAAGAGAGGGTGTCTGAACTGGCCTTGCCCTGTAGTCAGACTGATGATGATCTTAAATATCACCAGAGAACCTTTGTCCAACAACAGATTGGAACAGAGGCACTGGCCCACATCGAAGGACTGGACTGAGCCTATCATATTTTGATATTGAAGATTAAACAGGCTTAGTTCAGAAAAGGCAGACCAGAGGAGTAGGGAGATAACTTAGTCAGTAAAGTGCTTGCCATGCAATCATGAGACCTGAGTTCGATCCCTAGAACCCACATAAGGAGGCAGCATGGTAGTGTGTGCCTATAAACCCCAGTGTCTGGAAGTAGGCAGAGATATTAAAATCCCTGTATCCAGCCAGTCTAGCCAAATCAGAGATCTCTAGGTTCAATGAGAGACTGTCACTTAAAAAAGTAAGATAGAGGGGAGAAAAGATGAGACTATGTGGTTAAAAAAAATACTAAAATTCATTGTATAAATATATGAAACTGAAAATATATATGAAAAATAAGGTGAAGAGTGATTCACTCAACAGCAATATCTGTCCTCAGCACACACGTGCATGCACACAAAAAAAAAAGAAAAAGAAAAGAAACAAAACAAACAAGAAACATAAGATACATAAGTAACACATATCACTTCCACTCTGGTTCTCTAAACTCAAAATAGTGTTATGGTTTAAAAAACTGCCAAGAGAGGCACATAA
>NC_022026.1:15676294-15718140 GCF_000317375.1 Microtus ochrogaster
AAAAAAACTGCCAAGAAAAGGCCAGGAAATCAAGAGCAGGTAAGGGCTATCTACAGGCACATAAAACCTCTGCAAAGACTAACAAATGGAAAGCAGATTATTTCTCACTTTTAAATACTGTTATTAAGTTAAATGAAGTTTTATATGAGACACAAAAATGAACATAAAAGAAAAAAGAGCTTAAAGTTGACATACTTAAGGCATGGTCTCCTCCTAATTGGACAGACCTCTCTGACTCCTGAGACCATTTGAAGGATTTACACTGGGCTAAGTAAAAAGGCACTGGGGAAAAACAGCTGGATAAATCCTAAAGGTGGCAACAAAGAGCAAAACCAACAAGATCTGGCAGCATCACTTAGATCTGAGGAATATCCAGGAGATAGAAATGATGTGGCATATCCCTCTGTATTTTATTAATATGTTGTATTATCATTTGTTAATAAAGAAGCTGCATTGACCTATGCAGGACAGAATAATGCTAGACAGGGAAAACTAAACTGAATGCAGGGAGAATGACGGCAGAGTCAGAGAGATGCCATATAGCTGAGGAAGGAGAAAGACACCAGAACTTCACCAGTAGGCCACAGACTCATGGTGATATATAGATTGATAAAGGTGGCTTAATTTAAGATATAAGAGATAACTAGAAATATGCCTGGACCATTGGCCAAACAGTGTTGTAATTAATATAGTTTCTGTGTGATTATTCAGGTCTAGGTGGCCAGGAACAAAAGAAGTCCCATCTATATAGAAAGACATCTGAGATATGAAATGATGGAGGTATAGGAGTATCTGCAGCAGGGGAGAAGTTTCTGAAGAAATGGCATGAAGAATTATAATAATTTTATGAGTATTTGGCCAACCTTGAGATTGACACCCCCTTTAGGGCATCTTAGACTGCACCTATTGTGTTCATTGCAACCATTTTCATAAGGTTCACAACACGGTTTCTTTGCTGATGATCTCATGCCAAGACTGAGACCTCAAGTAGATTAGGACATTAGAAATTACATAAAAGTTCTTGGAAAAAGTGCTAACAAATTGTTACATCAAGTGTTGTTTTGTTTCAAAGGACTAAAACTGAGTTGATATTCTACATTCAGACTTTTCTTAGAATGGATCCTAGTGAATAAAGGGTAGTTTGACTACCATTAAGGTTCCTTGAATACAACTTCAAACTCCACCATGGATTTTATTCCATTTATACATTTCAAGTGGGACTGTGCAAGACCTGGAAAGATGGAGCAGCAGTTAAGAGCACTTACTGCTTTTGCAGAGGACACAGGCTTGATTCCTAGCACCAATATCAGCTAACTCACAAATACCTGCAATTCCAGTTTCAGGGGATCCAAAGTCTCTAGTCTCCAAGAGGCACCCACACTCATATGCACACACCTCCCACAAATATACATAAATAAAAATTAAATATATTTTTTAAATGGAACCTTACTATCAAAATAAATTTGGTCCTGACCCTGCTACTGAGAAATGCATATAGAAGTAACTTGCTGGGTGAACATGAGCAGAAACTCTGCCATTATGTGCTCTTGTTATTCTATATGAGTTCATTAGTTTTACTATTATTTTACCTTAGACCAATTACCCCAGAATTTTGAGTCCAAGTTTCTTCTTCTATAAAACAATAGAAATGGCATTGCCTCGCATATTACAATGAAGAGTAAGCAATCACAAATAGAAAGGACGTATGGTTTTCTTGGTGATTAACAGTTCCTTTACATACATTAAAAAAACCTTTCACTTTCATGTTCTAGCAACAAAAGCTCCAAGAATATTAGAAAATATATTGTGTGAGAGATGTATGATGGGAACTGGGTACATTCATGGGCACAAGAGCAATGAAAAACCTGAAAGAGTTGGGTGATTTAGACAATTGTTGAAAACAGTAGAGATTGTAGGGGGAAAGTGGGTCCTGAGAAACACATGGATGAATGAAATAAGGATATAACCATTCCTTTGTATGGTTTAGGAGAAGGATTCTTATTGTAGATATGAAGGACAGAATAGCCAGAGGCATCTGGAAGAGTTCATAGCATGGAGAGAAATTAGTCGTCTACACACGGCTGATAGACTGAAGTAGGTTATAAGAGGAGAAGTGGGAAGATGAGAGTGACAGGAAGAGATGACAATGTGGGCAAAGGAGAACAAGAGAAAGGGGGGCATGAGACAAACAGACGATCAAGAGAGCCCCCCCAAGGGAGAGGACAAGTGGACCAAAAAAGCATCTGAACGAAACGGCACGGTTATATAGGAATGAGAAGCTGGGGGAAGGGAAGCCCATGAGCAGGAGAAGTTTAGGGTAGGCGATGGGGTGAGAAGAGTGAACCTGGAGGCTAATAGGCACACAGGTAGCCATTTGTGCCGAGTTTTCTTTAGACCTGACAGTGGGCTTGACACCAGACTTCGGGTCTTCCCTGAACTACTCCAATGACCTGCCTGGCTTTGTCTGTATAATAACGTTCTTTACTTCTTATTGCTAAACACTACGACCCTTCTTTGGGTTTTTGGATATTCTACATTTCTCCAACACTTCCTTCCCACGGGGCCTGTTCTAGTTTTCTGGTACTGTTATGAATACCATGACCTAAAACAATTTGGGGAATGTGCTAGCTAGTTTCGTGTCAACTTGACACAGGTTAGAGTCTTCTGAGGAACCTCAGTTGAGAAACTGCCTCAATAAAATGTGGCTGCAGGCAAGCATGTAGGAAATTTTCTTACTTAGACATTGATGTGGGAGGACCCAGTCCATTGTGGGTGGTATTAACCCTGGGCTGGTGGCCCTGGGTTCTATAAGCAAGCAGGTTGAACAAGCCATGGAGACTAAGGCAGTAACATGCACTCCATGGCTCCTTGTTGTGGAGTATTAGTTGAAGATGTATTACATCAATTTATGCTGTGGAATAGTTGTTTAATGTTGCAAAGATGTGTGGTATTCTTTTATTTTGCATTTGTTTAACTCTGTAAAACTGTTTAATTTGTCTATCTAAATCACCTGATTGGTCTAATAAAGACCTGAACAGCCAATAGCTAGGCGAGAGAGAGGGACAGGTGGGACTGCCAGACAGAGAGAATAAATAGGAGAAGAAAACTTGGCTCAAAAGGAGGAATGTAAAGAGTGAGAAGAGAGGAGGACGCCAGGGGCCAGCCACAAACCCAGCCAGCCATGGAGTGAGAAGGAAAGCAAGATATATATATAGAACAAAAAGAGGTAAAAAGCTCAGAGGCAAAACGTAGTTAAACAGAAAGAGGATAATTTAAGTTAGAAAAGCTGGCTTTTCTACAAATCAAACTAAGGTCAGGTATTCATAAGTAAGAATAAGTCTGTGTATTTATTTGGAACATAGATTGCAGCAGGTCTTCAATGAGTTTTTTTTTTAAAAAAAAAACTAACTATACCTTCATCAACTCCTGCCTCCAGGTTCCTCTTTGAGGACCTGCCATGACTGTCTTCAATGATGAACTGTGTGATATGGAAATATAAGTGGAATAAACCCTTTCCTCCCCAAGTTGATTTTGGTCATGGTATTTCATCACAGCAATAGAAACCCTAAGTAGGACAAGGAGGAAAATCTTTATTTGGCTTGCACATCCCAGTCACCACTTGTTCATAAAGTCACATTCAGCTATAATATATATCCTATGTCTACCAATCTAGGGATGATAACACCCGGAGTGGGCTGCTCCTCCCGCTCATCATTGGTCAGGAAAATGGCCCATAGGCCAGTCTGATGGAGGCGATGCTTCAACTGAGGCTCTTCCCAGGTGTACAAGAGCCTCGGTGCATGTTGTTTCCTCTGTTCAGATTGCTTATCCCAACAATATGTAATTTTCATTTGTATCATGATTTGGAATTTATGTTACTTTGTGTAGTTGTTAAATTTTACATTCCTCAAGCCGGGCGGTGGTGGCGCACGCCTTTAATCCCAGCCCTTGGGAGGCAGAAGCAGGCGGATCTTTGTGAGTTCGAGACCAGCCTGGTCTACAAGAGCTAGTTCCAGGACAGGCTCCAAAACCATAGAGAAACCCTGTCTCGAAAAAAAAAATTTACATTCCTCAGTTAACATAATTTGATTAGCTCATTGTTCTCCTAACACCTAACATAAAGAAGATACTCAATCACTACATTTTCAGCCTACAGGCATTTTAATATTATTTTTAGGCTATGGGTTGATAGATACCTGCTTTGTAGTCCTGTTTTTATCCCCTAGGTATGTTATGCATGAAACAGTCTTCAAAATCTGGACGGCAATTCAAAACCCTTCCAGAAATGCTATACTCCAAGTCCTTTAAATAAAAAATAATTATATCGTCTGATTAAATTGTTGCTTCCAGGATCTCTAAGCAAGGATTCTCTCTGCTCACAAGCCTAATAAGAGTGAGCATGCGGAGAGAAAACTATAAGCTCTTATTTTATCCCAGATGCTATTTTATTTTATAAACAAGAGTTTGAGTTTCTCAGTCGTGTGTGTGTGTGTGTGTGTGTGTGTGTGTGTGTGTGTGTTGTCATATGTTCACAGACATGCAGGTACCTAAAGAGACCAGATAAATTGAATGCCTCTGGAACTGGAGTTACATGCTTCTATAAACCACCAAGAATGGGTGCTAGGAACTAGGAATTGAACTTAGGTCCTCTGCAAGAGCAGAACATGATCTTAACCATTGAGCCATTTCTCTAGCCCCCAGTTGCTATTTTCACCTTAAGAGTTTACGTATTCTGTGCTTCCCACAAGGAAAGGCTTGGACTACAGTATAAGTTAGTGGTTAATTCTAGTTCATATATGCAAAACTTAATAGAACTATTTCAGAATAAATGGTGATGCTATGAGACGATGAGTTTTCTGTTTCTGGAAGTATTCAAAAGAAGACTTGATAGATCACTGAAAAAGTAACAGTGGAACAGATTCCGATGAAAATAGAAGAATCCTGGGGTTTCTTCCAAATGTTTCATTAGGAGATTCTATGATGAATATTCTTGAGCTGTCTTTCCAGTCATAAAGCTTGATGTATTTACACTGAGTCAGCTCCATTCTCTCTTGTGGATTTTGACCTTAATAATCTTCTTGCTGGGTTTAGGGTACAATCTTTAGCCACAGAATGTAACTGAGTTAATGGGCATGCAGAGACTGAACCCCATGACCTTGTCCTCATTAGCTCTGTCCTCTAATCCCCCAAGTTTACAGGGAAACTTCTGATAGACAAGACTTTCCTTAAGTCTAAGGAAAGAGTTTCAGACCATATAAAGTGATATAATCTGGTGATATGCCATTTCAGCATAATAACATTGTGCTCTATTGAAAAATGAAATTTTTAGGGTGATAAAAATTAAAATGGTAGTTTTGAACTATTTGGGAGAGGAATTTTCTATAAAAGTGAGAGGAAATGTTATGCAAAAGGATTTGCAGTTTCAACCCTGCAGAGACATAAATATATCATATTAATAGATTTGACCTAGTTGCAATCATAGACAGCTCATTCTCATCTTGTCTCGCTCACATGTTTGTTCTCTATTTGGGTAACTTCTCTGAAAGCTCATTGGCCATCTCAGTATGTTAGAATAATAAGTGAATGGGTAGTGCAATAATAAAACTGGCAATAGAGCAGTCTTAACTAAATATTTTTAGCATTTCTAATCTGATACCAAATTATTCAGGTTTGTTGATTACTGGTCTTTATTACCTTTGTCGTGACTAATTTAAAACACACACTAACTTATTTCACTCCTTAACCAGATTTTCAATTACACTTAGCAGTGGCAAACAAAATACAGCCATTGCTAGGATACCTGTTGAGTTCTTTATTACCCTCCTGTCAAACAAGAAAAAGCTATAATAAAATTGTAAACTTTAGAGTTACATGGGAACTTCAAATACACCTACTTCATAAAATTTTCAATTTTAGTGGCTATATGAACATCTGAGACTCATATAAAAACAATATACTTTGTCTTCAGAACAAATCACATTTATATTTATACACACAATTTTACATAGTTTCCTAGTGATTACATATTCCTCCTTCTTAAAGACTGCACTAGCTAGTTTTATGTCAACTTGATACAAGAAAATGTTCCCACCAGATTGGCCTGTGGGCAAGTCTATACTGCAGTTTCTTGATTGATGATTAATGTAGGCAGGCCCAGTTTACCATAGTGATGCCACCCCTGGTCTTGTGGCCCTCGGTGTTGTAAGACAGAAAACTGGGCAAGCCATGAGGATCAAGCCGGTAAGCAGCACTCTTCAATAGATTCTGTGTCAGTTCCTACCTCCTCATTCCTGCCTTGAGTTCTTTTCTTGTCTTCTTTCCAGAGAATTGTAACCTGAAATAAATGCTTACCTCCCCAAGTTGCTTTTGATCAAAATTGTGTTTATCACAACAATAGAGACACTAAGACAAACCCACCCACAGACCTCAGATTAAGATGCTGTATTCTTATGCAAGCTTTTCCATTTAAAGACATGGAAGCTGAGCCAAGGTAGCACTGGTGGTGTGTACTCATTCTCCCAGAATAACCATTTTGAGTTAAAGGCCTACATGGTGAGCTTGGGATCAACCAGGGCTATGTAGCAAAGCCCTATCTTAAAAAAAAACAAACAAAACACACAAAAGAAGAAGGCTGAGCAAAAGACCATTCTAAGATTATCTCCTGAGGGATCTCCACTTACAATCTGATTAAAACATAGAAAACTTGTTTTGGGTGTGGAGAGGTAGTAGGTTACAGCATATGTGTGTGCATGGGGATGCACGTGTGTGTATAGAGATCAGAGGTCAGTGTTAGATATTTTCCTTGATTACCTTCCAACATATTGTTTGAGACAGGTCCTCGTACTGAATCTAGTAATCACTAAATTAGCTAGCAACTCACCAGTGAAATCCAATGATCACTTCTCTTCAAAACACACACACACATATATACACACACATACATAAACACACATTATAGATGCATATGGCCCAGTCTGAATTGTTAAAAATATGATCTCAGGATGCCAAAACTCACATCATCATGTTTGCATGTCAGGAAATTTACTGACTGAACCATCTTTCCAGACCCTAAAGCACAGAAAACATAAAGCAAGAGTTGAAGACATAGTTTAAGAAAAGATACCCCCTTATTTAAGTCAGAAAAGTTTCTACAAATAAAATTTGAGAATCTGGAGGAATTCACTAAAATGTAAGGCTTGAGTACACAAATGGAACATGTTTAACAGAGCGTCTGTGTGCCCCACCCTTCAGAACGACCTCTCATGCTCTTCCCACTTACACCAATTGCCCTCTTTTCTCAACTAGTCCACCTCCTACCCTCACATCTCTCCTGCCTTTTTCTTTTAAGTCCTGTGCAAGCAATCATAACTACTATATGTTCATAACTACGTCATGTCCAGAAGACAGCACCCCACTGTACTCCTCACCCCCTTTGGTTCTTACATTCCTTCTGCCCATGTGTGTGTCTATGTGTGTGTGTGTGTGTGTGTGTGTGTGTGTGTGTGTGTGTGTTTAGTGCTGAGTATTCAATAGTCACTTATTCTCAGAAATTTGACCAGTGATGAGCCTCTGCATTAGCTGTTGCCCACTACCAAAAGAAGCTTCTCATAAAGTCTAAGAGCAACCCTACTCTATGGATATAAACATGATTTTTTATTGGCAATTTACATGTTCATTTGACAAAATGTCAGTAATAGAATACAGGGCCTGTGCCTTTGGTTACTTCAGACATCCATGCCGCCATTGTACCATTGAATCTATTTTGTCAGGCAGTTCAGTAATGTAGAATGAAATATCTACAGCACGGTGTGATTGTTGATGACTCTTCTCCCCAGCAGCCTGCATAGTACCTTCTGGCTCTATGACCACTAGCCAGCAAGGAGGAAGGCTGCAGCTCAGTTTCAGTTTGGTTCTTCTGTGTCCTGTATTCTGAGTGCCTGGTTTCATAAATAATGGGGTCTTACTGTCTAGTTCTGACTAGTACCCTGTTAGTTTCTGTGAAGAAATGTTCAAAGCCCATTGAATGACATTTTATATGCATCTAAGGAAGGCCTACAAGTGTATAGTTTGCTTGTTTGTCTATCTGTGGTGGGAATTTAGAATGGACATACTTGCACCTGAAAGTACTTATGAGTCTTCCAGAAACTTCTGGAAGTGGAAAATTGAGGATTTCTGAATTGTGCAAACTTTGTTTCCAAACTGTCTTCCTTGAAATGGTTTCCTCAGGTGACGGTTTTGAGGGTCAGCCTATTAATGCTACCTGCAGTGACTGCTTTAGAATGACGTAACTAGAGAGAACTGTCTGAGCCAAGTCGCAGTTACCCAGAGAGCCATGGGTGAGCTATGGCTAGACACTGTATCCAGAAATCATATCAGAACCACTGGTGGGCTCCCACACATCCTCGCTACTCTTGAGCATGAGAAACACATTGAGTTCTGATATGCCCTAGAAACCTTAAAGCAAATGTTGCCATCCTAAAGATGAGCACAGCTCCTGGCTACAACGTTGGTGTTAACAGATTGGATGCCATGGAAACCAAGACATACCTAATTTAGGCAGAAACCACTGCAATTTATTTATTTAATTTATTTTGATCAGCCTTCTAAACTAAGTATGAATAAGAGTTTGGGTGCTTCTAAAAATAACAGATGTGGAATACTAAAACCACTTGTGGGCTTTTTCCTATAATGTAGGGAAACGAAAAAATTTCCCCAGCACCTGCTTTTTCCTTTACAGTGAAATTGTCACTTGAAGACTATGAAATTTCTGAGGTTGTGTTTTAAATAATTTTATCAGTTGGTATGAGTGGACAGAATCCTGTTACACATTACAATGCCCTTGAAACTGTTTCAGAAAGCGTTAGACTATACCACTAGCAAATAAAGCTGCCCACACTCTTTCAGGAATATGGCATGTCGAGTGTTGGATTTGCTTCCTTTCATTTGAACAAACGGGTTATCTGGTCTACATTAGAATCACCAAGAGAAGAAACATTTGACTAGAGAAAATGATCAAACTGAAATTTTTCAAGAGAAGAGGCAAAGCCAAAAATTATTTCTTTTCTACGTGTCAATCATTCTTGTTCTTGATAGCTCTGGGATGGAGTTCGCGTTGAGGTCACTAAGTGCAAGAAGAGCAGACAAGCACACAACCCCACATAAAGCATAAAGTTCCTATATTGCACTCCAGGCTTTAAAAACAACCTTTCAGGCATGGGAGCCAAGTTAAAGCACAGGTGGTCTGTCCTGAGGCAGTTGCACGGGATCACACTCTGACCACCTGGCATCTTGGGATCACACCGTGACCACCTGGCATCTCTCTGAGATCAGATATGGTCTGGTGGGTTATGCGCTCCCATCAGACTACTCAGATTCCCACTGCTCAATTTGCAACTTCCTGACTGTGATCGGAGGAAGTTGCATTACCTGTGGTGGTCTCAGTCTCTAAACGCTTAAGATGGGGATGATGATGATAATGAAAATAGGCCTACAGCTCTTGAGACTGGTGTAATAATTAAGGAAAATAATGATCAGACCCAGCA
Organism: Microtus ochrogaster; assembly: GCF_000317375.1. Taxonomy (NCBI): domain Eukaryota; kingdom Metazoa; phylum Chordata; class Mammalia; order Rodentia; family Cricetidae; genus Microtus; species Microtus ochrogaster. Next base: position 15,685,837 of record NC_022026.1, read on the forward strand.
CTTACAACAGCTCCAAACACTCAGTGGAAACCAGTTATTATTACTGGATTGTGCCAGTTCCTGAAGAACTAAGACATGTGTACTGAGGTAACAAACACTTTTCTCCCTTCTTTGACATGATTAAAAGAGGAAAGGAGGTGGATCCTAGATGGTATGAATAGGAATCGTACTTCACACCAACGAGTTTTAATCTCAGCTCTACATTCCTTCCCCTGGTCCCTCGAAGGCCCCATGAATACTACAGGTTTCACCATTAATGAGTCAGCCATCTGTCCAAGATTTGCCTTCTCTCACTGGGGAATTAAATGAAAATGCAAATCAACCGCTTGCTTTTCTGAATTGCAACAGCTCCTCAGAAACCAAATGCATAAAATTTCTAGTACCTTTGTGTGAAGACATTACAATACAGACCATTTGGAAGGCAGTGTCATCAGACTCCCTCCTAACTGATGACCTGAGGGGAAATGAGTTACTATAGAACAATGGGCTTCAGAACACAGGCTGCAGCTGATGTAAGAACCAAACACCTCCTAAAGCTTCACTGACTCTAGAGAAAATTCTGGTTGCCAGCCAAAGTATGGCTCTTGGTTGCTTCTGACTGAGTCTCCCATGGAAAATGGGCATACAGCAATCAGAATGCTGACAAATCAAGTCCAGGTAAACTTCTGAGATCCTCTGAGAGTCTCGTATTATGACCAAGTAGCCTGAACAAAACACAGGTCAGTGTTTGACAAATGAACTGTGTGGTCAAACAAAACTAGGAAACATAAGGTGGTTCTATAAGTACTTGCTAGGTGACCCCAGGCAAGTCACGTAATACCTTCTCTAAAGGTACATATCAGATGGAAGGAATAACTGTATTCAGAGGGGGATTATTAGATTGGCTTATGTGGTGTGGTCCAGGTAATCCAACAATGGCTATCCCACACTAGAAAGGCCAAGAATCCACTAATCATTCAGTCCACGAGGCTGAATTTCCCAGTAGTTCCAACCTAGCACTAAAGACCTGGAGGATGCTTGAGGAGCTTCTGGTCTTCAGTCTACGCTGAAATCCTGAAGATGTTAATTCTACCTGTGAAGGAACACCACAGCAACAGGACAGGTAGATTTGCCGGCAAGGGTAAGAGCAAGCAGAAGACAAACCTTGCATTGGCAGATCACAGTAAAATTAAATTGAAATAATGTGGCTATATCAAGCAACCCTCACTTTCCACAGATCTGGAGCTTATAAGAACACAACACAATTGCAAAGATAGAATAGGGCTGTGCATTGTTTTCCTGCCAGTCTAGAACACTCATTAAGTTGCATTGACCTTTGAACATGATTCTTCCAACTGCCCAAGTGTCTACCATATACACACACACATCAGCATTTAGCCCATTGGTATCATAAAACTGACTTGGACACAGGCCAAATCTCAACGGTAGTTTTACTAACTTACACTTTCAAGCTTGCATCTTTCATGCCATCACCCTCTCCTGTGCCTCTCAGTCCTCTTGTATATGATGAAAGATAGATCATGTTATGAATCCAGAAGTTCTGATATCCTAGGGCCCTGTGAGTTTACATTTGTATAAGTATACAGAGACATCATATTCTTGGGGGTTTCATGATGTAATAAAAAGATGGGGGAAAGGAATGCCTCAACAATGGAGTTAATTTATGTAGACAGTGATGAGTTTGACCTATAGGACTAAAATGGGGGAAGGGAGAGGTGTAGAAGTTCCAGAGAAACTTACAAGCAGGGAATAAAGAAGTGGTTACAGAGTTAACCACCCAATGAAGACAGGAAGAGATCAATGATGGTGATATATTTATCTCTCCGATTGCCTCACCCACAGACACAGTGTGCCCCTGAAAACCCACAGAGTATGGCCACTTCTGCCCACAGAGCTTACAGACTGGGAGGGACTGTGGACTAACAAGAGCTGGTCATAGCCAAGGGTTTGTCATACAAGAAATGGTGTTCTATGCACCAAGGCCAATTTGAATGCAAGTTTACCCACTTAGCTCTTGGCATGAAGAGAGAAACAGATTTGTTTGAACAGAGCAGTCTTTCTATTTGCAATCATACCACTGTGTGCTGTGATCCTATTAATTCTCACAAGAAAAGCAGCTCTGCAGGGCTTGCTGCCTCCATCCACACACATGCACACACACACGCACACACACACACACACACACACACACACACACACAAATTGAACCTCAAATTGGCATCATGGAGGAAGTAGGTTCCAGTCCTTGACTTCCTAACTCACAAGAGTTCAGGGGTGGGAAGCTGTATCCTTCTGGAAGCAAAAGAATGGTCCTGAGTACTCTGTTAGCAGCAGGAATTCTTTCTCTCTTTTGAGGTTGATGGACATGAACAAATGTGTTTCTCACAAAGTGTACGGGAGAAACCCCAGTCTATTCATTAAGGAGAGGGAATCTGCTGTAGATAAAAGTGTGGAGTCTTAGATTGCCTGGGCTTGTCTCCATACCTTCACAGTTTTTCTCTGAGACCTTGGGCACTAAGTTTTCTGTGCCTCAGTTTCCTCATATGTAAAGTGGAGAGAATAATAGAGTCTCGCTCCTAGAAGTGTAGGGAAAACTGAATGATTTAATGCTTATAAATCAATTATAACCATGCCTAGTAGAGTAAGTGCTATATAGCTATTAAGAAAAATAAATCATCTTTATATGCTTGGCACTGCCTACATTATCTCAAGGTCAAGAGTAATTCTGCTGCTTTTCTGCTTTGTTAAAAACCTGTAGCCTGCCTGCAGAGTGCAAACACTAATGGTGTTAATCAGCAGAAAACTTTGAAATGACTTCATATCACTTTAAATTAATGATCAAACTTAGAGACAAATTATGAATCCAGAAAGATGCATCTCACATTGGGTGTTTCTATTAATTAGGGGAAGGTCGCTTCTAGAACAAGCAGGACAAGCATCTACATATTTTCTTCCCACACACTTAAAATCTCACATGGATATTCCTGTTAGGCAGCAGCTCTCTCTCTCTTCCCAATAAAGCTTAGACACAGCTTCTCATTTACCTTGTAGCTCCACCATCTTCAATAAATGCCTTCCCAGGTCACCTTGTTCCTCTGCATTAGATTGGTACAAAGGAAAAAAAGGTGTAAAAAATTTACATTTTCTCCAGAAGTTATACTTTCCCCTTTCACTCTTAGGTCTTTGGAAGGAACTAGGCACATAACTCCTTCAAATGATAACAAAAACCTGGAAACATTGCCCTTGACCACAAAGCCACTTTCTCAGCAATGATGCCACAAAATGAAAGGGAAATCTGAACTTGTCCAGTTCGCCATCTGTATCACAGCTTCTAGGGTATCAAGTCCAGAACTGAGACAGTAAAGATGAGAGCCCGAGACTGTTAAAGAACAAGGACTATCTTGTATTGGAGTCTTCAGAACCCTGCTCATTTCTGTGTGGAGGACAAAAAAAAACAAACAAACAAATAAGCAATGTACCAGTAGAGTCTCAAAATCTTCATTCTTGTAAACAGTTATTTACATCTTTGAATATTTGCATCTCTGTATACATATAGACCTATACAAACATATGTATACTACATATATGTCTGTGCATTTGTGAATACATCTCATATTTGCATATTCCAATGTATGCCTAGATGTGTAATTTTGTGTTTTGTATCAAAATATACATATGTATATACACATTAATTTCTGTATATGTGAACATTGTATGTGTCAGCTGATTGTACATTAATTTGCACATATGCATATGTCTCTATGTATATACATGAATACATGTGTTTCTTTGTATACACGTCCACTTGTGTTTATAGTTTGCATATCTAGGAATAGATGGATATGTTGTGAGCATATACATTTTATAACTTATGCATGTATCAGATGCACATATTTACACCCATAAAACTAGATATTTTCATGTGCAATGTTTATGTACACATATGGGTTATGTGTATGCATGTACAGGAGATATATGAGCATATTTATACATATATAGAAATACATGAGACCAATTTAATGAAATAATATTTATACTTACAATATTCAGTGTACACACATTTTTATTACTTATTATCTCAACAAAATATTTATGTCATAAATGACTTTTGCTATCTGTTAATTAATTTGGCTGCCTACCTATTAATCACATATATCTAGTATCTGTACCAGGGGCCATAGCTGCCAGCTGCCCTATCATTGGCTACAATTACTCAAGAGAACCTGGCACTGTTTACTGAGTTGATGGGCACAGATGTAGCTGTGTCATATGCAGCCGTGAGATGTAGTCATTATTCTCTAAGAAGTTTCATTATTATATTTTTTCCAGTAATAATGTTCCCAAGTCTTGGCCTTCAGTCAGTCCCAGGACTTGAGAGATAAGCCCAGTAAATCAAAGTGACTGAATCTTTCTGGTATGTCTGATTGCATTATGGACACAAATCCATGGCCTTCAAAATCTTTATGTGTCTTTTGTTTTGATATCTCCTTTTTGGATATAATAATAACTGCAAACATTATTAAGACCTCTGCAAGCCTGTTTTGGTTTTCATGCATGACAACTGGACTTTTCTCTGTGTCTTTTTGTAGTTGTTTTTAACTCTTTGCACCTGGTCTCTGCTTTCCATCCTCCTTGTTTAGATCACAAGTAGCTCAAGGCCCAAATGGTCTATTTCCCTTCCTGGGTGTTCCCAGCTACTTAGGAGAAGCACTTTGTATACAAGTGCTCTAGCACAACTATCTCTCACTTGCTGAGCTCGTGTGCCTGGTACTCACTGATGCTGTAAACTGCGGATACAGAGCCAGAAAACAACACCCCGGTATGAAAGAGCTCTGTGCAACCAGCACACTAGGATATATCAGCTCAGTTTCATTTGGCTTGATGGTGAGGCAAACACTCCTTTGCTCCCCTTGAGAAGAAAGGAAATTGTCTGCCATTCTACATAATAATGCAAATGCTTATCCTTAAAACTATCCTCCTTTCCTCAAAAATGTCTCATTCTTTTTTAAGCAACAAGACCTAGACAATGACCACATTAATTGACTTGCAAATGTAATCTAGGAAACTTCACAAGGCCCTGCCCCTAGATTAAGACTTACAGGCAATTAATGGCTGCTCAAAGTGGGTGGATTGATCTTCTCTAGACAAGCCTCCTGATAGATTCTCCGTTTCCAAGCAGTCAGCTCTAAACACATGTACATAAGAAAACACTGATGGACTCTGCAGATTGTGCGTGTTTCTGTATGTGTGTGTGTGTCTCTCCGTGTGTGTCTCTCTGTGGGTGTCTGTGTGTGGGGTGTCTCTGTGGGTGTCTATGTGTATGTGTGGAGAGAGAGTGAGAGAAGGAAAAGGTCATGTTCTAAGAAGGAGTGGGATAAACATGAGGAAAATTGGAGGGTGATAGAGAGGTGGAAATTATGTGAATCTAGTACTCATATAGGAAATCTTACAATCCCATTCTTTCAGAGATTCTCTAGACTAGATAGGACAGTGGGAGTGAGGGTCTAGAGAAGTAGTACAATCACCTCTTGACATGCATACAGAAGGGAATCTGGAAGCTCTTTGACTAAACCCATCAGACTAATTTATTTTAGAATGCAGCTTTGAAGGGTGTGAGCTCTGGAATTAGATCTCCTACATTCAACTCTTGGTCCCTGCATTCACTGTTTGTATGACTACAGAAAGGTACTTTATCATCTTCATACTTTGATTGATGCTACAGCCCCTATGGCATCATGTTTAAATAACACAAACAATGGTAAAGCATTTAGAAAAATGCTTGCTACTAGACAACAAATTATTATTAGTTATTCCTGATTAGTAATACTCTATTGCCCCGAGTTTTGATTCTCAGCCAAAGTTCCAACATGCAAGTCATAAAAATCGCTTGCCACAGTTCAGCTAGTGTTCAGCTAGTACTGCGTAAGGAAGGAAAGGAGCTTTAAAGGTAAGCTTTAAAACTCACGAGGGCCCAGATCAAGTACAGCCTCTTGAGCATGACAAGAAGTACAGGTTTTATTCCGTATGTAGTCAGAAATACTTGGAGCAAGAGAGTACCATGGCTTCCTTTCGCTTTTAAAGGATAACTCTCGTAAATATACTGCTTTGGCCAATGGCTTGGGCTTCTTACTGGCTAACTCTCTCCTATATAAATTAACCAGTTTCTACTGATCTGTGTATCTCCACAGGGCTGTGGCATTACCTCTGTTCTGGCATCTTTCTCCTTAGGCTGCTGTTGACATCTCTCTTTTCTGGTGGCTACATGGTATCTCCCTGACTCTGCCTTCCCTCTCCCTGTATCGTTGTTTGGACATTCTGCCTGGCTATATTTTGTCTTTGTTCCATTGGTTGAAGCAGCTTTATTCATCAACCAATAAAAGGAACACATATACAGAAGAACATCCCACATCACATATGCATAATCATATTCAAGATTTACCTTCAAGATAGAGGCACTTAGATTTCGTAGTGAGTGTTATATAAACACACACATATATTTTGTGAAAGTCAAATTGAAGACAGTGGTTATACACTATATCTAAGGAGCGTATTAGCAATTAATTCTAATGGGTGATGGCAGTTAACTATCAGAGTAAACAATTTGGAAGTAGTTTAGATGAGGGAACCTATAGAAAACAAACTTGGGGAATACACAAATAGAAGTATGATCACACGTGAGAGTGATATATAGATGACAATGCTGGAGTTGACAGTGATGTGCCAATAATGGACTTAGCTTATAACTGTTATGGTGATCATGATGATTAATGTTACGTGGACAGATAAGCCGCTAGGCATGCCTATAGGAGAATTATCCTGATTGTATTAATTGAGGTAGGAACACTTGCCCACTGTGGGTAGCCCTGTTCACTGACTGGCTCCTGGACTGTATATAAGGAAGAATGGAAACTGCAAACAGTGTTTGTTATTCCCAGTTTCCTTATTGTGGATGCCATATAACCGGCTGCTTTAGGCTTCTGTTGCCATGATTTTCCATCAAGATGAACTGTACCCTCAAACTGCGGCCCATAATAAACTCCCTTTTCCCCTACGTTGCTTTTTATCACAATAACACAAAAAGAAACAAGGGCAGGCAGGTAACTCATATGAAGAACATGGTGAGTGAGTGAGTGAGTGAGTGAGTGAGTGAGTGAGTGAGTGAGTGAGTGAGTGAGTGAGTGATGGCAGTTAACTCTCAGAGTGAACACTCAAACAGAGAATGTGGTGAGCATTCCCGACAGCACCCATGGTTTGATTACCCACTCCATTAGGGTCAACTTTGTTCTCGTTTCTTAAGTATTGTGCTACATCACAGACAGGGCTCCTTTTGGTGCCAGAAAACTGAAACAAATATAAAATGCCTAGTTTTAAAGTTTTAATGTCCCCCCACACCTTCCTACTACATGTGTTGTCATGCTGCTACTTATTCAGGAAGACTGATAGTTATTTTAGCCTTTAAATTTGAAAGGTTCATTTATCAGTTAAGGTTTAAACACTCGAGATTCTGATCATGCAGATAGGAGATGATGATCTGAGCCTGGCTGTGCCTGCAAGAGCCCAAGGCGAGGCTAATTATGGCCTAGCTTCACCTTGCCAGGAAGCAAAACATTCTGGAAGGTTTATCCTTAAAAGGACACTAAGGCAGTGGAAAACAAAGAGCACCAGTCTGTGTATCTTGAAATGTATGTTTTATTCAAAGGCATTTAATGAACTTGAGCCTCATGAGTGGAGTGTACTGATGGGCTCAAGACAAGACAATTTCCTTTGAAGGAGTCATTCTCAAGTTCATCAGCATATTGCATTCAAGATGCCAGTAAATGTTAGTAGAAGATGATGGCAAAAATGTGTGTTGGGTGGGGGGAGGGGTTGCAGCAGCAGAGGGAAATGTCCTTTTAAAAGTGTGTAAAGTATGTTTTATGATATTAATTTTACCATTGTCTTACAGCTGGTATCAAATCTTCATAAGTGAATTAGTCTTCTTTCTCAGCCTTCTGATGCTTATTCCATTGCCAAAAGTCTTTGAGGACTCTGAGGTCCTTTTAAAAAAGATGGACGAGTGAATTTATTCTTAGAAGCAAAACATTTATTCTTTATGGAGTCTAAATAAATACCAAATTGTCAACATCCTCAGCTACAGAAAATAAGAACGCCTTATTCTGAAGAGGTTGACCTAGCAGAAAATCCACCGCCTTGTGGATTCACAGTGTGATGCTACAGACAGCAGGAAAAGCAAGTGTCTCCCAGGAGACAGAACACATGTTGTCAAGATATGAAACTCTGAGCTCTCATTCCAGCTCATGTGATTATTGGCAATCTTATCCTCCCAGTTTTTCATCTGAAAGTAGAAAAACCACAATAGTCATAAGGTTGCTTCAAAGCTTACATGAGTTAATACAGGAAAGCTATTCAGTACATTTTGATAATAAAAAAGAGCTAGAATTTATGGACTAGAACATTTATTGATTCATTCATGCATCCATTTATTTTAATATCTGAGTGTTATCCGTGGACCAGATGTTCTTCATGTTTGCTATGAAGCAATGACCAAGTTTTCATAATTATCTTATTTGATTTCATTCTCAGATAAAGCATATGTAGTAAATATTTATGATTCTCATTTCATACATAAGGAAAAGACTTCATATCAGCCTTTCTTATTTGCATAATATGGGTTCACATTGAGGATGTAGACCATGTGCTGAATCCTTCTCAAAGGGGATGATAGTCCCAGGGTACTGTGCGCAAATTAAAGAGCCACTGAGTCAATACTGAGTTGTGCTCAGGACCCTTTGACTATTAGATGTTTGCAAACTTTAACCATTATCCACAAAGCTTTCCAGAATGTAGTCAGGGAGTGTTGTTGGCACACATCCTCTGGCTGTCACCCTCTTTAAAATTCCTTACCTGAAAAGAGCCACTTGATCCCAGATCACCACTATAGGGAACAATTCCAAAAGAATGCTCTTCCCAAGTCTGCCATCAAGTGGTGATTGAGCAAAATCGGTGAGAGGGTAAAAGATCTTGGCCATTTCAGCTCAGCTGGGGCAACTATAAAAGGAAACCCTTGCTCCTGAGCTCTCCACAATGTTGCCCAAGGCTCTAAAACCTATGTTTTTCCTTTGGAGTTAGGTTTTTGAAGGGCAATCAGTATGACTCTATAAGGCCTTGTCTTAGGTTTATTTAGACAACACTTCCACATTGCTGTTCATCACTGAAAGAAGTCAGAATAGGAATTAAGCAGGGAAGGAACCTGGAGGTAGGAGCTAATTCAGAGGCCACCAAGGGGTGTGGCTTACTGATTTGCTTCACCTGGCTTGTTCAGCCTGCTCTCTTACAGAACCCAGGACCACCAGCTCAGGGACGGCCACACCCACAATGGGCTGATGCCCTCCCCATCAATAGCTAATTAATAAAATGCTTTACAGCTGGATCTCATGGAGGCATTTCCCCAACTGAGGCTTGCTCTTCTCTGGTGACCCTAGTTTGTGTTAAACTTGACACTGAAACAGCCTGTACAGATTGGATGCACTGAATTTGATAGAAGAGAAAGTAGGGAAAGGTCTTGAACTTATTGGCACAGGAAAAGACTTTCTGAACAGATACAGGCACTAAGATAAACAATAAATAAATGGGACCTCATGAAACTGAAAAGGACACTGTCATCTGGAAAAAATAGCAGACTACATAATGGGGAAGATTATTGCCAACTACACATCTGATAGAGAGCTAATATCCAAAATATATAAAGAACTCAAAAAACAAGACATAAAGAAAACAAATAATCCAATTTAAAAATGGAGTGCTGGGTTGTCTCGTGCTCTCTTGATATGAGGGTTTGTGCCTGTTTTTATAATATGCTATGCCATGTTCAGTTGCTATTCCTGGGAGACCTGCTCTTTTCTTAAGGGAAATGGATCTGGGGTCGAGGGTAGCCACAGGAGGGGGAGCTGGGAGGAGTAAAGGGAGGGGAAACTGCAGACAGAATCATATTACCTGACAGAAAAAATTATACATGCATATATGTATGTATATATACTGCAGTATTTTAGTATATATATTAAAGACAGAGTACAGATCTAAAGAGAATTCTCATTCTTTAAAGAGGAAAATCCAATTGATGAGAAACACTTAAAGAAATGTTCATCATCTTTAGTCATCAAGGAAATGAAAATTCAAAACTACTTTGAGATTTCATGTTATACTAGTCAGAATGGCCAAAATCAATAAAACAAATGACAGCTCATGCTGGCCAGGATGTGTAGTAACAAGAACACTTATTCATTGTTGATGGAAGTGCAGATTTATACAACCATTGTGGAAATCAGCGTGGTAGTTTCCCAGGAAGATGAGAATAAATCCACTTCAAGATACCTCAAGATACCACTCTGGAGCATCTGACCTAAGGACACTTGATTATACCACAGAGACACTTGCTCAGCCATGCTCATAACTGCTCTATTCATAACATCTAGAAATTTAAAACAAACTAAATGTTAAAGCCATGACCACAGTGAGTTCTTGCAGCTAAAACACTTGCTTAGAAACCACATTTGGTGAGGATGGAGAAACTTTCTTCAGAATGACATACGTCGAACTGCTCCACAGCTCCCATTTGGTGGTGTAACTACAATGGGAAGAACTGAGAAGACTAGAAGCCAAAGGATTGAAGAAAACAGGACCTCATGACTTGTGTATCTCTCTCATGGATTATATGCTTAAGACCTTATCTCCAGTACTTTAAAGTTTTAGAGAGCACACTAGAAACTAAGGTCTTTACAAAAGTAATTCAGTTAAAATTGGTTCATTAGGCAGGCCCTAATTGAATACAAATGGTATTTTGAAAATATTTCTTTACTATTACTTTATGTGTATGGATATTTTGCTTGGATGTATGCCTCTGCACCATATGCATGCGAGGCCCAGGGAGGCTAGAAGAGGGTGACAGATCCTCTGGAAGAGGAGTTAGGGATGGTTGTTAGCTGCACTGTAGGTGTTGAGAACTGAACCCATGTCCTCTGAAAGAGCAACAAGTCCTTCTCTACAGCCCTAAATGTTATCTCCTCAAAAAGGGAGGAAATTTGTGCACAGACACATACACACCAGGAAGATAATATAAGACATAGGTAAACACACACACACACACACACACACACACACACACACGCATTCATGGAATGAACATAGAAATGGGACTATTTGGAAAAGGTAAGGGATAGTGGAAGTTTGGAGGGAGGGGCATGAGAGATTGGTAAGGAGAGAATATAAACAAACAACGTAATATCATTGATCAAAATGTCATTATGAAGCCCACTGCTTTTTAAATTTATATGCTTTATGCAATTTTTTTTTAAATTACTAGACATAAAGATAGAAAGAATCTGAAAACCATAAAGAGAGACTTGAAACAGTTCTTTTTCTCACAGATCAACCATACTAAGACCTAAATCTCAAACTTCTAGCATGTAGTGCTATTAAAAAGTGAATTCCTGTTATTCCAGCTATACTTCTCTGACACTCTGTTACAAATCGCTAGTAAACTAGCAGGCCACTTCTCATCACTTGTTTCTTGTGTTGTCTATTGTGCTAAAACACCATGCCTGAGAGAACCATGACTGAAAGAAACTTAAGGAGGAAAGGGTCAATTTCTGCTTCCAACTCTCAGGGCACACTCCATCCCTGGGGGACCTAGGGAAGGACCTCAAGGCAGCAACCTGGTTCAGAAACTAAAGCAGAGCCGCTGAAGGACTGCTGCTTACTGGATCACTCAGTCTTCATTTTAGACACCCAGGATCACCTGCTGAGGAGTGGTACCACCCACAATGGGCTGGGCACTTCTACATCAATAACCGATTAAGAAAATGCCCTACAGGTTTGCCTACATGCTAACTGTGTGGAGGCATTTTCTCAATTGAGGTTCCATCCTTTCAAATGACTCTAGCTTGTGTCAAGCTGACATAAAACTGGCCAATACAACCCACAAGCCCTATTGAAGCACTTTACTCCTCCTATCCCTCAAATACTGATCTCTGTTAACGTAGAGGACATGATTGTCCATATGGGAAAACCTACATAGACTAAACAGGCAATGACTTATACACAATACCTACAATTTAGGTACTTGAAGCTTCTTATTTCCCATGGCAAGCAAAAAAGGTGTCATATACTTGAGGAAAAAAAAATATAATTACCATTAAGTAATGGTTTGAAAGCTAGGTAATCTGCTGGAACATCTCTTTGCATCCCTTTACCCAAGTATGAGTATAAATAAACAAGTAAGGCAATGATTTCCTGGAGAGATGTGAAAACTTCAGGGATGATAATCACGGAGGAAGTAACTGAGGTTGAGATTGTATAACTGATAGGGAAAAGAGGACAAGGTATCAATCAAGATTCTGAAACCAACTGTTGTAAAAGAATTAAAATTCATCCAATCAAAATCTTTGACCTGCTTTTTCTAAGTTCCTAAGGAACAGAGAGATAGTGATTCTTAGAAGAATATGTGTTAAATGTGTGTGAAAACACAAGGCACAGGTGTGCATGAAACCATAGGGCACAGAGAACAGTAGACAAAATGTTACAAAAGGATGTGTTAGCTAAGGCCTGTCTCCAGGGTAGTACTTCTTGACTAGATGAAGGTAGTCAACAGACAGACTCAGCCATAGATTTCTGCCTCGTCCAATGTGATATCTTTCCCCGAATCTGATGATTGACAGAAGTTGCGTACGGTGGATTGCCCTTTCAGTCCACCAATGGGAAGTGTTCACAGACAATACTCTCTTTAGAGATAATTATCTCAGTTTGTCAAACTTGAATAACAATTCAAATTCTTTCTTTCCCAACCCTTACTTTCCATCCCCATTCCTCTTACAGGCACTGATAAATAATAAATATCCTTTCCCTTAAAGTTCATTTCAACATCAACTTCTATAGAACAGAATCTGACAGTATGAAGAAGATATTCCATATGAAGAATACTGACACATTTGGGGAGTCTCTGAAAAGAGCTAATTTCAAAGTGGCATGAGATCTCTTTTTTAATATATCAAGATTTGTCACAAGGTTTCAGAAACAGTAGCATATAATAAGTTTACTCTGGGTGACTCCAGTAGCATATAATAAGCTTACTCTGGGTGACTCCAAGAGGCAAACTCAGGTAGGCCCAGCTGGAGTGTATCATAAGCAGACAGATTTGGGCTTACAAAGAAAGTGTATAGTATTTTGAATTGTATGAAAAAGAAAACAGTCCAGGAATGAAATCTGGTCCTGAAAAATTGGGTGATAGAACATGGAAAAGCCCTCATAGTGTGATGGTAGCATTGTTATCCTTAGAGTCATGAGAAATGGGCTAGATGGCCTCTGATATTTTTGCCTACTTGGATATTCACTGGGACCATACAATGGCAACAGACTTCCTTCCTTTATCATTTGTGCCCTCTGGTACTTACAAAAATTACAAAAGTAAGATATTATTAATAAATTTTAAAACATTATCAGATTATTAACTGAAATGTTGGAGGGACGTTTGCTTGTTCCTCCCAGTCACCCAGCTAGCTTGGACCTGAAATAATCACACAGAAACTATATTATTTAAAACACTGCTTGGCCCATTAGCTTTAACTTCTTATTGGCTAACTCTTACATATGAATTGAACCCATTTCTATTAATCTGTGTATCGCCACATCATTACCAGCTAAAGTTCCCAGTGTCTGTCTCCAGCTGCTGCATGACTTCTCTCTGACTTTGCCCTTCTTTCTCCCAGCATTCAGTTTAGTCTTCTCTGCCTACCTAAGTTCTACCCTATCAGGCCAATGCAGTTTTTTTTATTCATTAACCAATCAAAGCAAAACACAGACAGAAGTACCTCCCATACCATTGAAACATGAAAGTCTTCTATCTCCTCCAACATTCCAAATTTCACTTTCAAGAAGCAAAGAGGAGATTTCACATGCAACCTTCAGAGATCCATCTGGTTGCCCACTATGTTTCAAACACCGTGCTATTCTTCAGTGTGTTTAATGGCTTTTTTCTACTCTCACCAATCCTATGAACTGTGTCTTAACATGATCATTTAGTAGATGGTGAAATGAAGGTTTGAAGAATGAATGTCACATGTCTGGGACAACTGGTATTAATAAAACCAGAAGTCAGAGTCATAGTATTTGGATTTAATGCCTTTCTAATTTTCTTCTTCTACTATCCTCGAGAGCTCTGGACACTCATCATACCCTTATTTTCCTACTATAAATATATTGAATAAAACCGCAGATAGGCTGGACACCAAGTCTTCTTTATGAGTGCAGTGCATTTGCAACATGGCAAGCACAAGAGGAGTTTCTAGCATCTGTCAAAAGCTAAATGGGTCATTTGAGATTCCAACCATGACCTTGGAATCATTGGAGCTGGTTCCTAGACAACCGAGAGCTGATTAGCCTAGCATGGGTTTGCTATAAATAATACCCTTAAGGCACTTCTATATTAGAGGTAAGAAAATCTTCTGGAAAATTGATGGTACCAAGACTGTTGGCATCTATGCTGCAAATAATAATAAGGAACAGTCACAACTTTAGAGCTACTTTTCTTCTACGGAATGATGTTTTGTAGAAACTGTTTTATATTCACAGCAATAATTTGAATCTTAAATGTTTCCCACAGGACTATGTGTTTAAAAAATTAGTTCCTAAGGAGGTGCTATGGGAAGAAGGTTAACTTTTTAAGAGCTAGAGTCCAGTGAGACATATTTAGATAATAAGCTATGACATCCAGACCCTAGTTTCTTACTCTTTCAATGTTTTGCTTTCTGCTCATAAGTTTTATTTGGCCACGGACTGCTTAGCATTACCTTCCAGAACTATCAGTATCATCATAGAATGAATGTAACTACTTGATCATGAACTAGAACCTATAAAACTGCTCCAAAATAAAATCAATTTTTAAGTTTCTTGTCTCAGGTATTCAGTAAAGTAACAGAAAACTAATACAAATTGGTACTGAGAAGATGAATATTTGGCATTACTATATATAGGGCAAGATAGAAGTGTCTTTACAACTGCTTTATGGGGGGAATTTGAAAGTTTGTGTAAGCAAGCTACAAAAAGCCTAGAATGCTATAAGTAGAGTTCAATGAGTTGTTCCAGTACGACCTAATAGAACCTGACTATGACAAAATATGTAAAGACTATGCTAATGAGTGTTAAGATAGAAATGAAGATTATATTGGGAAGTGGACTGATAGATGGATATACTGTGTCAAAGAATATGCAAGCAGCACTCAACGCTTTGTGGGAGGTTGAGGTTAAAGTAATTGACTGATTTACTTGAAAGAGGAAATTTTAAGGTAGCAAAGCATTCAGAAAAACAAATGCATATCACTAACTGCTTTTAAACAAACTTACTGTGAGGATCAGCTACAAAGGAGCAGAATAGAAATATATGAAAAATTCATGGTGTGGCCACAGAAAAAGCCATGCAATAGTGTGAACAAAGAAGAAAATAATGTTACTGGCCTATTAAAACAACTCAAGCCCTTTACACAAGGATAGTAGAAATGAGGCCTTGATGGAATCTAAGTAATATGCAATGACTGTTGCAGAGTCAGAAATGAAGAAGTCAACAGGGCATTGGAGTTTCAGAAGAAAGCCATGGTGACCCTGAGCACCCAAAGTTGCCTAGGAATTCATTTCCTTGTGATCATCTTACAAGACTATCAGAATCCATAGCATCCATGGTTCAAGTGGACCAAGAAACAGTTTATGTTAGCAGCAGACTTTGGTATAGTGATATTTTATTTGTATTTTAGTAAATAAAGCTTGCCTGAAGTTTAAAGCATAAAAAAGCCACAATTATCAGCCTTTCAGACCAAGCAGTGGTGATAAACACCTTTAATCCCAGAAGCCACACTAGCTTGTCATAGAAACTGGGCAGTAGTGGTGCATGCCTTTAATCCCAGCACTAGAGAAGAATATAAATAAAATGGAGGAGACAGTTCTCACACATAGTCTTATTCTGAGACTCCTGGAGGCAGGATCACCATTTTAGACTGAGGTAAAGGTAAGAGCCAGTGGCTGGCTGTTTTGCTTTTCTGACCTTCAGGTTGAACCTTGATTTCTATCTCTGGATTTTTAATTAATTGTGCTAACTTTGGTGCCGAAAGTGGGGCTCAAATCCATGACCCAGAGATTAAGAGTCTCATGCTCTATCAACTGAGTTTATAATTAATATAAGCCTCTGTGTGTTTATTTGAGACTAAGTAGCTGAGGTACTGGACAGGACAGAAATTTCCATCTACAACTTTCAAACATTTGGCAAGAAATTCCACATAAAGTCTAAGAAAGCTTTACATAAAAGGATTATAGACAGACAAGGACAGAGTCAAGTACAGTTTCTTAGTAACATCTTTTCTCCAGTAGGCTCTGTTTGCTGGAGGCAAACAGAGGCATGGCTCCTTTAAGAGAGGCTTTCTGACTCAGCATTAGTGGCAAAAACCTTGCAGCTCTTTTAAGAAGTTCTGCCACAAAACACTTAAGTGGTTTTTATGAGCAGTTGATATCATGCTTCTTGGTGGAGTCATGGACCTAGAAACTCCACAGACTTGTGGTAATAAATCTGGCATGCACCAGTACCTCTGCTATGAAGCTAGACTCTCAAAAGGCTAAAGAATGGGTTGAAGCCAGCCATCAAAGCCACAGCCATATTGCTTAGGAGATTAAGAAATTCTAATGGCCATTCATGTGGTCAGAAAAAGATAAAGATATAGAGTAAAGACAGATCCAGACCAAAAAAAAAATCTCTAAATGGTTTACAATGTGTTTAAAATATATGTAGGCTTGGGGAAGATAAGAAAAAGGATAGATAAAGTCCTTTAAAAAGGGAAATAGAGTAGTTGGATGTGGTGGCACAAGCCTTTAATCCCAGAATTTAGGAGGCATAGGCAGGAAGATCTCTATGAATCTGAAGCCAGCCTGGTCTACACAGTAAGTTTCAAGACAGCCAAAGATACACAAAGAAACCCTGTCTCAAAACACCAAAAAGTAAAATAAAATAAACAGATTTTTTAAAAAGCCAGGTAAAGATGGAAAATACACAGAAAATCTGGATACTATATGTTATTGTGTTGTCTTTGAATTTTTTGACTGCTGAGGAAGGAGCAACAGCTGCTAAAAGACATTTATTTGATTATAAATACTGCTAAATTAATCCAACATATACATTTTGAAAACATCTTGACTTAAAAATTTAAGTCAAAAGATATGTTACTTTAGAGAAGAGGCTTTGCTTTTATAAAAACATTTGATTATAAATACTACTGAATTAATCCAACATATATATTTTGAAAATGCTTTGACTTCAAAATTTAAGACAAAACATATTTTACTTTGGAGAAGAGACTTTGCTTTTGTTTCCACAGGAAATGAGAGGCTATGGATTCATTCTAGGTTAATAAAAATAAGGTTAGCTTGAGGAAGACCTCCTGAAAAACCTCTGATAGGAGCAGATGTCCCAGATGATACAATTTTTTAGAGCACCTCTGTTGCAGTTTTTTCTGAGTTCTACTACATCCAGAACAACTTCAAGACTGCTGGCTGAGAAAATCCAGTCTCACAGAATACTCCAGTAAGGCCTTGACCCTAATCCTAAGTTTTCTTTAGGTCCCTATAATAAGATTATCAGTGCCCCCTATCAGCAGAAAGTAGCCTAGAAAACTACGCCCATATTACTAAAAAATGGATTACATATATTTGTCTTTGTTTAGTGTATTGATTACAAATTGTTATAGATAGTGATCAGGATAAAACCTAAACAAGGGAGATGAGACTCAGGGTCTTGTTTTGAAAAGAAAATAAATGTAAATGCTATGGGATAATGCTCTTATACACTTTAAACATTTGTAACTAGCATTGTTTTAATAAAACACTGATTGGCTAGTAGTTAGGCAGGAAGCATATGTGGAGCAACCAGACTAAGAGAATTCTGAGAAGAGGAAAGGCAGAGAGTCAGTTGCCACCAAGATGTAAAGGAAACAAGATGAGAGTGCCTTTCTGATAAAAGGTACCAAGCTACACAGCTAAACATAGACAAGAATTATGGAATAGTTTACATTGTAAGAGCTAGTTAATAATAAGCCTAAGTTAGCAGACCAAATAGTTTATAATTAATAAAAGCCTTTGTGTGTTTATTTGGGACTGAATGGCTGCAGGACCTGGCAGAACAGAAACTTTCATCTACAACTTGGCATTAATGTGATGTTGATTTTGTACACCTGTAGAATGCGGGAGTTATGAGTCATAGAGGTTTCATTTATATTTCAAAAGAAACCCTGGGTGGCTAATCAATGTACTACAGGCTCCAAGGCCATGCAAGGATTCCCCCACAGGGTAATACATGGAGCTGAGAGAAGGAAGCCAAAAGTTCAGTGGAGATTCTAAGAAGGTATAGGCACCTATAATAAGCAATGCCTGCTGACAGACTTTTTGCCAGTGATCAAAGCCAGCCATAGGGTGCAACTAGAATGGCCATACACACAGGCTTTTTCAGCCCTTTAGGAGTAAACATCCTATGGCTGTGTATTAGATGTTGTATATGGAGATGTAGTATTCTTTCATTAACTTTTATTTATTCTTTGTATATATCACATCATGCATTCTGATCCTACTTATCTCCCTGTCCCCTTATATCTGGCTCTGCCCTTGCAACCTCCCCCGATCAAAACTAAATCTAAGAAGAAAAACCAAAAACCAAAGAAACAAGACAGAAGAAGGAGAAAAAGAAGAAGAGAAGAAATCAAAATCTTGTATCTTATTGTGCAAACTGTAGTGTGGCCCACACTTGCAAGTGTTCATTGACAAGAGTCATTGGTCTGGCTTAAGACCTCTGGTTTCTGCTACACCAACAATAATGGGCTCTCAATGAGACTCCTTTTGAGTATCCTGTTGTTGTCCTGTAGTAGGGAATCCTGCTATTTTGAATCTGAGGTTCTTCACTTTCATATGCTCCAACAGTTCATAGATTCAATCTATGTTGGTATGGGTCAACTCATAGCTCTGGTTCTGGGCCTGGGCCATAGCTGGATTGGTCAGCCCACTAGCTTTTTCTCATCATCAACACTGGAGTGAGCTGTACATAACTGCCTTGGTTAACTCACCCAATGTGGCCTACAGCTAGGAGCAGGGCCAGTTCTGCTATTAGTCCCTTACCTCCAGGTCACCCATACTCATATAGCCAGGGTCAGCTCTACTGTTTTGCCCAGGCAAGGTACAGTGCCCTCTCTACTGATTGCTGTAGGGGGAATACTCTCAGGGGCAGAAGCTCTCCAGTTCTCATGCCCTTAGGGCTGGTACGCTTGCATCTCCGACAACAGGGTCAGCTCTAGTGTGCTGCCCCGGCAGAGTTCAGGGCCTGCTCTCTTGTGTGCTGCAGCTGGTGTGGGGCAGCGCTAGTTCTCTCATACTAGCGACCCCAGGACTAGATCTCTCACCTGCCACACTTGGCAATGACTGAAGGGGGGAGGGCATCTTTCTCTCATCCACACCACCATATGGCAGACGAAGGTGAGTGAGGTCAACTCTCCTGTTCTCATGCCCTCAGGGTCAGCTTACCCTAGTCCCCTGACCACAGGTTCAGCTCTAGTGTGTTGCCCAGGAGAGGTGCACACCTGTGGCGAGGGGTGGGATGAGCTCTCCCCTGATGAATAGTGTCAGGAGACTTAGGATTTAATGCTTCCTTGCCGGGTGTTAGCCTTGCATTGCACTAACTTGCTATTTTTTCCCTATTCCTTTCTTTTGAAATACCGTTGTTACTCTGTGTTCATGTCACTGCTATAACTTTCTGTTTTTAAAGCATCTTACAATTGATGAACCTTATATCTCAGAGAAGAATTTGGACTTGGACTTTTGAGCAGTGCTTGACTTAAGACTATGGGTCTTCTTGGGTACAAATTGGACGTCCTTTGCATTTAAGATGAATGTCCTGGAACTAGTTCTTGAAGATCAGGCTGGCCTCGAATTTACAGAGATCTGCCTGCCTCTGCCTCCCGAGTTCTGGGATTAAAGGTGTGCACCATCACTGCCCGGCTCATTCTTATCGCTATTCATTATCCAATGAGACATAATTGTCATATTTTCCTTTAGTTTTTTGTTTTAATGTTTAGTGACACTAATTATACATAAAATGGATTTCATTGTAATGTTTTAATACATATACATAACATATTTCAATACTATTTGCCTCTTGTCACCCTCTCTTATGGCCTCCAGTCCTCATTAATCCCTTCCATTTCCTATTGGCCCACATGTGTATGAATGTATGTGCCTGTGTATACACACATGCATGTGTGCACACGTGTGCACATGCCTGTATTTTCAAATAGGTGTCCAATAAGAAAGGACAGGATGTATGAAAGGGACATGAGTCATGGAAAAGGATATAAAGCTATTTTTTTTTCTAATTTCAACTCTGCCATAGTTTTTTTTTTCTTTTTTCCTAGTGGATATGAGAATTCAAATTTCCAGGTATTGGAATAACAAGAACCATTTTGCATTCCAAAAGAACCAACAGTGTGTTATTCCTTTGAGACAGTGAATGTGAGAGTCAGGATTGCTTTTTAATTCCCTTGGCCGTGAGTTCAAGAGAACTCAAACACGCCTGGTCAGTGAATGTATTTGCTGCACTGGCACACTTAAAAACAAAAGGGTTTTGTTTTGTTTTGTTAATTTGTTTGGGGGAGAGAAGTTTTTTTAGCCTGAAATTCCTCCCTCTCATTCTTCTTTGTAAAGCTACATCAAATCATTTTACCACAGGGCTATTTAATATGTAAACAGTATGAATACACATAAAACAAAGTAAAGTTTTACATTGCAAAAAGAAAGATGAATGTAAACTCCTGGGTCCCTGAAGTCAAATGCTATAGAATGGATTGTTGGCATCACTCACCGACCCATATTTTGGAAACTCTAGTCCCCAGGGAGTAAGGGGGTTAAAACTTTTAAATTTAATAAGAAGTCTTTAGGTCACTGAAGGGTATATCACGAAGGAGATTATGGGACCCTGGCCTGGTCTTCATTATCTCCTCTCTTTCCTGCCCCATAGCTGTGGAGTTTTGCTTTGTGACACACTCTTGCCATGATGTGTTTCCTCCCCACAGGCCCAAAGAAATGAGAGCAATCAATCATGGACCAGAACTTGCAAAACTGTGAACCAAAATAATCCCTAAGCTTTTAGAAGTTAGTTATGTCAAGTATTTATTAAAGTAATGGAAAGTTTACTAACAGGCAGTATTCAAGGCCAACATCATCAAGCTGAGTATAATCATTAAAAGCCTCAGGACCCCAGAGGGTCTATTTCCTGCTCACTTAATCTCTGGCTGTTTAATAAAAAGAACATCTTACAACCATCAATGTAATGATTTGCAACTTGAAAGCATTTTAGTTTTCCAATTTCAGGGAACAAAAGCTATTTCAGGACGGAGTGATTTTTAAATATTCTTAGACTTTGGTTAACTAAAAATAACCAATGAAAATAAATACAAAATTGAAAGTCAAAACATAATTTACCCTCTGTTGTTACACAACTAAGCCTAGAATTCAGGCGCTCACCTCCCTTCAGCTGTGTTGAAGCAGGCACTTGTCTCTGAAGACTCATTCAGCCAGCAAGGAAAATGGAAAATATCTGCTTGTTTGATGGCCATAATCTCTCGGAATGACCATGTATGCCATCTTTCACTTAGTGCCCCTCGGTTACCTTGTCTGAATATCTTTAGAGACCCATAAAGCTTTTCCGCCTATTAGAACTGTCTAAGGAATAAACATAAGAACCCCTGAAATGCATCAAAGGACAAACCCTTAATGTTAAACACTGGGACGGTAAATGCGGGACACAAAAGATCCGCTGGCGCTGAGTTACAGTGGTGAGATACTGAGGAGGAGCAAGACAAACACATGGTTGTTCGCTTGATCAGACTGGATAAAATACTTCACTCTTAGCGGTGTTTACCATTTTCATGACAAGCCTCTGTCTTTAAATTGCCTCAGAGTCCAAATTTGTAGGCTCAGCAATGACAGCTCTAAAGTTTTGGCCTTGTGCCTATCCTATGACTTCTCAAGTCAAATTAAACAACAACAACAACACTGTGTTTGCTTTATGCCTATCTCAGATGACCCCTCTCTTCTGGGTTGGGTTGTTATGTTACAACTCTGTGCCTGTATATATTATGTCAAATTCTGGCCTAATTTCCAAGAAGGAAATTCACATCTAGAAAGACCTAAAAAAGAGCAGCAGGATTTTTGCTCACAATATCAGGATCTATTTCCTCGTGCTTGAAATTCAAAGCTTTTCCTCCTTCTTTGGCAAAAATAGTAACTGGGTCAAATATAGAAACTCACCCTTTCTCCCTTTTATTTACTTCTCCATCTGTGTACGGGCTTCATCAATGATGACAGCAGGAAATGGCTTGGCTTTGGAGCTCTGGGTTGTTAGCTATTTGCTGTGAGGAAGCAGCTGAGAGAGCATCTACACATGCCATTCCCGGGCCATACTCCAGAGGGGCCTGCCATCGGGCCTCTCTCCATTTGCCAAGGCAGTGCTTGCTGTGGATGCTGATTACAGAAGCCTTAGGAAAGATGACTTCCCTGTTTCACATTTTTCAGAAAAATCATACCTGAGGGCATGTTTAATCATATTTACTATATCATTCTCTAAATACGAAAGTTATAAATCCTCACTAAATCACTTGGGAAACAGAAAGCAATTAAGAATACTAATACTACTACACATAAATCAACCATTATTATTTATGTCTGTTTCTATGCATAACTCTAAAAGCAAAATAAACATCTAGTTATACGCGGTCCTCCCATCTTTGTTAATGTTTTCTGAGTGGATACTGGGATGACATCACTAGACCACCCTCATATCTCCTGTACCCCCAAAAGCAAAGATAAAGAGGTAAGCATACCTAGTGTATACTCAAGCTACGTTGTCCAATTTGGTGGTCACAAGCCAGATGTAGGTAATTTGACTTATACTCCCAAGAAATAAATATAATTTTAAAAATCAATTTCATTAGTATGAAAGCTGGCCAGCAAGAAAAGAGATTTCAGTATGAGACTCATTTCTCTATGTCCTCAGTGTCTTCAGCAATAGGGTCGAACCACCTAGTTCTGATAGGCAATGAAGAGCAATAACAGCAGCTTATACTGTTTGAAGGGCCGCGGCATCCTCCCTAATCAATAACTTATAGGGAGGTACTACATTCCTGGCAGTGTTTAATAATCCATATCTTCTGGGAGCAGCATTGACATTAGCTTACTAACCAGTGGGCTTCCACAGGGCTTCATCATATGTCCTTGATTCTAGTTAACCTTCCCCTTCCCCCTCCTGTCCTTCATCCTCTGACCCCATCCTTTATTAAACATCTAAGCCCCAGTGTTTCCCATGCTCTTTTATTTCATTTGTATTCTCCTACCCCCTCTGAATTTATTTTTTACTTGGATTGTAAGATCATTGGTTTCCATATAGCTTTTTTCTGTCCACTTCATTTTGGTTGACTCTTCAGCCACACTCTCATTTCCCATCCTCCAGCCCACTACATGCTTGAACTCTTCCACCTGCAGTAGTCTCTTACTCCCATTTTTATTTATCTTTTATTATCCCTCCTCTCGTAATGAATCTCCTCTGATGGCCTATTTCCAGAGTATTCTGGCTTTTATATATACTCCAAGTTAAATACACAAAACAAAAGATTCAAAACTAGGCTGCTTTATAGGAAAATACATGGCATGTGTCTTTCTAGGCCCAAGTGACCTCACTCTATATGTTTTCCAGTTCCATCCATTTACTTGCAAATTTTTTGATGTCAGTTTTCTTTGTAGATGAACAAAATTCCATTATGTGCATGCACTGCTTTTTCCTTATCTAATCACAGTTGATATACATTTAAGTTTGTTCTATTTCCTAGCTACTATCAATAGAGTATTAATGAACATAGATGTACAAGTATATTTGGTAGTGAGATATATTGCCCTTTGAGTATATGCCTAAGAATGATATAGCTGGGTCGTTTAAAAATTCTATATCTAGTTTTTAAAGAAACCTCCCAACTGATTTTCAAAATGACTACTTTACACTCCCACCAGTGGTGCAAAATTTCCCTTTTTCACTCCAGCTATTAATTCCTGGAACATGTGAAGGGGCCAGTCTTGCAGATGCAAAGCTGTAGGGCCTCCACAACACAGGGCATTAACAGAATATCTAAGAGCAGCCCCAGTGAGAATCCAGTATGAATAGTGTAGCAGATGCCAGTGATCTTGAACCAGACTAATAACTTATTGCAATGAACATTTTCAGATAAAGATGTATAAACTAAAGGGTATACTGTGTGAATGCTGTGACACACTACAGCTTCCATGACAGGAGTTTTTTATTTGATTTCATTTGTTGGGGAAGGTAGCAAGGGCTGAAGATGAGTATGAAGTGATGTGGAGATGAAAGGAATTGGGTGTATGATGTGAAATCCACAAAGAATCAATAAAAAGCTTTTTAAAAAGTTCCCTTTTCCTCACAGCCATAAATAAAAGACATTAATGTTTGAATGTTATAATACTGACCTGTCATTCAAGATATGCCCACTACTGCAATAATGGTATGATGGCATGTCTGTTAAGGGGTAACCAGCCACATTTTAAAAATTTGATTTAAGTATGATTGAGCATTCTTTGGGTATGTGCCCAGGAGTCAGATCCTGAGGTAGGGTGATTCTCAATTTTCTGAGAAACCACCATACTGATTTCTAAAGTGGTTTCACAAGTTTGCATTCCCACCAGTAATGGATGAGTGTTCCCTTTACTCCAAATCCTCTCCAGCATAAGTTATCATTAGTGATTTTTATCTTAGCCATTCTGACAGGTATAAGATGGTATCTCAGAGTTGTTTTGATTTGCATTTCTCTGATAGCTAAGGATGATGAACATTTCCTTAAGTATGTTTTGCCCATTTGAGATTCTTCCTTTGAGAATTCTCTGTTTAGTTCCATGCCCCATTTTTTAATTGGGTTATTTAGGATTTTAACATCTCATTTCTTGAGTTCTTTATATATTTTGGCAATCAGTCCTTTGTCTGATGTGGGGTTGGTGAAGATCTTTTCCCATTTAGTAGGCTGCCTTTTCCCACTTAGTAGGCTGTGTCCTTTGCCTTACAGAAGTTTCTCAGTTTCAGGAGGTCCCATTTATTTATTGTTGCTGTTTGTGCTACTGAAGTTATATTTAGGAAGTGATCTCCTGTGCCCATGCATTGAAGGTTACTTCCCACTTTCTCTTCTATTAGGTTCAGTGTGGTCAGATTTATATTGAGGTCTTTAAACCATTTGGACTTGAGTTTTGTGCATGGCGATAGATATAGATCTGTTTTCATTCTTCTACATGTTGACATCCCATTATGCCAGCACCATTTGTTGAAGATATTTCCTTTTTTCCATTGTATAATTTTAGCTTCTTTGTGAAAAATCAGGTGTTCATACGTGTGTGAATTAACATGCTGGTCTTTGCTTCGATTCCATTGGTCAACCTCTCTGTTTTTATGCCAGTACTAATCTGTTTCCATTACTGTACCTCTGTAATAGAGCTTGATGTCAGGGATACTGATGCCTCCAGAAGTTCCTTTATTATACAGGACTATTTTGGCTACCCTGGGTGTTCCATATGAAGTTGATGTTGTTCTTTGGGCATATACCGAAAAGATGCTCAATCATATTACAAAAGCATTTGTTTAACTATGTTCATAGCAGCATTATTTGTAATAGCCAGAACCTGGAAACATCCTAAATGCCCTTAAACCAAAGAATAGCTAAAGAAAATGTGGCACATTTACACATTAGAGTACTACTTAGTGGTTTAAAAAAATGACATTTTGAATTTTGCATGCATATGGGTGGAATTAGAAAACAGTATCCTGAGTGAAGTAACCCAAACCCAAAAAGATGAATATGGTATATACTCACTCATAAGTGAATACTGGCTATAAACAAAGGACATTGAGCCTATAGTTCATGATCTTAGAGAAGCTAAGTAATAAGGTGAACCCAAAGAAAAATATATATAGATTCACATGGAAATTGGAAACAGACAAGATTGCCTGATAAAATTGGGAGTATAGGGATGGGGGATAAAAGAGGGTAGAAGGGAAAGAGGAGGGAAGAAGGGGAGGATTGAGTAGAACTTTAGTGAATGGGATAATCAAGATAGAGGAAGAACAGAAATGAGAGCAAAGAAAGAGATAACTTGATTGAGGGAGGCATTATAGAGTTAGCAGAAACCTGGCTCTAGAGAAATTCCCAGGAATTCACAAGGATGACCCCAGCAAAAGAGGAGAGGGGGTCCAATCTTGACTTGTTCTGTAGTCAGAATGGTGATTATCTTAAATATCACTGTAGAACCTTCATCCAGCAACTGGTGGAAACAGAGGAAGAGACCCACATCAGAACATTGGACTGAGTTCCCAAAGTTCAGTTGAAGAGTAGGAAGGAGTGAGAATGTGAGCAAAGAGGTCAAGACCATGATGGGTTCACCCATTAAAACAGTCTACCTGAGATAATAGGAGCTTATCAACTCCAGCTGGTCTGGGAAGTAACAAGCAGAAGACCAAACTAGTCCCTCTGGGTGTAGTTGACAGTTGCATGCCTGGGGCAGACTTAGGGGTCACTGGCAGTGGCACCAGGATTTATCCCTACTGCGTGTACTGGCTTTTGGGGATCCTATTCTCTTTGGATGGATACCTTGCTGAGCCCAGATATAATAGGGAGGGCTTTGGACCTACCTTCCACAAAGCAACATGCCTTACCTTCTCTGAGTATTGTATGGAGGTTGAGAGGGGGAACGGTGGAAGGAATGGGAGGAGAGGAAGAAGTGGGAGCTTGGATTGGTATTTTTTAAAAATCTAATATTTTTTTTAAAAAATTGATTTAAGACTTGCTCCACAGAAAGGATTCATGCCTGATCAAAAACACAGGGCTGTGGAGGTCATAGGTCCTATGGGGTAATCTACTGCTTTTGTTTCAATAAATGTTCATGTTGATAAGCACCTTCTTGATGTTTAGATTTATACCCATGGATTTCTGCTGGTTACATCTTTCATAAGACAAGGTTTTTTTTTTTCAGTAAGTAGTGAGATACATTGCTAGTCAGAGTGCTGAGAATACATGATTCTGACTTCTTGGGTTTAGAAGGGTCATCTACATTCCCGAAGGATCAGTAAACACTGCAGAAGAACCAGTGGGAGGGCTATAAAAGCCTGAGGATGGTGAGAAATACTGTGAAGTGCTTTTGTGTGCGTGCGTGGTTGCTTTTGTGTGTATGTGTGTGTATGTGTGTGTGTTTGTGAAGTGAAACAATGGTAATTATAAGAGAAAAGGCTATGAATTTGAGGTAGGCACATGAGAGGAGTTGGAGGGAAGAGGAAGGCATGAAATAACATAAATGCAGTACTTATGTATGAAATTCTCAAAACAACAACATATAAACATTTCACTTCTATATTCTAAAAATAAACATTATTAAACCATGAAACTAAGTGCAATCAAAATTATACTTTCTCAGTTGAACCAACTACACTCTAATCAATAGCCACATATGGCTAGTGACTGCTAGCATAGATAGAGAAGTTTACCAAATATTCTAATCATTGTTGAAAATTCTATTGGATACACTAAAGAATATAAAAAGGTTTTATGATGGTATTGGCAAAAAAGAGAAGAAGGACAGATTGTATCAAGAGAAAGTGGTTCAGTCATTAAAAGGGTTTCAGAGAAAGGGGGTACAGCAGGAAACCATCAAGCTGGTGAAAAAAGAGAAAGAAGTATTTGAAATAAGCATGTTTCAATGCTTGCTGTCTACTATATGAGAAAAATTACTTGATTCTTATTCTACTCTTTATCCCCTTTCCAAGCAAACTCAAGTCATTCATATGGCTTTTAGACTTTGATTTGTGAGCATGTTCTGCCATGCATTTTTGTTTGTCGCAATGCTGGAAATGAAATACAGAGCCATTTACACTCTAAGCATGAGCTCTACCACTGAGTTAACATCCCTACTATGGCATGTATATTGTTTTCCTTATTTATTTAAAATATTTTTCATTTTACATACCAGTCCCAGTAACACCCCCTTCCTCTTCTCCTGCCACCACACCTCCACAAATACCACCCTGCTATGTACTCC
This sequence comes from Microtus ochrogaster, assembly GCF_000317375.1. NCBI lineage: Eukaryota > Metazoa > Chordata > Mammalia > Rodentia > Cricetidae > Microtus > Microtus ochrogaster. Next base: position 15,714,037 of record NC_022026.1, read on the forward strand.
TCAGAGGAGGTAAGGCCTTCCTTGAGGAGTCAACAAAGTCTGGCATACCAAGATGAGGCAATGCCAAGGCCCTCCCCTGGCTTGAACAAGGTATCCCTCCATAGGGAGTAGACTCCGAAATGCCAATTTATGCACCCAGGACAAGTCCTGGTCTCACTGTCAGTGGGCCCACAGACTGTCAAGACACCACAGAACTGTCACCCACATTCCGAGGGCTTAATTTGGTCCCATGTAGGCTTTCCATCTGATCGTACTGAAAATAGTTGCATACTTATAAATTTACTCTCCACAAGGTCAGGATTCTACTTCTTTCCCCTGTGAAGCACATCTGGGGGGTAAGCACAATGTTGCATATACAAAGAGACTTAAATACATATATTCTGAATCAATCAATTGCTGTACTCCATTGAAATCTCAAGTTCACGGTGGTGAGCCATAGTGTTAGTGCTGACAGCCAGATTGTGGTCCTGGCAGTGCTTTATACACCCTTGCTCTCAGCCTTCCCCTTCACGTTTATAAAATGAGTGAGTTGGCCCAATTCATGTTTCTACTCTGTCCCAGATCTAAAACAGTTGCATTCTCAGATCCAGAATATGTGTAAGTATTGGATAAGATGGACAAGAGAACTATGTTTTCATGTGACCAGGTGTGTGCAAGTGTGTGCAGTGAGGGCAGAGTGTTTGGTTACTGTTCTTTACCTGTCTGCAAGGATCCTTAGAGGTAAAGGGGGGAAAGAGAGCAACAGATTTGAACACCAACTAGATAAGAATGAAAGACATATAAGCCAGCATAACTAACTATTTGGAACTGTGTGCTTTAGGCCTTTGAGGACAGAGTTCTTAGCATTTTTAGTTCCAACTTTTCACTTGTCTTTTTCCTCAATTTCTTTAAGAGATTTGTTTATAACCTTTTAAGGACCTCTATTATCTTTACAAACGAATTTCTACAGTGGTTTTTGAAGTCAAAGTTCCTATTAAAGTTGCAAAGCTTGCATTGTTCATTCTGTGCTGAATAGACAATCTGTATTGCCTACATCTTGATTAAAAACCGCAAGAGTATCCCTAACATTAGTTAGTAGCCGCTTGAGGCTGACATTGAATAGTTGCAATACTTAGGCGCCTCTATTCTAATTACCTCTTTGAACAAGTTTTATGCCATGAACAGTACACTTCATTGATGCAATGTCTCAATGCCATGGCCCCTTGAATAAATGAATGTCTGGCTTGTCACTGAGATGTTGTGCAGTAATAAGGGTTTTCAGGAGGCCATGTTTTTTTCTTAATAAAGGGATAACTGTTAATCAAATATAGGACCATAAAATTTCCAGATGCTTTTGGAGGTATAAATATTACTCTAGGTCTATGTATGATCAGTCTGAAGAAGTATAACCCTCTCGCTAATGTTTTTACTCAAATATGAGGTCAACTGAATGAGAGAAACTTCAGTCGATACATTATAATGAACCACATTTATTGCTAAAAGATGCTAGAACTGAAAACACAACAACATAAAAAATCATTTTTCTAATGAATTAACTAAGGTCCTAGAAACAGAAAGGATTTCCCAAGGCCTCAGCAATATTAAAGTGAGAGATCAGAACTCAACACCCACCCAAAAAAACACTTAGACTCACTTCAGGAGGGAATATGGAGTGAACCATTCCTATCCCTCTTTCAGTTACACAATCAATGTTGTTACTTACCTACAGTGTGCCTAAGTATAGGGGAAAACACACATGAGCAAGGCAAATCTTGTGTTTGGATACTTTCCATCAGGGCTACTTACTGACTGATGAAAACCCACTTGCCTAAAATTGAAATCTGCATTTGAAGATTATTTTCCCCAGGGCCCAAACTATCAGTGTTCCCTTGCTCTCAAGAGGACCAAGATCAATCTTCCTTTTGATAATTGAAAGACTTCTGAGTGCCCCTTTGTTACATCTTCTCAACAACTTGTAAAAGAGGGGAGATATTCACATTCTCTTTTATTTTCTGAGAAATTTCAGATAAGTATAATCTCCTTAATATCAAATACATTTTGGAGACACTCAATAGAAGTTACATTCAAGGCAAACAGGGCTTGCCATGAATGTTACCAAACCCACACTTGCCTTTGATGCTAGGTTTCTTTTTAGTTGAAAAATACTATGTATTCCAGGATAAAGGAAGGAAGGCAAATATTTCATCAAGTCAGGCAGCTCCAAGTGATGGAGCTAGGACCGGAATTTCAGGCATATTATTAGAATCCTCAGAATTTACATGAGAAATAATTTTGGTACAATTTGAAAACTAACTGTGAGAAGATAGACAACTCAGCACAGTATCATCAGGACTAATGGGTCTCTGTTAACACAGTGGCTGTATGTCCCACCATTTCGTACTTAGCTCTTTATTTACAGACTGCCCCTGAGCATCCCAAGTTACTTCCATAGTACTCTAAACTGACTTTTTCTTGTTTTATATATGTGTTCCAGAACTTTCCAAATGAAAAACTTCCAAGTGTTTGTTCCCTTTTCAACAAACACCCAGCATTTCTGTTTCTTCCCACAGATCCTGACACTCACCCATCCTCATTTTATCTGCTGTCTTGTATAACACTACTTATATTAAAATAGATACTTTCAGTTCCTTGAAGGCAAGGATCATGTCTCACCCATCACTTACTCCCCTCTTTATGACCCTCTGTATTACTTTGTACTCACTAAGTGAACAATAAATACTTTAAACACAAAAACACCCCAATATTGTAAAGGAAATAGCAGAACGGCCACAAACCATCTACTTTCATTTGGGAAGGTCCCATTCTTCCAAGTGGATCATATCAAAAATGTAACTCTTCATTTTCTTAAACCAACCATCTTCCTTATCTATGTCTTCAGCATCAGTGGTCACCCAAAGAACCTTGCAGGCTCCTGAATTACCTTGGGAGTTCATCTGAGGAAAATAATTGGTCTATGACAATGCTGCAAAGCTGGACTGCCCAACAGAATTTGGAAACTGTCACAGAGACATAGAGCTAGGTTTAAGAGAGGCAGAAGGTCCTATTCTTTCTCAGACTAAAGACAAAAATGAAACAATATATACTAAAGCAGAGATAAGTTGAAGCAAGAAGACAATAAAGAAACAAGCCAGCCTCAGAAAGTCATAAAAAGGCATATGCTAAGTCTGGGATGAGTAAAGATTTCAGCCAAGAACTAAAAGAGATGTTGTCATAGGCTAGCAAGATGACTCCATGGGTAACAGGAGCACTTACTGCTAAGCTGGATGACCTGAGTTCGAGCCCCAGCACTCAAATGGTGAAATGAAAGAACAAACTATTACAAGTTGTCCTTTGACCTCATATATGTACCATGGCATTAGTGTGCCCAGTCCCCTACACACACACACACACACACACACACACACACACACACACACACACACGAATGTGATTTTAAAATTGTTTTTAAAGAGATGACGTTAGGAACGTCCTTGAGTTTTAAAATGACGGAAATCCTGCTTCAAGGATCCTAAATCAACATACCATCCTCAAATAAAGGTTCTATTGTTTATGGTTTTTGAAAAAATGACTATAGACACTGACTCAAATAAATATTTTTAGGCAATTATTCAATGACTACAAGATAGATGCCCTGGTGTACAGTGGCCCATTTAAACAATTCCATTGATCTGTCATAGTCTAGATACAATGCAAGATGATTTTTCCTTAAGGATTATTCCATTAAGGCTTGGAAAACCTGCTCCAAATCATTGACCTTTCTCAGCATTGTTATTAATGTTACTTGAGGTAATGTGTTTATGGACTCTATGTTTGCTATTTTTCCAACCATTTTCATTATTTGCATCATTTTAAATCTTAATTTTTTGAAACATAAGAACGGACAGTCGCACAAAATACAGAGCTTAGTAAATTCTTATACAAATAGTAATCTTATATTGCCTACTAAATTAAAATGATTGCTCAGTCACTCCCATATGCTTCCAAATGTCTAATTCCAAATATAACTCCTCTCTCTCTCTCTCTCTCTCTCTCTCTCTCTCTCTCTCTCTCTTTACTATCCAGAATTCCACAGTAATTATTTTTCACCATTCCTATGATGTTAAT
>NC_022026.1:15718562-15738336 GCF_000317375.1 Microtus ochrogaster
AATTGTTAGACAATATAATATGGTCTCACTTATTCTTATTAAAGACTCACTATGGGACTAGACTCACAATGTTCAATTTCAGGTTTTCACTTTTATGTTTTCACTCATGTTAAAAAACTTGCTATTTTCCCAGGGGATATGGATTCTGTTCTTAAAACCTTTATAGCAACTCACAACCACCTGTAACTCCAGTTTCAGGGAATCTGTTGCCTTCTTCTGGCCTCCACAAGTAGCAGGCATGTATATGGTGTACATACAAACATGTAGGTAAACATAAAATAAGAATGAATAAATATGTTTAAAGAAAACGACTTTAAATTACTTCATTAATTTTAATAATTATTTATTAAGTAATTTAATATTAATAAATATATTAATCTATAGGTGTTCTCACCCTGTTTTTTACAATATAGATGCTAAAGTGTCTATGATGCTTTTCCTGTAGAACTTCTCCACAGTCTGCATGCTGTTAATTACATAGTTATTGGTACAATTCAGCATATGGCTCACTGTTTCCTGGTGAACAATGTTCAGTTTCAGTTTTCACTTTTATATTACCACACCTATTAATTATCAATTATAAATTACCATGTTTTATCATTTTATTTTCACTTGGTTGAAATTTCATTTTGTTAAGAAATAGTTTGTATGTCACATAATCAACAATTATGTGTGATTCTGTGATTTTTGGTGCATTTACTAAGTTTCATGACCATCAATATTCTTTGCTATTTTTCTCTGTTTCTTCTGATAACGCTGCATTTTTGTTGTATGTGTTTATCACTGAAGTTTCCTCTGGGGTCACATTAGTGGTCAATTGATTATTAGATAAAAATTTCATTAAAGTCTGGGACTAAGTCTACAGTCTTTATCAAGTGTGTGTATATGTGTTAGTGGGTGCATGTTGGAGAATTCGTTCAACACTCATCAGTGTTAACTATGCCTAGCCTTCACTCCCTTCTTGCAGAGAATGACTTTAAGCCAGCAGTAAGAAGCACAGTGCATTTTCATGTTGACATTGAGTAGAGCCAAAATATGTACATACTATATTATCAGGACTTCGGAAATTTCTAATAGACATCTCATATCATGTCTTTCACCTTAATATTTCTGGGTAGCCAATTGATTATTCCATTTATTGCCTACTGTCCCAGAAAAACTTCAACAACACTATCCAAGGAAAATCGTTTTATACCAGATCATCTATGTGCTAAGTGTAATCAAGCCAAACTTTGAAACCAAGATTCTTCCAGGAAACCATCAGGCATATCATATCTCCACAATTCTCTAAAAATAAGGCTTCAAAAGGTCTTCAGTACCATCCGGCCCCCACCTAGTGGTTGCCAAGATGGCTGTGATGCTTTGCTGGCTGATGGAGCTGTTTGTTTTCAAGGCCGCCATGGAGATAAAGAGGCAGGGTGGAAATGATAGAAAAATGCTACAAAGCTTACAATTCTTGCTGTGATAAAGTCATTTTCCTAACTTAAAACTTCCTAAGATTCTACTAGCCTGATGTCAATTCCAAGGTTCTTAAAACATTTTTAAATCTTTCTCTCAATTTTCTTAGTACTTTTGTAGATGAAGGAATTATCAGAGATATAATAAAGGAAAATAATTTTTTTCTAAAATACTTTCATATTACATAGTAAGAATAGAAAACTTCTGGAGTATTTTGTTCTATTTTTTATACCCTACCATCTTTGGAAAGTCATAAGTTATTATTTTAAAACAATAATTTTAATATGCTTTAATTGAAACAGAATTATGTCAGTTTCTCCTCTCCCTTTCATCCCCTAAGATCCTTCCTGCTACTGTCTCTCAAACTCCTCCATGCCTCCCGCTCAAGTTTACAGCCTCTTTTTCTTTGAATATTGTTACATAAATACACACATAGCCTGCTGACTCTGTTTTTGTTATTGTGTTTATGGTTTCACAACTGACCCATGTGCACTGGGCAATAAATAAAGGGGCCTTATTCCTGGGAAAGGCTAACTCTCCTCAAGGCAGTAGTTGCCTATAGTTCCTTGTCTAAGGATTAAACCCTCTGAAATGTTTTACTTTCCATGTTAACATGTTTATTGATACATGTATTGTTCTGGTCTTGTTTATAAAGCTATTCCTAGGAGAGATTATTTAATAGCAGACTCCCTGGTATTCTAGTTTTTACAATCTTTCCATTCTCTCTACTGCAATGTTCCCTATAGAACAGATGCATGAGCTATGCTGTAGGTATATCCATTGAGACTGGGTTTCCTACAACCTGCTGATCTTTGCATTGTGTCCAGTTATCACTTTCTGTGCTGTTATGCATTGGCTATAAAGAGAGGTTTCTTTGATGTTGGGTGGTAGCTACTATTATTCAGGAAAGTCACCTCACACAGAAAAAGTGTTCATTAGTATTGGTTATTAAACAAGGCTTGTAGTTTTGTAGATAGAGTAGGATTGGGGAATTTAGTTCTTATTTGTAAAAGATTAAAAACTCACTAATTGAATTATATATAATACATTTGAATCTATTGAATTTTTTAACTATCACACTTCAATTTATACCTTCTGCCAATGGGTGTTTCTTTAAGTTGACTCCTGAGTCTGTTAGACAGTTTCCCATCTAAGATATTAAGATATTTCAGATACATCTTGTTCATTTTTTGCCTCCAACCACGAATCAACCATTTTTGCAAGAGCCTTGGTTTCTTTTTATGAAATATTCCAAAGCTAAAATCAGAGCACTAAGGCTGTTCACTGCTAATATATTCACCATTGCCTCTGGGCCATCTCAGTAGACCAAAAAGAGAAATACATGTAAAGATAAAATGACTCTTGTTTTCATACTGACATCTTTATTTCAAATTCAGGACTATACTGCTTAATCTCTTCTATATCCCATTTGTGAATCGTTTCTTCAACACTAAGAATTTTGTCTTTTTCACTGATACAGACATATTAATGTTCATCAAGAATCTTGTTTTGTCCTTTTGTAGGTGATAGGCCCATGGACATTACCTGGAAAATTACTCACTTGCTTTTTCTTAATATAAGACAGGTCAAAGTCAGACAAGGTGGTGCATGATTTTAATACCAGAATTTGGAAGGCAGAGAAAGATAAATCTCTGAAAATTCATTACCAACCTGTACAGTAGCAAAACCCTGTCTTCAAAAAGAAAAACAATCCTCCCAGGCCCTACCACTAAATAAAAAGCTACAGGTAATTGATAGCTGCTAAGAGAAAGATCACTCTGCTCTGGGGATGAGCCCCCTGATAGGTCACCCAAACCCAAGAGGTCAGCCCTAAGCACACATGAAGATGAGCAACACGAAATGGACTCAGAGGGTTTTCTTCATATATACATACATATGTAAGTCACAATAACAATTCTTTAATTGTTATCCTTTGAAAAGAAATCATGAATTGAGGAGAGAGTAGAAAGGACCCAAAAGGAGTCTGAGGTTGGAGAGTATACTATGAAACTTACATTAATATATCTCTCATGTATACAATTCTCAAAAAAATAGAAAATAAGACACAATTATACTTACAGAGTAGTACTTCTCTGACCTGTATGATTGTTGAAGACAGTTTAAACACTCCACGCATCTACCATCTGATTTGGTTGTACTATGCAAAAGATACATAGTTGTTTTTCCATACTGCATTTTTTTTCTTTTCACTCTCACTTTTGCATTCATGTTAAGAGTAACTACATATTTGATGTTGACTAGCCATCTTCATGTTAATATCCACCCAGAAGTGTTTAACAAATTTTTGATTGTGTATATAATTAACTTTTCTTTACTCATGTTGCTAAAGCTATGCAAATAATAGTCTTGTCCCAAAATGCTGCTTCCAATTTGTATTTTCTATGTCTAAACAAACTTAGGCTTTCTGGAAGAGCAACACCTGTCTTAACTGCTGTGTATTGCTCTAGCTCCCTTAGTCTTTTAGGCAGAGACATGATTCTCATGGCTTTTCTAACTTCACAGGTCCTCTTCTTCTGTATGCAATGTTAAACAACATGGAAACCTGCTTCAGACATTCCTTATGTGTCTATTTCTTTAATTTAAGCTTTTTTATTTCTATTTTCTCTATTATTTCTAACACATTTAATTCTACTCAACTGTCAAGATTTTTTTTTCAGTATGGGACTCCATCCTAGCAAGAGCATCCTGGTGAACTCCAGTTCCTCTAAATTCATATTGTCTCTCCTTCCCATCCCTTCCCCTCCCTCTACCGCCCTCCATCCCTCTCTCCCTTCCTTGTTCCCTCGTGTGTGTGTTGCCGAGGCTAGAGAACCTAGAATAGGGCATGCTTCTATCACTAGCGTCAAGCATTCTATCACTTAACTACATCTGCTGCTTTACTTTATATCTTAACATAAACTCAGATAATTTGCTATTTCAATTTCAACCTTTGAATTTGGTATTTTGAATATACTTTTCCATATATCACATTATTCTTTATATTAATCATTTTCATTCGTTTCATGTAATTCTGTTAATTTAAAATGTCATCAGTTTATGGCATCCTTATTAATGTCTATTGGGGTTATAGCCAGATTTTAGTGATAATAAATAACATATATTACTTTTCTTCTCCTGAGTTATAGCCTTAAAACAAGTGTCCAAGGGTGAGATTATTTAGTAAAAAGGTAGGAACATTTTTACGGCTCTTGCTAAAAACTGCCAGATTGTTCATCAAATTGACTGAAATCATTTATAATGCCAGTAGAAATGTACAAATGTTTCAATTTCCCCCTAGTCTCATCACTGTTTTAAAATTGTTCCCTTATTGTTGTTCACTTTAGGGGTATAAAGTGACATGCCATCATTGTTTTAATTTGCACTTCATTTATTGTTGGCAAGAACACACCATTCCAATGTTAATGTGCTAATGCTGTTTCAGCGTATGTGATCATTCTTCATATTCTTCAATCACCACCCAAGAAACTTAATATAAACTTCTACAAACTCTCGATATGTCCTGAAATGTATCTAGAATCATACTATGAGATGCGTCCTCTGTTTTGTCAATTAACTTCTCTCCAAATTTTTATGTATTTCAGTTGTATTAATTTATTATACAACACTGTCTATTTTTCTGTTTTAAGTTTTCTCCTTTAATATTACCTCCAACAATTGAATAAATGTTCTAATTTCTGCTGCCTTTTAATATTTTTAGTATTAATTTTTATTTATGAATGTGTACATGTGTGTTGAGTGTATTGGCACATGTGTACAGGTGTCTATGGAAACTAGAAGAGAGTGTTGGGCCCTCTGGAGTGTAGCACGAATTCTAATTGGTATTAAGAATAAAAACCCAGGGTCAACCGAGCAGTGGTGGCGCACACCTTTAATCCCAGCACTCAGAAGGCAGAGGCAGGAGGATCTCTGTGAGTTCGAGACCAGCCTGGTCTACAAGAGCTAGTTCCAGGACAGGCTCCAAAACCACAGAGAGACCCTGTCTCGAAGAAAAAAGAAAGAAAGAAAGAAAAAACCCAGTGTCAGACATTAGTGGGTGACAGCTTAAAGATCAGAGAAGTAAAGCAGCCAGCCACTAGTGAGACTTTTTACCTCTACCGAATTCTCAGACTAAATGGGCAATCCTGTCTCTATGAACCCTCAGACTGCCTCTCAGACTGAGTCCTCTGGTTGCATATGTCTCCACCAAACCTCAGACTGAATCCTGAGTTCTGTCTCCTCCCACTTCTGTCTGCCCGGCCATATACCTTCCTGTCTCCACCTCCCCACTGCTGGGATCAAAAACATGTAACTTCTAAGTACTAGAATTAAAGGTGTGAACCATCACTGCCTGGCTCTGTTTCTCTTTTAGACTGGATGGATCAATTTCAGAGAGCCTGGGGTGGCCTTGAACTCATGGAGATCCATCAGTCTCTGTCACCTGAGTGCTGGGATTAAAGGTATGTGCCATCACTATCTGGCCTCTACGGCTAATTAGTGTGGCTAGCTCGGCACTCCGATATTCAAGCAAGCTTTATTTGTTAGATTATGAACAAAATTATGCTAGACTGGAGCTAGAGTTATAGGCCACCAATGTAATTGCTGGTCCTCTGAAAGAACAGCAAACATTCTTCACTCCCCAGCCCATCTCTCCAGCCTCAAGACCCAATTTTTCATACTTTATATGTTAACTTTTTTACAATTTATTTTCCTTCTTAATTAATTGTATGTATTGTATATGTCGAGGTGGGTATATGCACATGCATGGGAACACCCATGTAGGTCAGAGGCAGCATAGTCCCTAAACATGGAGTGACAGAAGATTGTGTGTAAGCAGATGTGGATGCTAGAAATGGAAGTCAGGTCTTCTAGAAGAACAACATGGTTTCTTAACCTCTGAGTCATCTCTACAGCCACATTTTACAATTAATTTATTTTTCTTTCTTTTTCTTTTTTTTTTGTTTTTTGTTTTGTTTTTCGAGAAAGGGTTTTTCTGTTTAGCTTTGGAGCCCGTCCTGGCACTCATTCTGTAGACCAGGTTGGCCCAGAACTCACAGAGATTCGGTTGTCTCTGTCTCCTAAGTGCTGAAATTAAAGGCGAGCACCACCACCACCTGGCTTACAGCTTAATTTTTACTATTGAAATGACATAGTGCATGGCTGTAAACTTACATTAACTTCTATGCACAATAATATTAAATTATCCCAATATCATTTATGAAAATAAACTCATTTTATGCTACCTTGTTTAATTTATCTGGAAATACAGTGGGCTGTCACACACACATCGAGTAGAGCCTAAGTTTTTGTTTTTCTAAGGCAACTTAAGGTTCAAGCAGGCTATATGATTACGTTGCTCCTTGAGAAGCAAATACAAAGTTGCTGCTATTTTATCCAGTGCCCAGAAAATAGCTATCTCTCTCTAATGTCCAGCCAGTAGCTGTCTCTTGTGTCCAGCCAGTAGCTATCTCCTGAGAAGTACTCAAGCAGCCTTTCATTACCCACCCCAACACACACACACACACACACACGCACGCACGCACGCACGCACGCACGCACGCACGCACACAAGAAGACTGAACACCAAAAGCCACCACCAGGCCTGCTACCCCATGCTACTAGTCTTGGATCTATCTCCAGCCTACTGTTGCTTTTTTCTATAAACATGGCTTCATCCAGCCTTTGGATTTATTTTTACAGAGGCAATAAGGTAACAAAAGCCACTGGTCCTTTTGTGCTTTGTGGATAGAAAATTGGTGGGGGAGACGGAGCCAATATGCATATCCACAGGGTTTTTATTAGAAATCTCCTTTGTTCATACCTTCCTTGTTCTCTGTGACCTAGCTCTTCTCTCACAAAAGCAAGTACATGGCATTGAGCAGACATTAGAACACTTTGGAGAGTTTGGAATAGCAATCCCAGTCCCATACATTCCTTACATTAGGCAGGATATGTGTTTCTGAATGTGAGTGAGTTGCTGTAAAGGGAGTTGTGTTTCCCCAGTGGGCAGAGCTCTAACAATTATTTTCCCAGTGATATCACTGATAAGTAACTCTATAAGTCAAAGTTTGATCAAGTAAATATATCAGGAATTTTTCAGAATCACTTATGGGTTTAAAAAAATTAACTATCCATGTTCTATATGTCTTAGTAGCTGAGTATTTGAGAAGTAAGTAAAAGAGAAAAGGATAAATGTGGGAATGTTTCAGGTTTTACAAAGCCCCCAAAGACAACAATTCCCCAAGTTGAGGTACACAATTCTCTGAGTATGCTTTATAAATTCAGAGGTTTCTTTCTTTTATTAGGTTTCTTTAAAGTAAAGCCCATCTGTAGAGTTCACAGCTTTCCAGACCTTGTGGTATGCCAAAGAATGTAGACAGATCTAAAATGGGCCATCAATAATTTTTCAATTAAATTAAGCCTTCATAGCATATAAATATATACAAGAAGTTTTGTGTGTTTGCCAGTCTCTGCTCTGTAGTTTAACAAAGCTGGCACACTTCTCAGTTTAGGTAGCAATAAAATGAATGATCCAAAAACTGCTTAAGAGGCAAATTTCAAGCTTTAACTATCTAGGCTAGGACTCTGGAGACAAACTTTCCTACTAGTCATTGGACCTGCAATTAAAGCAAGGAGCAGCTGTGTGGACACAGTAGCATACCTTAAGGATATAGTATCCAAAGAAATTTTCAACAGGAGAAACCATGTTCCCTAAGCTCTTACTGTGAGTGAGACACTGTTTGAGAGACTTTAAAATATTCCATCTAATGTTCACAAAACCTTGCGGTGGTGTGAATATGTTGACAGATTAGATGACAGAGGCTCAAAAAGGGTTAGGAACTCTCCAGGTTCATATAAACAGATGATACAGCTACAACTGGGACCTGGGTCTGACTTAAACTATATGCTTCTAACCAACTAAATCTCAATGGACCACAAGCAATTTAGCAACAGTAGGCTGGAGATAGAGCCAAAACTGGTAGCACAGGGCACCAGTGGTAGAGATGGTGGTTCTCAGTCTTCTTGTTATGTAGTGTGGGAAGTCCCGTGTGAATACCAGGAGCAGTAATGCAGTGGGATGGGGGTAGGCCAAAAGAGAGGCAGCAAAAAGGAGAGCAATTATAAGCTTTGCCTATAGTCCTCTTCATGACCCGAGAAGCAAGAATCCCACTATCTCATGGTGGTGAGTGTTTGGAGGCCAAACTCTTAAGGGGAATTAGATTAGTATAAAAAAAAATTGAACACACATGTTTCTTCTAGGAAACACCTGTTATTTGTCCTAGAAACCAAGCCCCGTGTTGCAGTCTCCCACTGCCCCTGTGAAGGAGACATTTTTGTCAAACCCTCCCCTAAACCTCAGCTCTAACCTCCTCACAGTCCTTTCTTAACTCCTTGACAGCACACAACATGGTTTGGTACTTTCATCAGGAGCCACCAGAAAGCTTATTTCATGGCCGCATTTAAATGTTTTTCAATATTTTTATGTTTTTAAATTATGTGTATGCATGTGTTAGGGGGTGGATATGTGCCCATAAGTGCAGTTGCCATGGAGGCCAGAAGAGAACTTTGGAGCCCTTGAAGCTTACAGGCAGCTGTGAGTCACCATTCCTGAGGACTGGTAACCCAACCTGGGTCCTCTCTAAGAGCAGTGAGCTCTCTTAGGCGCTGGGCATCTCCAGACCCAGATGTTTTTAGTTTTGATTGTGGTTCGATAATACATAACAAAATGGTCTGTTCTAACCATTGAAGTGTATATTAATGTTATGCATTTCATATTGTTGTGGATCAGATCTTTACAGACCTTTCATTTGTTGAAAACAAAGTTCTAGATCCACAAAACAAATTGTCTTGTCCTTATCCTTCCATCCCAAGTCCTACCAGGCTACTGTCCCTGCCTCTGCTCTAGATACCTTATCCAAATGAACTCAGACATTGTTGGTCTTTTTGTTATTGGTATATTCCTTCTAACATACTGTCCTCTGGGCTCACTCATATTACAGCATAAGCCGCAGTTTCCTTGCTTTTAATGTCTGACTACTATTTCATTGTATGTATCTCTCACATTTCTTTTTCAGTTCATCTGCCTTTGAATACATGATTGTTGGCTGTCTTGAAAATGTCTATAAAAATTGGCATATAATCCTATCTCCCTGCTTTGAATTCTTCTGGATATAATGACTACATTACGTGATAGTTTTCTTTTGACTTTTTAAGGAATTACTATATTGTTTTCCATACTGTACCACATTGCATTCCAGCAACAGTGCATAAGAGTTCCAACTTCTCCATCTCCCTGCGAACACTTAAAAGTTTTCAGATATTTTTCTTTGTATAGAAGCCATACCAGTGTGTGGTAGCTCAGTGTGATTGTTGCTTACACGTACCTAATGACTGACAGTGTTTAGCTTAATATCATGTGCTTCTTGGCTAGTTGTATATCCTTTGAAGAGAAGCTTACTTAATTTCTTCTGTCTAGCTTTTATAGAGTATTTTGTTGTTTTATGTCCTTTACACTAGGTATTGACTCTGCCTCAGAAAAATAATTAGCAAATATTTTCTCCTACCTGTAGGATGCCTTTTCACTCTGTTCTATTTTTTTGTCACATGGGTTTAAGTTTCACTATTCTTTATCTTTGAGATTATAATTATATCATTTCCCCCTGTGCTTTGCTCTGTCTAAACTCTCCCATATATATATATATATATATATATATATATATATCTTTGCTTATTTCCTTTCAAAAATGTTTTTTAGCAAAGTCTCCCTATGCCCTATGTATCTCAGATTTCCCAACTTGTGATCCCCCTTCAGTTCCCAAAGTACTGGGGTTCCAAGTGTTTCCTATCACCCGGGTTCAGGTGATATAATACTTGATATAATACAATATATCTATTTTATCTTTGTTGTTGTTTTGGTTTTTAATGTTACATCCAAGAAACCATTGCCAAATAACTGTTCTTTCTTTTACAAGATTTGTATTTAACCATAGATTTATGTCTATTTTGAGTTAATATTTTCGTATGATATCAGGTTCAACTTTATTTTTTTCACAGAAACATTAAGTTTTTCCCAACACCGTCTGTTGAACACAGCAATATTTTTATAGCTGCTCTTCAACTTGTATACCAGAATCAAGAATGGTTGGTTTGACTTATACAATACTGGTGGGAACGTAAACTAGTCCAGCCACTATAGAAACCAATATGAAGGTACACCACAAGACTAAAGACAGATCTACTATGTGACCCAGATCTAACCCTCACTTTTGAATACTTAACTTTAAAAAACTTCAAGTCAACATATCACAGAGATACTTGCACAACAATGCTATTCACTTAGCTAAGTTATGGAAACAAGTATACATCAACAGAGGAATGGATGCCAAAATATATATATATATTATATGTATATATTATATATATATATATACAATAGAATATTTTAGCCATAAAAATGAATTAATTTCACTTTCAAGAAAATAGATGCAAATGGAGACAATTAATTGAATTATGTTAGTCTCAGAGAATCAAAGATCATGTGTTTTCCCTCATTAGTTGGTATTTTGTAGATACATAAAATTACGTATGTAGTTAGAAGTAGAAGTGAAACTAGGGTAACAATAGTACTAATGGGAGAGAAGAAAGAGGGAATGCAATGTAGCAGATTTGGGAGATATACACAATGCAAATTATGTACTTGCATGAAAATAGTCTCATGTAATCCAATATACTAAAAGAATTAAAAAGAATATTGCCTTCATTTTTTCGGAGCTTCTTTATAGACCTGCATTCCTTTCTAAAGTCTTTTCTTTTCAGATGGGGTCTCACTGTTGTCCTTCTTGGAACTTGCCATATTGACCAGGCTAGTCTCAAACTCACAAAGATCTACCCACCTTCGCCTATACCAACACAGGGCCTGATTTCTAATGTCTTTAGTCATGGAGTGATACTTGACTCATTCATTGACTTTGTATAAACAGTCTATGGCAGTGTTTCAAATGCAGTTCCTCCATCTATCTTTGTTTTAGTTAATGTGGTAGTTGATCTTATCTTTCACAGTTACTTTTCTTAATTTTAGTGAACTGTATCTAAGCTGAGGATCACCAAATCTATGATTCACATCCATTTTCTGTTGAGACCATACTATTGATTAGGACATTAGAGGCAAACACTCATTGTGATGCTTCACTAGAATTCTTGTTCAAAATCTGCATCACCTGCCCTGATTAGAGGAGCTATGTTTTACAAACTCCTCTTCTTTTATATAGGAAAGACCATACAACATCAGGCTTGGTATCATTCTTCTGGACAACATTTCTAGTTCATTAAACTCTGCTTTCTGACTCTGCCTTCCAGGTGTAATATGGGGGCAGTTGGGATTCCTAAAAATCAGAGCCCCTTTATTCAACCCCATCTCAGTCTTAATTCTTAATTCTAAAATAGGCTGAGTATGAGGAGGAATTCAAGCATGTGTAGGGAAGAAATTACATAACATAGGTTCTTACAGAAACGGGGATGGTTAAACTTAGATTACTAACTAGAAAGCACGAAGGAAAAGATTCCAAATGAACATGTTACCGTGAAGAAAAGACTCTATCCAATGCCAAAATTGCTACTGAAAATCATGATGTAAATTCTGAAACCAAATTCTCACAAGTTATTTTTCAATAGTTACCTACTTTAGAAGTATAAGTCTGTGCCTTGTGCCTATCCTTAAACTCATAACATCCTCTGTGGAAAAGTTGAATTTGCCTGCAAGGCGAATCAAGAAACATGTGACTTCTACAGGAGGAATGAGAAAGTGTGTTGTTATCAATGCAACTGAACGGTGTCGTCACTGTTCTTTCTTTCCTTCTATTTTTATTAAAAACAATCATCCAGGAGCAAGCAACCTCCACCAGAGCAGGACTGAGCCAACGACCTCCACAGGAGCAGGCCCAGGCCAGTGACCTCTGCAGGTGCAGGCCTGAGTCAGGGCAATATGCAGGAGCAGGCCCAAGCCAGCTACTTCTACCAGTGCAGATCCGAGCAAGTGACCTTTGATGGACAAGGACCAGGCCAGTGACCTCTGCCAGAGCAGGTCCAAGACAGCATCCTCCACCACAGCAGGCCCAAGATAGCAACCTCCTCAGGACCAGGCCAAAGTGAGCAAACTCCACAGGACCAGGACTGAGCCAGTGACCTCTGCCAGAGCAGGCCCAAGACAGTAACTTCCATAGGAGCAGGTGTGAGGGAGTAAACTCTAAGAGAGCATACCTGAGCCAATGGCCTCTGTGGGACCAGGCCCAAGCCAGCGACCTCTGTGGGAACATATCCAAACAAGTGATCACCGTGGGACCAGGCCTGAGCAAGCAAACTCCATGGGACTGAAGAATGACCTCTGGGATTGCAATTTCCAACCCAAGAAAGTTAGTTATACCCACAAAACCACAAACAATAGATGATCTCACAGCAGCAAATCCCAAGAAAGGGGAAAACACACACAATAACATCACCGAGAATGAAAACTAAAATGACAGGAACTAGCAATCACTGTTCATTAATATCTCTTAATATAAATGGACTCAACTCACCTATAAAAGACACAGGCTAACAGATTGTATACAAACACAGAATCCATCTTTCTGCTGCATATAAAAAACACACCTCAATCTCAAAGGCAGACATCACCTCAGAGTAAAGGGTTGTGAAAAATATTTCCAATCAAATAGACCTAAGAAACAAGCTGGTGCAGCTATCCTAATATCTAACAAAATAAACATCAAGCAAAAATCAATCAAAAGAGTCAAATAAGGACATTTATATTTGTCACAGGAAAAACCATCAAGAGGAAATCTCAATACTGAACATCTATGCCCCAAATACAAGAGCACTCTCTTATGTAAAAGAAACACTATTAAAGCTCAAATCACACATTAAACACCACACATTAATAGTGGGAGACTTCAACACCATACTCTCACCAATGGAGAGGTCTGCCAGACAGAAACTTAACAGACAAATAAGGGAACTAACAGATGTTATTATTCAAATGGACTTATGAGACATCTGTAGAACATTCCATCAAAAGGTAAAAGAATATACCGTCTTCTCAGCACCTCATGGAACCTTCTCAAAAACTGATCCTATACTAGGTAACTAAGAAAACCTCAACAGATCCAAAAAATGGAATAACTTCCTGTATCTTATTGGATCACCATGGCTTAAAATTAAAATTCAACAAAAACACTAATTTCAGAAAGCCCATAAACACATGGAAATTAAACAATGCTCACCTGAATCACCAATGGGTGAAGGAAAAAACTTAAGACTTACTAAAATTCAACAAAAAATGACCATACAACATACCCAAACTTCTGGGACACAATTAAAGCAGTGTTAAGAAGAAAGGTCATAGCACTAAATGCCTACGTGAAGAAACTAAAAATCTCACACTAGTGAGTTAATAGAACACCTGAAAACTCTAGAAAAAAAGAAGCAAATTCAACCAGAAGGACTATGCAAATTAATAAAATCGGAAAACAAAAGCGAACATAAAACAGACAAATAGAAAAATCCAGAAAATGATCAGGTCATTCTTCAAAAATCTGCACTCTACTAAATTGGAAAATATAAAAGAAATGGACAATTTCTTGGATAGGTAGCAAACACCAAAATTAAATCAAGACCAGATAAGCAAATTAAACAGACCTATAACTGCTAAAAAAAAAATAGAAACAGTCATCAAAATCTCCCAACCAAAAAACGCCGAGGAACAAATGGTTTCAGTGCAGAATTCTATAAGATTTTCAAAGAAGAACTACAGCCAATACTCCTCAAATTGTTCTACACAATAGAAACAGAAAGAACATTGCTAAACTCTTTTTATGAGGTAGGTTACAATTACCATGATACCCAAACCACACAAGGATATTACTAAGAACGAGAATTACAGACCAATCTCACTCATGAACATTGATGCAAAAATACTCAGTAAAATGCTGGCAAACCAAATCCAAGAACACATAAGAAAAATAATCCAATATGACCAAGTAGGCTTCATCCCAGAGATGCAGGATGGGTTCATCATATGAAAATCTGTCAAATGTAATACATCATGTAAACAAACTGAAGAAAAAAACACACATGATCATCTCATTAGATGCTGAAAAGGCCTTCAACAGATACAACATCATTTCCGGATAAAGGTCTTAGAGAGATCAGGGATAATAGGAACATACCTAAGAAATGATAAAGACAACATACAGCAAGCCAAAAGCCAGTATTCAACTAAATGGAGAAAAACCTCAAAGCAATCCCACTGAAATCAATAACAAGACAAGGTTGTCCACTCTCTCCATATCTATTCAATATAGTACTTGAGGTTCTAGCTAGAGCAATAAGAAAACAAAAGGAGATCAAGGGGATACAAATCAGAGTTAAACTCTATTTGCTGATGATATTACAGTTTACATAAGTGACCCCCAAAATTCTACCAAAGAACTTCTACATCTCAGAAATACCTTCAGTAATGTAGTAGGATACAAGATTAACTAAAAAAAAATAGTGGCCTTCATTTATACAGATGATAAATGGGTTGAGAAAGAAATCAGAGAAACATCACCTTTCACAATGGCCACAAATAAAATAAAATATCTTAGAGTAACTCTAACCAAACAAGTGGAAGACCTGTATGACAAGAACTTAAAAATCTTTGATGAAAGACATTGAAGGACACACCAGAAAATGAAAAGATCTCCCATGCTTTTGGGTAGGTAGAATTAACATAGTAAAAATGGCAATCTTACCAAAAGCAATCTACAGATTCTATGCAATGCCCAAGAAAATTCTTCACAGACCTTGAAGGAAAAATTCTAACTTCATATGGGAAAAAAACAGGATAGCCAAGCTAATCCTGTACAATAAAGGAACTTCTGGAGGCATCACAGCTCCTGATTTCAAACTCTACTACAGAGCTACAATACAGAAAACAGCCTGGTGTAGGCATAAGAACAGACAGGGGGAACAATGAAAGCAAAGTGAAGACCCAGATATCAATCCACACACCTACAAACACCTGATTTTTGACAAAGAAGCAAAAAATAGAAAATGAAAAAAAAACAATTCAACAAATGGTGCTAGCATAACTGGATTTCAAAATGTAGATGAATGAAAATAGATCCATATCTATCACCATGCTCAAAACTCAAGTCTAAATGGATAAACGACTTCAACATAAAACCAACCACACTGAACCTTATAGAAGAAAAAATGGGAAGTACACTTGAACTCATTGGCACAAGAGACCACCCTTAAATATAATCCCAGTAGCACAGACATTGAGAGAAACAATAAATTGGACCTCCTGAAAATGAGAAGCTTTTGTAAAGCAAAGGACATGGTCAACAAGACAAAATGGCAGTCTACAGAATGAGGAAAGATCTTCACCAACCCCACATCAGAGAGAGGGTTGATCTTTAAATATACAAAGAACTCAAGAAATTGGTCATCAAAAGAACAAATAATCCAATAAAAATGGGGTACAGACCTAAAAAAGGAACTTTCAACAGATGAATTTAAAATAACTGAAAGACACTAATTGAAATGCTCAACATCCTTAGCCATCAGAGAAATGCAAATGAAAACAACTCTGAAATTCCATCTTATACCTGTCACAATGGCTAAGATAAAAGAAAACTAATTACAGCTTATGCTAGAGAGGATGTGGGGTAAAGGGAACACCCTTCCATTGCTTTTGGGAGTGCAAAGTGTTATAGCCTCTTTGGAAATCAGTACGGCAATTTCTCAGAAAATTAGGAAACAACCTACCTCCAGATCCAGCAATACCACTTTTGGGTATATACCCAAAGGATGTTCAATCATACCATAAGGGCATGTGCTCAGCTATGTTTATATCAGCATTATTTGTCATAGCCAGAACCTGGATACACCCTAAATGCCCCTTGACTGAAAAATGGATAAATATGTGGTACATTTTCACAATGGAGTACTACACAGCAGAAAAAAATAATGACATCTTGAGATTTGCAGGCAAATGGATGGTCTAGAAAATATCATATCAAGTGGTTTAACCCAGACCCAGAAAGACAAATATCATATGTACTCACTCATAAGTGACTTTTAGACATAAAGCAAAGAAAAACCAGCTTATAATTCACAATCCTAGAGAACCTAGACAAGAAAGAGGATTCTAAGACATACATGAATCTAATCTACATGGGAAGTAGAAAAAGACAAGATCTCCTGAGTAAATTGGGAGTGTGGAGATCCTGGGAGAGGGTTGGAGGGATAGGAGGGGAGAGGAAAAATATATAGCTCAATAAAACATTGAAGAAAAGAAATAAAAGAGAACAAAAAGAAAATAAAAAGACAAAACAAAGCACCAAAAATCCTGTCAGTGTCTGAACTTAAGTTATCATACATATGCAAAGATAAGTTTCAGATAATGTGGGGTATCAACACCAGAAATGAGAAATACCTTCATGCATGATGTTATGAACTCAAAATGTACATTTTCATGAGAAAATTACTGCATTGCCTGACAGTGGTGGTGCATACCTTTAATACCAGCACTAGGGAGGCAGAGGCAGACAGTTTGAAGCCAGTTGTGTGAGTTTGAGGCCAGCCTGGTCTACAAGAGCAAGTTTTAGGATAGGCACCAAAGCTACAGAGAAGCCCTGTCTCAAAAAACTTAAAAAAAAATAATGAATAAAAGAAAATTACTGTATTGGTTGATCTGTTTGTGTACAACATAGATATCCTCCTTGCTGATTGTTGCTAAGATTTAAAAAGTTATTGGTTTAAAAAAAACAATCACCTTAAACAGATACCTGTCCAAGAAGCTGTCAGCATTCTTCCAGCAACTTGTCACACACCTCACTTCATTGCCCAGTTTTCCATTAGCTCTGTGGGTTTAAATCACTGGATGTAATATCTTGAAACACTTAATTCCTTTCAGATGAGGTTTTACATAAAGTATATACACTTGTTACAGCATTCTAGCCATAAAGGCCATTCCACATGAGTCAGCATATCTGAAGGAATGACTAGAAGTTAATGTATGAAATACTTAAGCTCACTTTAGTCATGATCTCATCTATATATATTGGAAACTAATTCCTGCAGCCAGAAAAATTGCCCTCAGACTTTTACCTTGGAAATTACTGGGCACCTTCTTCCATTTCTGTTTTTCTTTGCCAGGTTTTTAAATCTTTTAAAAGGCATAATTCTTTTTCAGTGAGGTCTTAAGGAGAATCTCAAAAGATGAATAGATAAAATTATAGCTGCTCTGCTTTAGCAGGTGCAAGGGAACTGACCATTTTTCTCCCACTTCTCTGCCATCTGTGTTAGTCTCAGAGGTCTGTCTTCAAAGTCATAAGGCTCCATATGACACAGTTTGCTTCATCCTGTTTTCCATAGTATAACCAAAGCTATCCATGGTGTTTTCCTTACATTTTTCAGTTTTAGCTTCAAACCTTCTTTATCTAATCAATGGGGTTGAATGTTTACAAAACCTTCACTTAAGCATCCATATGGCTTGCCAGGTGTAAATATCCCTACAGGGTAAAAAGCGTGATTTATCAGGTCACAACAACTGGTTAGAAATACACTTTAGGATTTTCTCAATCTATTTACTATGACTGGTTTATTGCATGTTTTCTGCTCTGGAAAAATTTCCTAAGCAAAACATAATCTCTTATACTTTCCCCACTAACCAAAAACTTCTTTCTGCACTCATCAAGTCTGGCTCAGGCCTAGCTAGGAACTGTGTCCATACATCTTTTTACTGAGTTGGATCCAGGACTGACCTTTCCCTGTGCCTCCACTCCTCTACTCTCACCCTCTCCCTCTACGCACAGACCCAGAAGGAGTCACATCTGTGTTCTCTCTTCCCTAGCCCGACACAAGATCCTCACTCTATTGAGCCCATATAGGCTGCACTTAAAGTCCCAGTCCTGAGCCACATATTTGAGCTCTCTTGGCCCAGACCCAGCAGACATCCATACCTGCATGCAACCTTGTTGGATCTGACCCAGTGTCCTAGATCTATGTTGCCCTCCAGGACCAGGTCCAGCTGGGAGCCATATTCACATGCCTTTTCAAAATATCTGCCTGGTCCTATACTACACACTGCCTTCTGATATGGGATTCTCCTCTGTATGCTATGAATACCATTGGTTAATAAAGAAATTGTCTTGGGCCTGCACAAGGAATAGAGGTAGGAGGGAAAAACTAAAGTGAATGCTGGGAGAAAGGAGGCAGAGTCAGAGGGAAGCCATGTAGTCCTGCTGGAGCCGGACAGAACTTTACCCAGTAAGCCAAAGCCACGTGGTAATACATAGATTAAGGGGATGGGTTGAATTAAGACGTAAGAGTTAGCAAATAAGAACCTAGAGCTAATTAATGGGCCAAGCAATGATTTAAACAATATAGATTCTGTGTGATAATTTTGGTTCTGGGTAGCACAAACAAACAAGCAGCTTCCCTATAACAATCCCTTTCCATTCCCAAGCTCAGCTGGTAGGTGCACCAGAAGACTTTCTTGGATTTCACCCAAGCACAGTCTCTTGAGATTTTTTTAAGAACCCAGTACCATATCAGTTATCCCTAAATTGACATCATTCCACTTTCTTCAATTAATAATCAATGTTTGGTATCTGAAGAACTCTGCCTACCTAATATGAAATCAATCAAGTTCTAGCAACAGAAAAAACATAAATAAATTTTTACTACTCAACATAGGCAGCTTAGAATTTCATACCATAGATACAAAGAATGAAATGAATCTATGCGTCTTAGTCCAATTGAAAAACCATGACAATATGTATCACCTTCCCCCAAGATGACAGGTTTTGTAGAAATGTTCTCCAATAGGAATGATCTAGATAAAAGTCAGGATACTGAATTTAAAAGAAAAATTTATAAACATGATCAAGAAATAAGGAATTAAAATGTAAACAAGCACCCAACTGAATGAACTCACAAAGGAAAGAAACTTTTTAAAAATTTATTTTGTATTTTTATTGATTCTTTTGCAACTTCTCATCATGTACCCCAATCACACTCATTTCCCAATCCTTGTATGTATGCATGCCCCTCCACTCTTGTGACCTTTCCCCACTCCCACAAAAAATACAAAAATTAAAATTAAAAAAGTCTAATTTGTGTTACTCACTGGATTATGACCAAACTCTCAGCGCCCTGCCACTCACACAGAAACAAGCTGTTCCCATCCTGCATGCCTTCCAGAAACCATCAACTCAATTCTGTGAAAGGGGCAGGCCACTGAGAGTTCCACCATGATCCAGCAAGTAACACA
>NC_022026.1:15744104-15750146 GCF_000317375.1 Microtus ochrogaster
AGGGAGACAGGGGGTGGGGGTTTCTGGATGTAAGCTGGATGGGATAGGAAGAGAGAGGAGGTATAGGGCAGTTTAGCCCCTGCAGGATGAGCAGGAAGTGTAGGAGGAATGAGGAATGTCTGAGTTCCCTGTTCCCGGCTGCAGCCCCACTGACTCACCCCAAAGGTCCCTTATCACACCTTTTGAGAGTTCTTCTCAATGACTTCCTTCCTCAGCCACTACTTTTCTTTTTGGGGGATTGGGGTAGGGATTGTCATGGAAGCCTTTCATATCCCTCTCTCACCTGTGCTTCTGCAATTATGGATAGCACTGCAAAAGCAGCTTCCCTGCTCTTCACAGTCAGTGCATGATGTGAAATTAATTTCATGTGTATGGGAAGATAAAGCTAATGATTTATTTTAAGCTTGTTAGAAGATATAAATAGATACTGAAATATTAGAATATGATCTAAAATGACCTGTTAATATATGTCTAAAGATTAGAAGTCTTTGACCTAAGGAAAGTATGAAACAATAAAGAACTCGGCTAACAGAGACCACAGCTGGAGCAGGAGGACCACAGACCTAGACATGCTCCTTAGCAGTAGCTCTGCCTCCACAGCACCATAGCCTCAGGAGGTAGTGCAAGCCACTCAGGCCAGCATGGCCTCTGATAGCAGCATGGCCCACAGACCTCAACACAGCTTTAGGTGGTAGCCCAGATCATAAACATCTGCATGACCTTGGCTGCAGTAGGACCACCTCAGACATGGTACCAAGCAGTGGCACAGACATGAATATTACCAAGAACTTAAATGGGATTGTAGGATGCGCACAACAGCCTGGCCCTTACCACTGTGGTGTCTCCAGTTCTGCCTCTCTCCACATTTTACTTACAACTCCACTTTTCTATCTCTCTCTTTGCACCACCACATACTTGCTCGCCCATGCTGCGAGGCCATGGGCATGTGTTGGGTATCTTTTGCCTATACCCGAAAGAGATAAACTTCCAATATAAGTCTAAGAAAACACAAAGATATATATTAAAATATAAATCAAGATGAGAATTGAGAACTGGACTCAATAAAAAGATATTTAAAGTGAAGAAAAAAACTGAAAAATCCAAAGACCCAATTAGATGACTCGGGGAAAACCCTTTCTAATAGAATGCATCACAAAAGGAAAGACAATCTCAGGGCTTGAAGATAAAATAGAGGAATTGAAACTTTAATTTTTTTAAATGTACTTTTTAGAAAATGAATATACAGGAAATTTGGGACACCATGAAAAGACCAAATCTATGCATTACAGGCATAGAGGAAAACTCCTAGGTCAATGGTGTAGACCAATCTTAACAGGATCAGAGAAGAAAATATCACCAAAATGAGGAAAGATATACACATACAGAAACAACAAACACAGAATATCAAATGGACAGGCCAAGAAAAGAAAATCCTTAAAGCATATTATTGTTAAAAGACTAAACACACAGAGTTAAAGGCAATAACATCTTCAAGAGAAAGGTCACACGTCACATATAAAGGCAAACTCCTCAGAATAACAGCTGACATCTCAATGGGAATTTTAAATGGTAAAAAAAGATGTACTCTAAATCCTTAAAGATATCAGAAGCCAGCCCAGTCTACTTTACCCAGAGAAACTATCCACCATAGTTGAAAGAGAAAAACTTTTCATGATCTATACAGGTTGAAAGAATTCGTGTCAATCAAATCAGATTTACAGAATAGTGGAAGCAACACTTGGACAAAAGAGATACATAAGCATGATCAAGAAGTTATAGAAAGAAAACAAATGAATCTATGATTACTGAAACATAAAATAGGACTAAGAAAACAAACGAAAAATACATCAAAATGAGAGCAATCAAAACACAGCTATCAATATTCAAATGTTAATGGCATCAACTCTATAATCAAAAGACATAGGTTTGTTGACTGGGTTGAAAACTAAAACTCCATCTTAGAGTGAGAGGATGGGAGAAAAGCTATTTATAGGAACAGGGAAGAATATATCTACATTAAGGGAGCCATCTTAGGGTTGGCAAGAGACTTGGTTCTTGAGGGGTCACAGGTGTCCACGGGGATGTCACCCACTAGGTCCTTGGTGAGCAGAGTAGAGGGTGCCTGAACTGGCCTTGCCCCACGACCACACTGATGATTATCTCTAATATCACCATAGAATCTTCATCCGGCGACAGATGGAGATAGAGACAGAGACCCTCATCAGAGCAATGGACTGAGCCCCCAAGGTCCAGTTGAAGAGCAGAAGGAGGGAGAAGATGAGCAAGGAAGTCTGGACCACGAGGGGTTGCTCCACCCACTGAGACAGTGTGTGTGCCTGTTCTAATGGGAGCTCACCAAATCCAGCTGGACGGGGACTGAATGAGCATGCGATCAAACAGGACTCTCTGAATGTGGCTGAAAATGGGGGCTGACTGAGAAGCCATTGATAAAGGCACTGGGACTTGTTTCTACTGCATGTACTGGCTTTTTGGGACCCTAGTTTATTTGGATGCACAGCTTCCTAGGCCTGGATGCAGTGGGGAGGGCCTTGGACTGCCCACAGGGCAGGGTTCCCTGCCCTCTCTTAAGGAGGGAGGAGGGGAAGTGGGGGAGCGGGAGGGGAATGGGAGGAGGAGGAGGAAGTGTAAATTTTTGAATGGAAAAATAAAAAACAAGAAATGGAAGTAATCACATAATAAAAAGAAAATGGGACAGAAAAAGGCAGGCAATGCTATCCTATTATTCAACAAAACAGAATTCAAAGCAAAATTTATCAGAAGAGATAATGAAGGAAACAATTAACAAAGAAAATACTACAGTCCTAAACATAAACACAGCAAACTCTGACACAATGCATCTCATAAAAAGCAACTACAGACTTCAAGACAAAAATGAACCCCCAGTTCAATAATAACAGCTGATTTCAATACAACACTTTCTCAATAGGCTAAAATAGAAAAATGTTGGATTAAATGATATTATATATCAAATGGCCCTAACAGAAACCTGCACAATATTCCATCCAAATACCAAAACTATACAGCAGCCCATGGAAGTGTCTCTGAGATAGACCATATACTGGGACATAAAATGAGTCTTAAATAAAAACACAAAACTTTAGATAACTTTCTGTAGCATATCTTACCACAACAAAAGAATCACTATAAATTATATGAACTCATGGAGATTAAAAAACATACTATTGCTTTTCGACATAGTACTTGAAGTACTAACTGGAGCAATAAGAGACAGAAATTGTATTAAATGGAAACAAATAGGAAAGAAATCAAACCATCTTTCTGCAGATGAAATGATATCATACATAAGAGATACAAAAATAACACCACAAAACTTTTAGAAATGATTCACACTTTCAGCAAAGTGGCAGGGCACAAAATCAACTTAAAAATACCAGTAGCCTTTGTATATACCAATAACAAGTATGTAGAGATATAGATCATGGAAATTCTCCCATACACAGTAACCAACAAAAGTAATAAAGTATCTAGAACTAAACATAACCAAGGAGATGAGAAACCCCTTCAATAAAGATATTAAATCTCCAAAGAAAAAGATGAAAAAGTTACTGGGAAATTAAAAAACCTCCCAGGTCTACCGGTAGAATTAAAATTGTGAAAATGAGCATTCTACCAAAAGTTTCAATGCAAAGAATCCCTGTGAGATTCTTGATACAAATAAAGAAGACTTCTAAAATTCATATGGAAGCGCAAAAGACCCTGGAAAACCAAAGAAATCCTTAGGATAATGAAGCATGTTGAAGATATCACCATATCTTGTATTAAATTACACTAATATAGGAGTGGGCTGGGGGCAAGGAGAAGGTTAGGGAGACACTGGAAAGAAAGGAGGGGGGAGTGCGGTTGGGATGAAGGCAATAAAGAAAACACAAAGCAGGGGAATTGTGGAAATGGAAAACCTCGGTAAACACACAGAAGCTACACATGCAACCATAAACAACAGGATGCAAGGAAAAGAA
The DNA here is from genome assembly GCF_000317375.1 of Microtus ochrogaster. Lineage (NCBI taxonomy): Eukaryota > Metazoa > Chordata > Mammalia > Rodentia > Cricetidae > Microtus > Microtus ochrogaster. The sequence goes on from NC_022026.1 coordinate 15,748,103, forward strand.
GAAAGAATCTCAGGCATTGACGATACAATAGAGGAGATAGATTCATAGGTCAAAGAAAATGAAATCCAACAAATCCTTAACACACAACATCCAGGAAATGTGGGATGCCACGAAAAGACCAACCCTAAGCATAATAGGAATAGAAGGGAAGAATTCCAGCTCAAAGGCACAAAAAAATAAAAAAAAAATTTCCCTTCTTAAAAAAGGATATGCCTATGAAGGTACAAAAAGCTTAGAGAACACCAAATAAAATGGACCTTAAAAAGTCCCCTCACCATATAATAATCAAAACACAAAACATACAGAATAAAAAAAGAATATTAAGAGCTGCAAAGGAAAAAGGTCAAGTAACATATAAAGGCAGACCTGTCAAAATTACACCCAACTTCACAATGGAAACTCTGAAAGCCAGAACGTTCTGGACAATCTGCAGACACTAAAAGACCATGGATGCCACCCCAGCAAATCTTTCAATCACCATAAAACAAAGAAAACAAGATATCCCATGGCAAAACCAGATTTAAACAATACCTATCCACAAATGCAGCCCTACAGAATATACTAGAAGAAAAACTCAAACCCAAGGACGTTAGCTGTACCCATGAAATCACAGGCAATAAATAATTTCACAACAACAAACCACAAGGAAAGGAAACACACACTACCACCAACAACAGCAAAACCAAAAATAACAAGAATTAACAATCACTGGATATTAATATCCATTAATATCAAAGGACTCAATTCACCAATAAGAAGACACAGTCTGAAAGAATGGATATGAAAACAGGACCCATCCTTCTGCTGCATACAAGAAACACACCTCAACTTAAAAGGCAGACATTACCTCAGAGTAAAGGATAGAGAAAAGATTTTCCCATAAAATACACCTAAGAAACAAGCTGGTATAGCTATTCTAATATCTAACAAAATAAACTTCAAATTAAACTTAATCAAAAGAGATAAAGATATTTCATATCCATTAAAGAAAAACCCCATCAAGATGAAGTGTCAATTATGAACATCGATGACCCAGACACAAGGGCAGCTATATTTGTAAAAGAAACATTAATTACTAAAGTCTGAATCACACATTAAAACCTACACACTAACAGTAGGAGACTTAAACACTCCACTCTCCCCAATAGACAGGTCTGTCAGACAAAAACTTAACAGAGAAATGAGGGAAATAACAGATGTCATGACTCAGATGGACATATCAGACATCTATAGAATATTCCACCCAAACACAGAAGAATACCCTTTTCTCAGCACCTCATGGAACCTTCCCTAAAATTGACTGCATACTCAGTAACAAAGCAAACCTCAACAGACACACAAAAAAATGGAACAACCTCCTGTATCTTATCAGATCACCATGTCTTAAAGTTAGAATTCAACAAAAACACAAATTGCTGAAAACTTACAAACTCATGGAAATTGAGCAATGCTCAGTTGAATTACTCCTGGGTCAAGGAAGAAATAAAGAAGGAAATTAAAGATTTCTTAGAATTCAACAAAAATAAAGAAGACACAATATACCCAAACCTATGTGACACTATGAAAACAGTGTTAAGAGGAAGGTGCATAGCACTAAGTGCCCACATAAATAACCTGCAGAAATCTCACACTAGTGACTTAATAGCACACCTGTAAGCTCTAGGATAAAAGGAAGCAGACTCACCCAGGAGGAATACAAGACAGGAAATAAACTGAGGGCTGAGATAACTAAAACAGAAACAAAGGAAACAATAAAAAGAAACAAAGAGCTGGTTCTTTGAGAAAAGCAACAAGATTGACAAACCCTTATCCAAACTAACCAACAGGCAGAGGTAGAACATTCAAATTAACAAAATCAGAAATGAAAAGGGGAACATAACAACAGACCAGGAGAAAATCCAGAGACTCATTAGTACAGAAAACCTGTACTCCACAAAATTGTGAATGTGGATTGGGCTGAGAGCCGGACCCGTGGCAGCAGCCCAGGACAGGGAACTCAGACGTTCCTCATCCTCCCCATACTTCCTGGGCTTCCTGCTGGGCC
>NC_022026.1:15756716-15776891 GCF_000317375.1 Microtus ochrogaster
CCTCAAATATCACCATATAACTTTCATCCAGCAACTGATGAAAGTAGATACAGAGATCTACAGCTAAGCACTGGGCTGAGCTTCTGTTGACCAGTCCAAGAGAGGGAAGAACGATAATACAAGTAAAGGGGTCATGATCATAATGGGGATACCCACAGAAACAGTGGATCTGGCTACTGAAAAAGCTCACTGACTCTGGACTGACAGCAGGCAATAGAACCAAACTAGGCCTACTATATGTAGGTTACAATTGTCTGGCTTGGGCAGTCTGTGGGGCCACTGGCAGTTGGACCAGAATTTATTCCTAGTACTCGAACTGACTTTATGGAGCCCATTCTCTCTGGAATGATACCTTGTTCAGCCTAGATATAGCAGGGAGGGCCTCGGTCCTACCTCAAAGTGATGTGATAGACTTTGTTGACTCCACTTGGGAAATATCACCCTCTATATATGTATATGTTTTAGCGGTTGTGTTAGATGAGGTGATGGTGCTTCCCACAAAGAGCTCTGCACAATCTAACAAAACCCCCAAGACTAGATGTGGTGGCACATGGAATTGGAACTCTCAATAAAGAAGCACTGAGTCTATATTTTATTTAGGGTACTATGTACCTTTTAGCCATATTAATTCTCTCAGTCTATAAACATTAAATATCTTTCCATTTATACCTATTCTTGAATTTCCCACATCAGTACATGAGCTGTTCCCAATGTAACAATCTTACACTTCTTGAATTAAATTTATTCCTATGTATTTTAATTTACATATCTATTAGAAATGAGAATATCTTCCTGATATTTTTCAAATAGTTCACTATTATAGAAACATACATGTTGATATTGTTTTGATTTTCCTGAATTTATTTATTCTAACAACAAAGCACTATTTAAAATTACATTATGGACACATAATTTACATACTACAGAATTGGTGTCTTTAAAGTATACAATTCAACAGTGTTTAGTATTCACCTGATCATGCCAACATTGCCACTATTAATGTTGGAATACTTTTCACCACCACAGATAGAAAATTTTCATCCCTTCGCTACAACCCACAGTATATTCATCATGAACCCCACCCATAGTAATCACTAATCTATACTTTCTTTTAAAGAACACTATTTTTTTATGTGAATGTGTATTTTGCCTCCCTGTATATTTGTGCACCACATGAGTGCCTGGTGCTATAGAGCCAAAAGGAGGCGCTGAATTTCCTGGAACTGGAGTCACACATGTCTGCAAGCTACGATACAGTACTCTGGAAGAGCAGCCAGTGTTCGTAACCATTAAGTTATCTCTCAAGTCTCAGACATTCATCCTTTCCAGACTTTTCTATTCAAACATTTATCTAAATGGTACTCTACAATGTCTGATCTTTTGTGACTGACATCTTTTATGTAGCATAATGCTTCAAAGTTAATCCAGCAATGAATGAGAGTTTCAATTTTTTGTATTCTCAAAATAGTTTTAATTACTTTTTTATTATAGTCATTGTAATTGACATGATATATATCCTCCAATGCTTAACTGTGTTCTTCATGGACTTTCCTATAAGATTGTTTGAAATATTCTAGTTTCCTTGAATTTCCATATAAATTTAGGTAGCTTTTAATAGTCCTATTTGAGTCTCCAAAAATACTACTAGAGTATAAACTTTGTCTATTTAAATCATGAAACATTTGGTGGGTACCAACTGTGTTCAAGACTCTCTTCTATCTGCTGAAACAATGTAGAAATACAGTTAATGCAAATTAGTTATGCTTCTCAAATCTTCTGTGTCCTTATTTGCTTCTAGTATATGTCTTGGTTTCAAAGAGATGTGGACTGCTCTCCAAGAAGACTGTGACTCGTCCCCTTTCCTTTTCATTGGACCAATTTGGGTTTGTTATTCATTATAGTGTGAGTGTAATACTTAAATTTTCATGTATGCCGCAGTGTTTTGGAAATTGACTGATTCCATTAACATGAAATATAATTTATTTATGTATTAAAATCATTCTTACAATGAATAATGACTTGTTTCTGATATGAATGATATTTATGATATCAAAGAGCTTGGTCTTGACTGATATTCCATATGGTATTTATCATTACAGAGTTTTTTCCTCTTTGTTAATGTGTGACTCTCCCCTAATTTTTATCTTTTCCATATGTCAAAAATTTATACTTTTTAAACGACTAGGAATTAGACATATTAACTTTCCAGTGTAAGTGTGCCTTTCTTTTTAATAGGATCATACACATGGTGACAGAAACCACTGGCTACCCACCAAAATCCATTTCCTTTTTTTTTCACAGAAATGGAACTGTCACTGAGCACATGGGATTGTGACTGAGCTGTACTTATGCTTCCAGCCTCCACTATAGTTAGACAGGCCCATATGACTAACCACTCATCAATGGACTATAAATGGAAATTTAGATGTGCTACTTTTTGAGCCTGGGTCTTAAGGAAGAGCCATGCATATTCTACACCCATTTTCTCTTCCCACTACTCAGATGGTTGAAATCCTGTCAACCCAGATGGAGAGCACCAGCATGCTAAGGCAACTGTTTTTCAATTGAGTGGGATAGATTTTGTCCCTTGGAGGACATTTGGCAGTTGCAGGATTTTAGAGTAAGATGGAGGTGCTGTCTTTCCATGTAGTAACTTGTAGAGGCCAAGGAGACCATGAAACATTTTTAAAGGCACAGAACAAATTCCAAAGAATCATTCATCTTCAAAAGTTAAAATTGTGTAACATTGGAAAATCAAATGTTATTCATATGAGAACAAATTCACAACAGAAATAAAACCTACAGGAAACAGAGGTCTCCTATGACCTAGAATGTTCCCATAGATAGGAAAATCTTATTCTTTAGACCTGAGAACTTTGATCATCTTTGTAATAGCAGCCCAGTTTTATTATAATTAATTTATTTATTGTTATTTTGACATGTTTAGGATCATTCCTGTTATTTTATTTTGTGTAACCTCTTTTCTTTTTCTTTTTTAAATGTTTTCATATAGTATATTCTCATCATGGTTCCTATCCCTTTTCTCCTCCCAAATCCTACCCACCTATCCACCTATCCCACTCCACAACTTCTTCCTCTCTTTCTTTAGAAAACACAGTCCTATAAAAAACAGGGAAAAATAAACAAAGCAAACATACAGAGAAAAAGTATCACTCTCTCTGTCTCTCTCTCTCTGTCTCTCTGTCTCTGTCTCTCTCTCTCTCTCTCTCTCTCTCACACACACACACACACACACACACATACACACACACCATAAAAACACAAAGTTGGAAACCATAATAGATAAACAAAAGACAAGGTAAAAAATTGCTCCCCAAAAAGTTATGAGACAAAACATCTCCAAAAATTCAACTGAGCTCATTTTGTGATTTTTGTGTTGGCCATCTACTGCTGGGCTTGAGCTCTCCCTGAAGTGTGGTTTGTATACCCAGTGATACAACACTGAAGAAAATTGTTTTTTTTTCCTTTGTGAGAAGTTACTAATTGGAGATAGCTTCTGGGTTAGGGATGGGGATTTGTGTTCACTTCCCTGGCCAGTGCTGGGATCCCATTTGGCTTGTACCTGTGCAGGTGTTGTGCATGCAGTCACTGTCATTGAGAGTTCATATGGGTTTCAGTCCTGTTGTGTCTGGCAGGCACTCTTTGACTGGTGTCTTCCCTCCTCACTGCTTTTTATGCTCTTCCTGCCTCCTCCTCTGCATAGCCTCCTGAGTCCTGAGTGGAGGGCTTTGATGAAGACATCCCAGTTAGTACTGAATGTTCCAAGGTCTCACTCACTCTCTGACCATTGTCCAGTGTGGGCCTCTGTATTTGTTCCTATCTCTTGAAGAAGGACACTTCTCGAATTCTGGCTGAGCAAGACACTTATCTATGCATAAAGCAGAATGTTATTAAGGAGCCATTTTATTCCTAGGTTGCTTTATCAGAACAATAGATAGGTCCATGGACATTCTAGGCTCAAGTTGTTGCCACCTGAGTAGTGTCAGGTATGATATCCTTCTCATGGAGTGGGCCTGAAATCAAATTAGTGAGTTGCTGGTTAGTCCCACAACTTTTGTGGCCCTGTAGCACCCATGTATGATATAGACAGGTCACTATTGTAGACTGAAGGGTTTGTATTGGGTTGTTTTTCAGATTTCTCCTCTGGTAACATGCAGAGTACCTTTCGGTACCATAAACATTAATCAGCAAGGGTGAAGGCTCTACTTAGGCATCAACTTGACTGGTGTTTAGTACATATATGGTTTTGTCTTCAGCAATAGAGCCTCACAATCACTTTGTGGAGAGCAATTATAGCCTTGGCAGTAGCCTGAGTTGTGTTGGGGTTTCCATGGGGCCCCTTGGACCAACAACTCCATTAGACATAGCCCATTCTTAGCACTGGACATTTCACTTCGGTGTCAACAGAGATCGAGTTGGAGCTTTGTCTCCTCTGTTATTTAGTGATTCCATTAGGATTTATTCAAGTCTTTGAAGAAGATATCAGAAGATGGAAAGATCTCCCATGCTCATGGATAGGTAAGCCTGATATAGTAAAATGGCGATCTTACCAAAAGCAATCAACAGATTCAACATAATCCCCATCAAAATTTCTGGCTTGAGCAGTCTATTGGGCCACTGGCAGTAGGACCAGGCTTTATCTCTAGAGCATGAACTGGCTTTTTGGAGCCCATTCCCTATGGAGGGATACCTTGTTCAGCCTTGATGCATGGTGAAAAGTCTTAACCCTGCCTCAACTTGATAGGCCAGGTTTGTTGGCAGAGGAGGCCTTACTTTTTCTGAGAAGTGTACGGAAGGTTTTTGGGGGTGGAGGTTGAGGGGAGATCAGGAAGAGGGGAAGGAGGGAGAGCTGTGGTTGGTATGTAAATAAAATAAAAAATATTTTTTTTTTTAAATTTCAATGTGATTCTTTACAGACCGTGAAGGGACAATTCTCCACTTCATATGGAAAAAACAAAAACCCAGGATAGTTAAAAGAGTCCAGAATAACAAAAGAACCACTGGAGGTATCATCGTCTACAATTCCAAATTGTGTTACAGAGCTACAGTAATAAAAACAGCATGGTATTGTTTAAAAAAATAGTCAGACACATTAATTCATAGTATCCTTTCCTCTTAAATATGCTTTCTTACATTTTGCATGGATTTTTGGTCAAATTAAATGTTTTCACTTAAATGAATATTTTTATTGTCCCATGTTTTCCTTAGTTCAAAAAATTTTAATCTTTATATGTATATCAACAGGTAAGTTTAGATTATATTCTCATATTTCATTATCAATTTATATTTTCTAATATGCTTAAATAAAATAAATCAACTATTTGTCCCACAGCAATGAAGTTATATGTACATACAATTTATATGTATTTCTATCATCTATTCTGTTAATATTACCTGAAATTTGGTTTTAAACTAGTTTAATATTAAAATAATATTTTATTTATTTGTTTTGAAAGACAATACCACACTATATATCCATGGATTGCCTGAAACTTGCTATATAGATAAGTTTGGTCATAAACTCACAGAGATCTACCTTTACCTACAGAGTACTAGGACTTAAAGCATGTGCCACTATGTTTGGTTTGGAAAAATAATTTTAAAAATAAAAATAATTTGTTGTGGTTGTATAAACCACAAAATAAATTTTTCATTATTTTAAAGTTTATGGAAATATAAGGTGAAATGACTACAGATAGCAATCAAAATGTAGAACTTTCTTTCACCATTCAGACTCCATAAGGTATTATACAGTCACTTTTGTTTATCCTCCTGAGTCATCACAAATCTACCTTGTGAAACAATAATACTGCTTTTCAGAATTCCATGTAAACCGAATCACAAAACCAAGTAGCTTTTGCATCTAGTTTCCAGCATTTCATACACTATTTTGGAGTTCTCTCATGTTGTGTTTAGCAGTACTTTATTCTTGTGTATTGTTAGGAATTTTGTTGTATGACTATGCTACGTTTAGCTAACCCACTAGCCAATCAATGGACATTCATTTTTGTTAATAATTTCAAAGGTTTTAGTCCATGACTTGTATCCATGTACTTGGGCAATACACCAGAGTAAGTAAGAATTTATAGTAGAGGAGATCTTTCACCCCACAGTGAAGAGGAAACTAGAGCCAGGTATAACCTCTGCAGCCCTGCCTTCTGTGCGCTATTTCTTCTAGCTAGGACCCACTTCCTAAAGTTTCCAAATCTACCTAAGATGCAGCTAAGGGCCAAATGTGCAAACACATAAGTCTGTAGGGGACATCCCGGATTCCAATTACAAGAAAACAAAATGTGATACACAGATTAATTGCAATCCTCTACTAAAACTCCAAAGCATTTTTAAAGAAACTAAAATAAAATCCTAAAATTCAGGCAGACACACCCAAAGACATAAAATACCTGAATTAATTGTGATTTTCAAAAAATGAACAAATGAAACAGAAGCATAACATATATTAAAGAGATATTGTAATTTGTATGAAACTGGCATAAAAACCAACTCAGACAGGTGGAAGAAAATTCTGGTTATGTATATTCTGGGTTTTTTGTTTTGTTTTGGTTTTGGTTTTTGGTTTTCAAGAAAGGGTTTCTCTATAGCTTGGAGCCTGTCCTGGAACTAGCTCTTGTAGACCAGGCTGGTTTCAAACTCACAGAGATCTGCTTGCCTCTGCCTCCCAAGTGCTAGGATTAAAGGCTTGAGCCACCACCACTGGGCACTATGTATTTTTTTTAAGTTTTTAAATGAGGTTACCCTATAATGCAGAGCAAATTTCTTAACTAGAAAACATAGGCTGGTAAGTAAAAAGCCCTGTGCCAGGAATGGGCTATCTCTTTGGGCACTGATAACCTCTAGTGTCCCATAGAGCACCCTCCCAAACATCACAGGCTATTGTCATTATTTTTGATTTCACTTCAGAGGTTAATGGTAAGCCTCTATTGCTGAAGACACCACATGCTTAAGTCAGAGAACAAGGAGTTATGAAATTGGTACTGATAGGAAAACTTCATCCCTATAGGCTAGCTTTCTTAATTCCAGAAGATGCTAGGCACACTGCCAGAGAAAAAAGCTAATCATCAATCTCATCCAACTGTGACCCTAGCAAGACATGCTCGCTAGTACAATAGTGGTTTGAATGTTGTAGGTCTAATCAAACATTATGTGATTGGATTTAAGGCTTGCTCCATGAGCTAGAATATATACCTGACAGTGTTAACAAGTCCAAGAACCTGTGGCTAGATGCGCCAGAGGTCCTAGAGAAGAAACTACTATTATTATTTGCCAAATGAACATAGTATTAAACTGACTCTTAATGACTTATTATACCCATAGATTAGTGAAGCTCTTAACAATCATCGAAAAAGATTCTTTTTGTAGTAGATGGCTATTAGCATTAAAGACCCACAACTGATCGACATGCTGAGAAATAAAGACTGTACAATGCTCAGCCCTAAATGAAATAACTATATCATACCCCTTCTTCCAAATGCTCAGGGATCGTGACTGAAGATGGAGAGATCTCCCAGGCTCATGGGTAGGTAGGATCAACATAGTAAAAATGGCAATCTTACCGAAAGCAATTGACAGATTCAATGTAATCACCATCAAAATCCCAACACAATTCTTCACAGACCTCAAAAGGACAATATTCAACTTCATATGGAAAAACAAAAGACCCAGGAGAGCCAGGCAGTCATGGTACATACCTTTAATCCCAGTACTTGTGAGGGAGAGAAAGGTGGATCTCTATGAATCTGAGGCCAGCCCCGTCTACAGAGCAAGTTCCAGGATAGGTGCCAAAGTAACAGAGAAACACTGTCAAAAAAAAAGAAGACCCAGGCTAGCTAAAACAATCCTGTATAATAAAAGAACTTCCAGAGGTCAGAGGTATCACCATCTCACCATCCCTGACCATACCTGATTTCAAGTTGTACTGCAGAGATATAATAAGAAAAATGACATGGTGTTGGCATAAAAACAGACACATTGATCAATGGAATTGAATCAAAGACCCAGACACAAATCCACACACCTATGAAAACCTGATTATTTATTTAGAAGGCACATTTTTCCAAACCTTCGTGTACTTGCACTTGGGCTTCTGGGATCACCTCCTACCTGCTCTGCCTGATCTCAAGCTCTTAGTTCCTCATGCCATGATCTGTATTACCAGTACCATGAAGTTTCTAGAGCAGTCTCCCATTATATGTCTTATACAACTTCTCTGCCTTAAAATATTTGATGGATTCCTAGCACTTACATGATACAATATAAACATTCTCTTTCATTTATTTTAATTTTTGTGGATGTGTGTTTTGCCTCAATGTATATCTGTGCATCATGTAAATGCATGGAGCCTGCATAAACCAGAAGAAGGCATCAGATCCTCTGAAACTGGAGTTCTAGGCAGTTATAATATTATTTCTATTACTTACATTGTGTAGTTTCAAAAAGTGTTATATGCTTGTCTTGAGTTTCTATCACCTGCCTTTTCCATTTGTGTTTTTTTCCCATTCACACTCCACCTGCAAGAAATGACTGTCCCATGAACTACCATCATGTTTCCATTTATCCTTCAAATGATATGCCTTCTACGAAGACTTTCCATAACACTCCTATAATAGGCCGTAATCTTCCTCTGAGATATATATCACTTTATATTGTATCTATAATGAAGCCTTTTAGAATGCATGGGGGCACCCCCTCTGTAATTTATTGCATTATGTACTTAAGAAAGAGTGTAGGTTTCTTTAGAGTCTTGAAGGGCTCTACACTATATAATGAGAGGAACCAATGGTTCCTATATAGAGCAAGTGAGGAAGCATCTGAACACTAGGCATGATTCCTTATCCACCTTTATGTCCGCTATACTTACCATGAGGCTGAGCAGGCTATCAGAGCTTCATGGTTGTTGTTCAAAAGAGAATAGAAAGCTTCTCAGGCACAAAAAAAGTGGTAACTTAAAATCAGAGGACTGTATTTTTGCTTATTATTTTAATTATTTTTCTATATTCTTTCTTCTCATTTCTATAAACAAGATGTACCCTAATGATAGTTTTTTTTTTCCAGTCACCTCCTTCACCTCCTCTTTGTGTCTAGTACTTTATTCTCGATTACCAAAGCTTCATGGAAGCTTTACAATTTGTTTCCCTTAGCTGCCCCTCTGGAAATCCTGGGATGCAGATATCACTACCATTCTCCGTGGTTTCCCAGAAGTAACTTCAAACAGATCCACAGCAGTCTCCCATATTCTCAGTTCTACTTTTCATAAGAAATTTTCCAATCTAGACAAATGGATTCCAGTATGCCAAACTAAACATATTTTGTATATTCCCTTGTCTGGAGTTTCATCAACTATATTCTTTCCATCTAGATGTAGAAGGCACTTTACCAATTTTTCCTAAGTTGTTTGATCGATTATCCCTTGTAATGGCTCATCTGGAGCCCCACGTATCCCACACAGTCTTTCCTAAACGTATCTCCTTGAAAGTGCCTGTCTGTTTCATACTCCTATAGCACTTACTAAAACTCTCACTGGCCCGAATGTTAATGTGCTATACTGTAAAGAATGTCACTCTATTCTCAACTGAATTCCTGACTATTGAGAGCAAGGAGACACGTCTTTTCTTTTTATTTTGTTTGGTTTTTGTTGTCGTTATATAACCTAACCTGTTTTTCTTTAAATGGTAGACTTGAAACAAACCATGATGGTAATGATGTGGTTACTGTTGTTAGTGTTGTTGGGTCTTATCTTCCTGTGCCAGTTAACCTAAAATTCAGAATAGGAAAGCCAGTTGTGTTCTCTTTCTTACTAAGAAGACTTGATGCAAAGAGAAAGAAGACACCATTTCCCGAGATTCCCTATGTCTGCTAAAGGAAAGGGACTATCAGGAAGGGGACACGTAGTAGAGTGCTTCGGACAGGCAGAGAACACAGGCCAATAGCTTTACTTCTCGTCTAGCCTTGTGTAGACAAGACATTGGCCAGGGGTGCAAAATTTTGGCACATATTGTGAAAATCTCTCACAAAACTGGCACAGATTTTTTTCCCCACCCACTTCTCATGCTGCCAATACTGTACTGCAGGAGAGGCTTAGGGCAGACTAAACCGGCTCACTGATCTTCCTGTGCACATGAGTGGAGGCAATGTTTTTTAAATAGGAAACCATGTAAGTGTGATATCGTCAAGTTTGATCACATCACCCATACACTATAGCGATGATACCCTGAAGGAGATTGTATGTAATATCACATTCAGACAGATACTGTCATCAGTGCTACAGAACCATTCAGATAAGGACTCTAGGAACTTGCTCAACATGAAATGACTATGAAAAACCAGCCTGCTCCTTTCTTTATTTACATATACTCATTCTACATAAAGCTACATCACATAAAACAATTATAACAACTACACATACACAATAATATGTATAATATATAACAATAATATATAAAATATAGATGCTTTTCCCTCTTTTATATCCTTCACTTTATCTTTTCTTCTTTCTTCCTCTAGTCTTCTCCCTCCTCAGCCTCCCTTTTGCTTTCATGCCATGCATGCATAAATGACTCTATCTATATAAAATGTAGATCCAGGCTGAGAAGGAAAACATAAAATATTGATCTTTCTTAGTCTGGCTTATTTAATTTACCATAGTGATTTTAGTTGTATCCATTCTCCTACAACTGGCATAGTTTCCTTCTTCCTTATGGATGAAGAAAATCCATTTCATACATGCTACATGTTCTCCACCCATTTATCTGTTGGTGGATACATAGGAAAACCACACCTTCCCTTTAAACAGCAAATTCACTGTGGTCTCTTTCAAATTTGCTCAATGAGACATTATTTAGGATCTAAGCAAAACAGATAACACTGAAATAAAATGTCTTACTTTCTCTAAAACATGTGCACAGTTCCACATACTGGACATTTGTAGAACCATACATACTGTTGCCCATCAAGTTGTGTCTCCATGAATGCAGGGTCAGTTTCTTTCAAGGTTTTAAAATTGATTTATTTATGTTGTTTTATGCATATAAATATTTTGCCTACACCATGTTTGTGTGTGTGTGTGTGTGTGTACGCACGCGCGCGCGCGCGCATATCAAGGCACACCTGATACCTATGGAGGTTGAAAAAGGGGTTGATTCCCTAGAATACAAGTTCCAAAAAGTCACCATATGCATGCCAGAGATTGAGCAGTGGTCCTCTGTGAGAGCAAGAAGTGCTCTTAACCACCGAGCTATCTCTCCAGCACTAGGCAGTTTTAATTCATTCTTTTATGTATGCTTTGTCTATTTTTTAAGCAACTGTATTAGAGTACCAGGATTGGTATAATAAAATACAACCAACCTAGTGGCTTAAATCATCAGACATTTTTTGTCTCCTCAGCTCTAAAGGGCTGGAAGTCCAAAGTCAAGGTGTTGGTGAAGCCATGTGCTCTCACAACTCTCCAGTGACACCTCTGCCTTGATTTCAAATTTCTAGTGGCTTCAAGGCATCATTAGCTTTATGGCAGTGTAATTCCTGTCCCTGTGTCCTCATAGAGCCCTCTTTACTCTATGTAAGTCTGTATCTCTTTTCTGTTCTTATAAAGAAAACTAATTATTGTGGATTAGGGTCACCTTATTTGAACATGACCTCTTCTTAACTTGATTGAATCTAAAAGATTCTATTTTCAAATAAGTTTACATTCAAAGGGGAATTAATACTTTACTATCCCCTTTTGTGGGGGGCACACATTTCAACCCACAAAAAAAAACAAGTAAGACACTTTGTACTTACTGACTTCTGTTGAGTTCAGTAGACCACAATTCTATAACCTGATCCTATTTAATGTGCCATGACATTTTTCTTGAATGCTCACAGGAAACTATGAGCATTTATGTAAAATTGTTTTGGGTTTTAAAAAGTGTTTTACAACTGTAATAAAGTTCCACATAAGTATGGAGAAAGATTCTCAGGACCTTTTCAGCTCACTAAGGAAACACTGCTGAGACAGAGGTTAAGACATAGCAAAAAGGAAACAAATTAGCCCAGAAAATTACATTGCACTGATTTGTTTTCAAATTTTAAAAGTCATAGTGCTTATAGATAAATAAATTCCCACAAAGACAAGTTCTTTCATCATATCAAATGAGTTTGCCCCCAGCTGAGTATTGCTAAAGGTCATTCACATTAGATCAAAAATTGAAAGATAAAAGGTATGATGATTATACCAATAAAAGTACTTTCAGGAAGCATTTTCTCTCTGAGTTGCAACACCTCCAGTGATACCTTTGACTCACAGGTAGTATCAATAACTGTTTAACATAGTTAATTTCTCATAGACCTGATGGATATGAGCAATCCGTGTCCTTTGAAAGAATCAACTTTTTACCCTAATGTGATACAAATCCCTCACAAAACTACCTTCTTTGTTTCTTATTACTAGTCTCTCTGCTTACACATCAAAGACATTCCAAGGAGTGGAGAACCAGCACATTAATGTTCTTTCAGCCTTAAAACTAAATCTCACCGTACTTTTTTAAAATAATGCTAAAGGTAACTAACAACCAGAAATGCCAGTGATCTTTGAAAGTCAAATTGGGCATTAGAAAATTACACTGGAATGAAATAAATAAATTTTCTCTGTATATCAAACAAGGATAAGTTAATTAAGAAAATAGTTATTTATGAGATTAATTAGTTGAAATCAATGTTGTTGACTAAAATCCCCCAAGTATGTCTCCCCAGGAAGTCAAGACGTCACTAAGAATTCCCTGACTTAAACATAACACAAATACATGTATGCTGCACTAAAAAGAATAATCTACCTCAGCAAGACAAAGGAAACATTAATCTGAATGTAGTATTCTCAAGCTAAATCAAACTGTTTAGTAAATACCATTGTAAATGGCTGATCATGACAGAAAAATAAAGTGACTAAGTGTGCCTTCTGAGCACATCTATTGCCTTGTGAAGTGGAAAGCAAGACCATACTCAGATTTACCAGATTCTGATAGCATATATGTGAATGAGAGACCTTTGACATCTAGGAAAATTGCCAATTCTCTCACATGAAGAAAGGCACTGTCATCTGAATCTAAGGAAGCTCATGTCTTCCCCATTCTTCCTGCTAGAAGCATGAAGGAATTCTCTAGGGAACACCTGAAGCTGACACAAAGAAGAATAAAGAATAGTGTTTATATTTGTTGAGTCCTCTATGGTCAGAAAACCCATTGCTTAATTTGTAATCTTGGTGAACTCAATTTGATATATTGCATTGTCCAGTAGTTCTAGGCAGAGATAACATACATTACCCTGCCCAATTAAATGGCAATGATAATTCATATGAAAGAGTGTGCCTGGAAAATTTGACAAATAATGAAGAGAGGCTAACATTGCAGCAAGGCATGAGATAGACCTTGTAGAATATTGTAAGAATTTTTTGTTTCAGCCTAAGGAAAATATAGTGCTAATGTATAGCTTTGAATAAGATACCTCACTGAAACAGTCCCTAGGAGAATAGACTGTGAGGCCAGGGAAGGAAAGAAAGCAGAACAATGAGAAAGCTAGTGCAATAATGTAAGTAAAGAAAGACGGTGGCTTAGATCCATATCATAGTGATGGAGGTGAGAAAAAATGAAGAGTGATAGAAAGAATAGGACAAAGGAGATCGAAGGGAGGGGGAAGAAAGCAGGGGACGTGAAAGGGAGGGAAATAGTATAGCTATCAGTGTAGAATGAAAGGAATATTGTCTAATGGTTTGGGTGAGTATACAAAAATATGAATCAGAAAAGTACCAGGAGTTTACGTATGTTTATGCCTACCTTACTAAAAGTGAATAGTTGAGTTAGCATTAACTATTATCTGGAAAAGAGTTGAGAAATCAGATCAGGGAGTAAATATAAATGAGAACTTCTGTTTTTGACATGTTAGCTTAGAGATGGTTGTAAGCTATTCAACATTTTTCTCATACAAGTATGAATATCAGTGGACATATTTAGACAAGCTCTATCTATCTGTAAAACAAAAAAAAAATAATCACAGGAGTTAAGATAAATATTTTTTAAAAGCCCAGGGTGTAAGCTTTAGCCACTCCAAAGATATAAAGTATTCTTCTCACTATTTCAGCATCATCAGTGAAGCAGGCAATATGAACTCTATATGACTAAGAAGTGTGATGAGGACATGTTGAGTGTGGAACATTTGAAGAAAAGATAGAGTGTGTGAAACTTTCACGTGGGGAAGTGGTTGAAGAAACTGAAGTAGGAAAAAGCAGTGCCATTATTAGGTGGTCCCTTGGGCCTACCTACAGTTCACAAGAATAATCACTCCCATGTCCTGTGCAATTGCACAGGTAAATGCACTGAGAAGGCAGAGCTGCACTTAACAAGAGCTGTGCTTTAGGCGTGTGAGGAACGATGGCAGGTGGCTAGAGGACATATCTTCACAGGATCAGTACAATGATGGAGCATGACATTTAAACTGAGGAAAGAGGAGAAGCTAAACGATAGGTGTGCTGGTTGGCTTTTGGCAACTTGACACAAACCTAGGGAGGAGGGATTCTGAATTGAGACAATGCCTCCATAATACTGGCCAGTAGGCAAGTTGGTGGTGTATTTCCTTGACTGATGATTGATGTGGAAGGGCCTGGCTAACTGGGTGGTGGCACCTTTGGGCAGTTGGTCCAGAATGGTTTAAGAAATTCAGCTAAGCAAGCAAGCCATGGAGAGTAAACCAGTAGGGAGCAGTCTTCCACAGCTGCAACTTCAGCTGAGCATCTGCCTCCAAGTTCCTGTCCTGCTTGAGTTCCTGTCCTGACTTCCCTACATGATGAATTATGACCTGAGTGTTGTAAGATTAAATAAATCTTTTCCTCCCAAGTTGCTTTAGGTCATGGTGTTTATCACAGCAATGTCCTAAGACAATGCCTTTCCCAGACAATATGGGCTATCGAGTAAAAAGCCCAGTACCAGTTATAAATATCTTCTTTTGAGTTGTTGGTCAGTAAGGTCCCATGGACCACCTCAAGCATTCCAAGGTATTGAAGTGTTCAGTGGGTAAACTGAAATAAACCCCTTTTTCCCCAAGCTAACTTGGACATGGTGTTTCATCAATAGAAACTCTACCCGAGACAATAGGTGAAAAACAGTGAACCATAAGAGCAAACCTAAGCATCTAACTCCATACCAACTACTTAGAAGAACTGGGGTTAAAGACAAGTGCAAAAATATAGCATGGAGATTTTAATAAATATCAATCTGTAGAACAATGGAATGAGGCAGCACATTGGTTTTATGAGAACTGAGCAATAACAAGAAAATTCACCAGTATTCATTGCCTTTACTAAAGGAATGTGTATGTTGGAGTGAAACCCACACTATAAAAATAATGTTGGTTCCATACAGGGATATTGATATATTTAACAGAATGTGTGTGTGTGTGTGTGTATTAGAGTGTTATTAGATAGGTAGGTAGATTGACAGCTAGATAGATAGAGACAGATATTATGTAATTACCCACTATTTGTTTCATATCCTCATTCTATCGCCTGGCCAGTTCATTCCACTTTTCTCCATGATAAGTTGATTTTTTTAGGATAACTCCTTTAGAAAATAATGTTTATGACGTTTCTACAGTCTCATTATGCAATATATTGTGAACCTCATTGTTATCTTCTCCAATTCTCCATCCAGTCCTATATTTCTAACTAGCAACAGTAGTAAAATGATTTTGGGGTGTAACGTATCACTTTCTAATTGTATTTGAGAACCCACTTTATGAGAAGAAATGCATACCTGGTACTGTAAACCTGAAGAAGAAAAAAACCTATGCCTGGGGATGTCATAGGCCCTAAGGTAAAACTTACTATTGATATCAGGCTAAATCAACATGTAGCCAAACTGCCTTTTAAATATTCATATTCATGCCATTATACTAACACTGCTATATAAAGGGCCAGAAAAGAGGGAGGGACATTTAAGGGGATGTTTGGAGAATATGTTCCCAACACAGTTTTTTGTTTGGTTTTTTTTTTTCTGAAAATTCCCTGTCAGTACTAACCAAAGTACATTGCTCAATACAGAGGGAGCTGGGTTCAAAAGACAGATAGATCTAGATAAGGAGAAATAATGTAAAGATCATTGTACTGTCCTGCAACAGAGCAAACAGCAGCAGGAGGCCAGTCTGGGCATATAAATAAGTCTGACTGAAAAAAGAAAGAAATTAACTAGCCCAGATCAGAAAGTTCAGACAAAGCTGGCAATGATAAGCAGGGTCAGGTTGAAAAACTTCACAAGCAGACCATTGTTGGAAATGAAGAAGCGGGTAATGGGTGGATGAAGAGATAAAAAGCAAAGACGTTCTGGAGGAGAGCCTAAGTCAAATGGCAGAAACAGATTTTGTTCCTGGAAGGACTTCATGGTGCAAAGTTAATGGTAAATAAAACAGGAGCTGAAGCAGAATAAAATCAAGGCAGAAAGTAAAGAGAGAAATAAAGGGACTAAGAAAACAAAATGAAATTCCATATAATACTACTCAGATTGTAATCAAAAGGAAGCATAAAAATGAAATAAACTGAATCGAGAAAGTATTTTAGATAATGAATATGGATATACAAGAAAAAGAACACCACACAACTACAGGAAAGCAATAAATAAGGTGCACAGAGAAAGATGATCAGATGCTGAATCTTTGAAATATGGAAAAGACAGGGCCTTCCAATCAAAGAGCTTACTACGCACAAACATGAACACAATGCAAAAGCATCATACCATATTTTGAGGTGCTATGGAGATTGCTCAGTGGTTAAGCATGCTCCCTGTTTTTAGAGAGGACCTGAATTCTGTTCCCCACAGAATTCTAGGTGGCTCACAACCTCCTAGAACTCCAGCTCCTGGGGATCTAGTACCTCTTTCTGATCTCCACGGTCCTGCATGCATGTGACATCCATACATTCAAACAAATACAATACACATTAAATAAACAATCTTAAAACCCCATTTTGTGTGTTACTAAATCTTAAGTATAAATAAAATCATATAGATATTCTGGCAAGGAAACGAGTAAAGGGGAATTTCTCACATGTTTCCTTAGAGATTTCAGAGCTGGAAGACAGACCTAATTCTTTTCTTAACAATATTTTTATTGCTTCTCTTTGAGAATTTCATGCACATATGCACTGTATCTTGATCATACCCATCCCCATTCAACTCTTCCTAGACCCCCCAACTTGCTACCTGCCAGTTTCATGCTGCCTTCTCAAAGAAAAGCAAATGTGACTTTCAAACACTTTGCCCAGACAAGTGATTCAAGTATAAAAGCAACAGGCAGAATATCTCAGACATGAATAAATTTAGGACTCAGGAAATGTAACCCTAATGAGCTCTCTTTTCAAAAAAATACTACTGATAATGAAATTCAGTCAACCAAGAGAAGAAACTAATGAGGAACTTAGGGCAAGATAAAGTAATGGGACAGTTAAGTATTGAAACCAATTAGATGTGAAACTTAAATGAGAGAATTGGGACTGCAGAATAGCATGTAAATATTATAAGCCTTGATTAAATAAAACAGACAAGCATCAAAAATGTAAGGCAGAGTGGGGGGAGTCCGAGGGAAATAAGAAAGCTGTCGCTCATCTAAGGTGGTGCTAAGCTCCTTCATTTCACACTGGTACAAATTAAGATATGGAGTCTTACAAGAAATCAAGACCTCAGCTTCATTTTTTTATAATTTACTTTATTTTTTTAAAAAAGAAACTATCTTTTTTACATTTTTACATACCAATCCCAGTTCCCACTCCCTCCCCTCCTCTCATTCCCTCTACTGTACCCCCAACTCACCCCCCCATCTACTCCTCAGAGAGGGTAAGACACATTGCTTTGTGGAAGGCTCAAGGCCCTTTTTACTGTATCTAGGCTGAGCAACATATCCATCCAAAGAGAATGGGTTCCCAAAAAGCCAGTACATGCAGTAGGGATAAATAAATCCTAGTGCCACTGTCAGTGGCTCCTCAGTCTGCCCCAGCCATGCAACTATCAACCACATTCAGAGGAACTAGTTTGGTTTTATACTGGTTCCTTCCCTATCCAGCTGGAGTTGGTGAGCTCTCATTAGCTCAGGTAAACTTCCAGTGGGTGTCCCCATCATGGTCTTGACCTCTTTGCTCATATTCTCACTCCTCCCATTCTTCAATTGGACTCTGGGAGCTCAACCCAGCTTCTTAATGATCTTTAGAATCCATTTTCTTTATCTTAAAGTGATCCTTTATTGCTTTTAGCAAAGAAAGATTTTTCTGTGGTGTAGTGATTTCTTCATTTTAGCTTGATAAATCAGAAGACAAGTCTAAGAGCATTTCATATTAAAATTAATAACATGCTGCTTATATGATCTCTTCCTTTCACATATGTTTTACCTGTACACCTGTGTGTACAGGAAGAACACTATAATGTTAGCCACAAAGTGTGATGCTATCTATTACTTGCTTCTAAAGTATATTTGGGGGCTGGTGATACAGCTCAGTGAGTAAAGTGTTTGTTTCACAAGTTTGAGGACTTCAGTTCAGAACTGCAGCATCCATGTAAAATGTTAGGCTCAGGGCCACACACCTACAATCCCAGTGTTGGCAAATCATACAGGAAAATCCCTGAGGCTTGCTGTTCAACTAACAGAGTTAAATAATTGAGGTCCATATTCAAGAAGAGACTTTGTCTCAAAACCTAAGATGGAGAAACAGCTGAGGAAGACCCCAAACTGTGGCCTCCACATACATGGGGAAGCACAAAGGCACACACTCATACATGAAATCCAATTTCTTTTCTTTTCTTTTCTTTTTTTTTTTTTTTTTGGTTTTTGGAGACAGGGTTTCACTGTAGCTTTGGAGCCTGACCTGGAGCTAGCTCTTGTGGACCAGGCTGGCCTCAAACTCACAGACATCTGCCTGCCTCTGCCTCCTAAGTGTTGGGATTAAAGGCGTGCGCCACCATCACCCAGCTGAAATGCAATTTTTTTTAACTTATGCAAGTATATATTTGGGAGTAGAACGATGACTCTACAATTAAGTGTGCTTAATGTTCTTACAGAGGTCCCAGGTTCAGTTCCCAGTCCCGTCAGGTAGCTCACAACTACCTTTAACTTTGGTTTCAGGGAGTTCCATGCCCTCTGGCCTCTGGGGCACCTGTCTGTGTGTGATGCACATAGACTCATGAAGCACATTTATACACATAAAATAATAAATATGTTTTAAATACTTATTCTTCATAATTTTTCAATCATAGCCTTTGCAATTTTTAAATGCCTATTAAACAAATTACAGGATCATTGAATGGTAGAGGGAAACAAGAAAAAGAGTTGGCTAAGTATTTTTGACCTTAAAATTAGCCTTTAACCATAAGTCTCCCAAGTCATAATGACTACAGGGTCATCAGTTTGGTCAATTTCAAATGTATTTAAGTCATTGAACAAGTACTGCCTATATGCGCCTGCATGTAATTCCTTCTCCTTTTGTTTGTGATAAAATAATGTCTGGCCAAGAAAACACTGACAGAAGACATAAATTATGCTGTGAGCAAAAGAGGGAACCAAGGAATTTATTGTCTGTGACTGTGTTTAAGGAGCTTTTCAGAGAGCAAACAAAGGATCCTGGTACCAGTAGCACCGTGACACAGCCACACAGGCTGATAGAGACGTTGGTGACCATGCTGGCTTTCCACTACTCAATGTGCATACTCATTCTAGGTGTCACAATACATTGTGCCAGGCAGTGCCTGCAACAGACAATGCCTATTTGGAAGAATGAAGAAATAGCATAATTCATAATTCTGAATCACCAGTTTGTGGCTCAGAATCATTATTTATAAACTTATGAATCTGAAGATGAATTTTCAGCCCACAGAAGACATAGATAATAAAATTGTATGTCCTTTAGAAATAAAACAGGAACCAAGTTTCTCCTCTTCAAATCCATGCTGGTCTTGTCATTGCTGATAAAATCAGAGAGCTTCAAAAAGGAACTTTACTAGCAGAAAACGGTGAATATGGTAAATCATTCATTAATGTCATTATTCTAGCTTCCCTTAATGTTAACACCTTGCATATCAATACCACAGTCGTTAAAACTAGAAGCTAAATATTGGCAAAATGCTACATTCAATCTTTAAATGT
>NC_022026.1:15777241-15779830 GCF_000317375.1 Microtus ochrogaster
TGTGTGTGTGTGTGTGTGTGTGTGTGTGTGTGTGGTGTGTACAAGAAGACATACACATTTGTGCCGGTACATGCAGAGTCTAGAGGCGAATCTCAGGTGTTATTCCTTGGGCATCGTCTACCTCTTTTGAGAGTGTTTCTCTCTTGCCTGGAACTTGCCAATTAGGCTAGGCCAGTAGTTAGCCAGCCCCCAAGAGTCTCCTGTATTTGCCTTCCCAGCAGAGGAATTACAATTCCAGGCACTATGCCTGGGTTTATTTTTACATGGATTCTTGGATTGAATTCAGATCTTCATGCTTACAGAGCAACTACTTGACTGACTGAGCCATCTCCTAGGATCCCATGACCTGGGCTTTTTAAAATGGTACTGACCAGTTATATTTCAGAATGAACAATGTGTGTTCACCGGATGTTTACTCGGGACTAAACTGAGGTTATGCAGTTGCAGCATAAATAATAAGTCACACTGTATTCCTCAAATTGCATCTTATCAATAAATACATCATGTTTGCTGATCAGTATTGATGCTAATCTGATTTAGTTAAGAAAGTATTTGAATGGTTTCTTTTATATAAGGTTAGTACTTTCTCTCTTCAAATAAATAACTGTGATAGTTTAAAACCACACTAATATTTTATTTCCCCTCAAGCGTTCAACCAATGCATTTGTTACTTCATTGGTGGATTCTACTATAAATAATCATCACATTAATATCTGACTAATGGCATTTTTATATTTAGCCTATTCCCTTTACATATATTAATTAGAATTTTATTTAAGGAAAACTTCTTTATTTACCCAATCATTTCTATAAATCAGTATGTACAAATGGGGAGTTATTATATTCTATGGGTAATAACACAATATTATCATTGTTTCTTTCCTTAAACTGCCCCACTTTTGGTCATTTTGGATTCCAATTTCATTTTATGTGACAATATCTTTCTGCATAAATAGTTAATTATTTTTTTCTGGTACCATGAGATGTTTCATATTGATCTTATATTATCCACTCTCCAAAACTAGACTGAGTCATTTCTTTCCAAGACATCTTGGTTCCTATATTAGAAAGTAAGACTGTGCATTGGTGTGCTGTCAGCTAGTGTGTTGACATTAACTCTTGCCCTCTCCAGAAATTGAGTTTTCTGGGAAATGTTGTACAAAGAATAAAAACTCAGAGACAGATTTTGGGGCTCAGTCTGAAGATCAGAAAAACAAAGCAGCTAGCCACAGACTCTTACCTCAGACCAAAATGGTGATCCTGCCTCCATGAATCCTCAGACTGTGCCTAAGCCAGGGATTTGTCTCCTCCTGTTTTATCTCTAGTGCTGGGATTAAAGGTGTGAACCACCCCTGCCTAGCCTCTATGGCTAACTAGTGTGGCTGCTGGGATTAAAGTTATGTGCCACCACTGCCTGGCCCCTATGGCTGACCAGTGTGACTGCTTTACATTCTCATCTTCAGGCAAGCTTTACTAAACACAAATGCTATAGCACTCTAAGGGACTGTGGCAGTGCTAGACTATTTTAGCTCATTGTTTATGACAGGATCCAGTGACCTACTTCTTTAACCTAGCCCAACTTCCAACAATGCCATAACGCTTCTATCTTTATTAGGTCGTGGTCATCATCTCTGGAGTTGCCCTCTTATGCCTACCTAGAGGTGTACTTTGCTGGTCTTCTAGGCATTTGGGGGCTAGAGAGATGGCTCAGTGGTTAAGAATGTATACTCAGCTGGGTAAAATGGGCACACCTTTAATCTGAGCACAAAGACGGAATCAGGTAAAACTAGGTGAGCTCCAGCTCAGGGTGGTCTGCATAATGAGTTCTGTGCCAGGTAAGGCTACATAGTGAGATACTATCTTAAACAAACCCGCATACTGCCTTTACAGAGGACCCACATTTGGGTCCCAGCATCCACATCAGGCAGTTCCCATCTACCTATTTCATTCCAGCTCCAGGAGCATCCAACACCTGTGGCCACTGTATCCCCATGCATATACCAAACAGACACACTAACACATGCATAAGGGAAGAGGCAGACAGGGGAGCAGAAAAAAAGTGTAGAGCTCAATAAAAATCAATTTAAAAAGAGAAAAAATAAAGGAATTACTTAATTGTCTGTAATACTCTCTTAATGATTTTTTTAATCCATTTAACAAATAAAATTAACCATCACCCTGGGTCATGTGAAACATTACCACAATTGTAAGTCAAAACTACACAAAAATATAAACATTAACAAATACCCTTGTCAGGGGCTGGAGAGATGGCTGGGCAGTTAAGAGCACTGACTGTTCTTCCAGAGGACCCAGGTACAATTCCCAGCACCTACATAGCAGCTCATAAGTGATTATAAATCCAGTTCCTGGGTGATCTGACATGTTCACACCATTGCACATAAAATAAGTGTTAAATAAATCATAAGAAAAAAGAACTATACTTGTCACTATATTCCCATTTTTTACACCTTTCTATTTATTTCTCACTCAGATCCTATAAGTGTCCATTGTTTACTTTCTGGTTCATACTTCCCCTCCCTTTTGTACAAATATATATATGTATATATATGTATATATATGTGTGTGTGT
>NC_022026.1:15780050-15789017 GCF_000317375.1 Microtus ochrogaster
TGGAGATCAAACTCACGACATCAGGCTTTCTGGCCTCATTATTATCATACTACTTAGCATTATTTGTGATATTCATTCCTAATTATTTCATGGATGTTCTTCTCACTGCTTTTTAAAAGATATACGCAGTCCTCCGCTGTATTGATGTACAAAGTTTTTTCACTCAGTTGAGAAGAACTTGTTCATATTTCTCTTGAACAAGGAACATTTCTTCTCATGTTTAAGGATAAGTTTTCAAGTGATAAGTCTGAAATAAGTCTGTGTTTTCTGTAGGCTTCTCTGGAAATTAGGAAAACAATATATTCTCTTCACTTGATAAGTAGAGCTAGAAATCCTCACACTTCATTAGCGATCTTGTGAATTGAAATATCATTTGAAAACAACATAGCAGTGCGTAACCATCTACATCTGACTCACTAATTTAACCAACAACAATTTTCTCTGACAAAATAATTAATGAAAAGGAATGTCTTGCAGTAAAAAGGATGTACATAGAAAATGTATAAATGTCAAGGTAAGAAAAATAATCTGGAAGACCCATCCAGCAGCCATCCAAACTATTAGCCACATCCCACCTACAAACCCACCTATCCTCCTGCAACCTCTGTGGAACTCTGAAACACAGCTTGCTACAATACCGAGAGGACTTAAGAGGTGAGTGAACAGCCATGGGGCAGGATGCCCCTCTCTCTAAGAACACCTCAGTGGGACAAAACCCCAGGGCCCCTTCCCCAACTCCCTGAGCTTTTCTAGCTAGCCAGCGGGAGTTTCCTGCACCCCCCAAGCTACTAACCATACCTCGCCTAAGAGCTGAGAGCTTGCTATAATACTGAGGGGACCAAAAGCTTGCTACAATACTGAGGGGATTAAGAGAGAGCACCAAGAAAGCAAATCAGGAGAGAAGACCAAGAGGGCAGGCATACAGAGATCTTGGAGGCTTTCTGAGACAGACATGGATAGTAAGAGGAGACCAAACACTCAGACAGCCAGTGCAAGGATTGGACCAAGACACTGTCGGCCTATTTGAAGGAAGAGATGGGTAGGCACCAATGCAAGAATTCCTCCAACAACCTAAAAAGCAATATGGTAACACCAGAAACCAGCAGTCACAGAACAGGAACACTTGATCATCCTAACCAAGAAGAAGTAGAAGAAAACACTTTAAATGTAACTTCATGAAAATGATGGAGACCTTTAAAGAGGAAATGAAAAAGTTCCTTAAAGAAATGGAAAAGGAGACAAACAAAAAATTGGAAGAAATTAATAAATCTCTGGTGTAGGAGAATTGTCTGTATTCTGTCAATCATGTTTTAAATAAATACTGATTGGCCAGGCAGGAAGTATAGGCAGGTCAACCAGACAGGAAGTAGAGGCGGAGCGATGAGAACAGGAGAATTCACCAAAGAAGCAGGATATGAACTACCCTGCTGAAAAAGGTACTGAGCCATGTGGCTAACATAGATAAGAATAATGGATTAACATAACTTATAAGAGCTAATACAAAGCCTGAGCTAATAGGCCAATCAGTTTATATCTAATGTAGACTCTCTGTGTGATTTTCTATGGGACTTGCCAGCTGTGGGAACTGGGCAGGACAGAAACCCCAACAAGCAGACCCTCATGTTACAACTAAGAAAAAACAATCAAACAGGTGAGAGAAACAGTTCAGGTCTTGAAGACTGAAATAGAGGTAATAAAGAAGACACAAACCAAGGGAAATCTAGATAGGGAAAATCTGGGTAAATGAACAGGAACTAAAGAGAAAAGGATAACCAACAGAATACAAGAGATAGAAGAAAGAATTTCATGTGCTGAAGATACTATAGAGGAAATAGACTCATTGGTCAAAGAAAAAATTAAATCCAACAAATTCATAACACAAAACATCCAGGAAATCTAGTACACCATGAACAGACCAAACCTAAGACTAATAGGGATATAAGAGGGAGAACTCTAGCTCAAAGGCACAGAAAATATATTCAACAAAATCATAGAGAAAATGAAGGCAAAGCATATCCAAATATATGAGACACTATGAAAGCAATGCTAAGAGGAAAGTTCATAGCACTAAATGCCCACATAAAGTACCTGGGGAAATCTCACACTAGTGACTTAGGAGCACGCACGCCTGAAAGCTCTGAAACAAAAAGAAGCAGACTCACCCAGGAGGAGTAGAAGACAAGAAATAATCAAATAGAGGGCTGAAATAAACAAAATAGAAACAAAAACAGTAAAAAGAATGAATGAAACAAAGAGCTGGTTCTTTGAAAAAATCAACAAGATAGACAAACCCTTATCCAAACTAATCAAAAGGCAGAGAGAAGATCCATAATATTGCCATAGAACCTTCATCTAACAACTGATGAAAACAGAGGCAGAGACCCACATCAGAGCACTAGACTAAGCTCCCAAAGTCTAGTTGAAGAGTGGAAGGAGTGAAAATATGAACAAAGAGATCAAAACCATAATGGGGAAACCCACTAAAACAGTTTACTTGAGCTAATAGGAGCTCATCAACTCTAGCAGGACTAGGAAAAGGAACAAGCATAGGACCAAACTAGTCCCTCTGAATATGGTTGACAGTTGCATGACTGGAGGAGACTGAGAAGCCACTGGCAGTGATACCAGGATTTATCCCTACTGCATGTACTGGCTTTTTTTGGATCCTCTTCTCTTTTGATGTATACCTTGCTCATCCTAGATATGGTAGGGAGGGCTGTGGACCTTTCAAAAAGCAATGTGCCTTACCCTCTCTAAAGATTAGATAGGGGTGGGTTGGGAAGGTATGTGGAATGGGAGAAGAGAGAGTAGGAACTTGGATTGGTATTTAAAATAACTAATAAAAGGGCGGTGGTGGCGCACGCCTGTAATCCCAGCACTCAGGAGGCAGAGGCAGGCGGATCTCTGTGAGTTCGAGGCCAGCCTGGTCTACCAAGGGAGTTCCAGGAAAGGCTCCAAAGCTACAGAGAAACCCTGTCTCGAAAAACCAAAAAAAAAAAAAAACAAAAAAAAAGAAAAATAATCTAAATGTCTAATAATGGTCTAGTGAATTAACACTGGCCAATACAGTTGAGTATTATGTGCCAAAAAAAAGTCATTGTGCAAACTACACAGACAGTAAAGGTTTTATATTATCAACCAAAAAAAGAATACAAAATAGTATAATATGATTGCAATGACACCAAATTGAAATTAATAGCTGTTTGCAATTGTACCAAAGAGAATTGATGCTGGGAAGTAGCAGCCTAATCAAATAGTAAATTTCCCAGTACCTTTTGCATCCTTGTGAGATCACGTGGTTTAGTGCTAACCAAATAAACTATGCTGAACTATGTAACAAACTTCCCATCCAACTTACACATGAGGTCACTTTCCTTATCTGTAAGTTGAATGACAAAGCAAAAAGATGTATTAAAGATAGTATAATTGCTGTCAGTCTGAGTCACTGTGTATTCCGTAAATCTTCAATTATACTATTGTTTCTGGGCTTTCATAAGCAAGAAGTAAGTATATACAGTGACAATCCACTATGTTCTCCTTCTTATAATAGTATTATTTTAAAAGTAAATAATTATAGTAGTCCTAGCAAATTATCTTACTTTAATGCTACTATTTTATCATCAATGGATAATAAAAAGAAATATGACACTTCAATCTGTATGAAGAAATGAAGGGCTAGAGAGATGACTTAATGGCAAGAGCACATATTACTTTTGCAAAGGACCTGGGTTTGATACCCAGAACCTTTGTGGTAGCTTACAACTATCTGCAACTCTAGCTTGATACCCTTTTCTGAACTCCATGGATGCCATGCACAAGTACAGTACATAGACATATATGCAGGAAAAAATGCCTATACATACTAAAAATAAATAACTACATCTTTTAAGAATAAATAAAACTATGCAAGTGAGTCACCAGTTTTCCTTCATTGATATCTCATCAGAAAGATAGTCAACTGAGTATTATGTAGTAACAAAATCATTATGTAAACGGCACAGGTAGTAAATGATTTATATTATCAACCGAGAAACATCTGGAAGCCAAACATCTGCCATCCAGCTGACTATTCTAATCAAGGCTTAAGAATATCCTTGAATAAGAATAGAAACTCTGTGTTCTTTTGACTCTCAAAATTCTATACTCACAGAAATGCCCCAGCCAACAGGCATATAATAATCTAGGAGGCCAAGAGTGTCAGAAATTTGGGGACATAAAAGATGACTAGCAATATATCAAAGTATCACCTTAATCTAATTGTTCAAACAAAGATGTATGAGACTGAGCAGCTGCCTTATATCTGTCAGACCCTGACTGACCCAAACCTCCAGACCCTGACAAAAGATGGCTATGGGATTATATATCATCAGTTTTAATATTGCAACTACATCTATGAACAGCATCACTTCTTATGTTGGGATTCATGCTACCCATTTGCCTCCTGTGGCTTTGTGCTATTAATGCTTACTACACCTTACTACACTCAGAAGTCAGAAACTGGGAAATCCAAATTACCACTTAAGAAAACTACACCCTTGGATGTCTCAAACATATGCTTCCCAGCAGAAAACCACATCTAGCTCAAGGAAAGTCTGACAACCATGAGCTTTTAGAACTTATTCGGTATGTATTACATTTTTGGCATGTGCTTGAGATGCATCTCACATATGTTGCTTCAAATCAGTGTCCTGTGTCTCTTAAATGACAACAGTTTTCCTTCAGATGTCCTTATTTCAGAGCACAGGAAA
The DNA here is from genome assembly GCF_000317375.1 of Microtus ochrogaster. Classification (NCBI taxonomy): domain Eukaryota; kingdom Metazoa; phylum Chordata; class Mammalia; order Rodentia; family Cricetidae; genus Microtus; species Microtus ochrogaster. Next base: position 15,784,799 of record NC_022026.1, read on the forward strand.
GAGTAAAGTAAGTCTCCTACACTCACTTCTGTTGTATTTGAAACACATTTACAACCTCCCAAACGGCCAATATACTTCACCTGAAGGACGCTTTCACTTTAGTAAAGCACTGATCCAAAGACGTTGGTGTACCGGGAAATCCAATAAGTTATTTATTTGCTTTAATTAAGAATTCTTTCCATATCTCTCCTGATTAAACTGACTACAGCAGACAAATCAGACTTTTTAATGAAACACTTTTTTCTCTTATGTTTGGTTGCAAATAATTAATTCAGTTCGTGTACTTTCTCACTCCTTGATGTAACCAACTATGCAAATAATCAGTTATTCAGATGCATCCTTTCCCTTATATGAATATAATCATAGCTCTCTTACTGAATCTTTAATGCTTTGGGTAACTTAGATTGTGCTGCAAAACTTTTGACTTATGTCCATGAGATAGAGGGAAAATTCAAAGAAGCTAATTGAGTTTTCTTATGCCTTGTGGAAGATAATCACTGGTAGAAGATCTGAACACAATTTTGTCAGAGTCCAAAATCCAAATTTGTTCTAAATATAAATGAAAACAAGACCTAAGAGTTAGTAGTTCCTCTGTGCAGAGCAGATCTTGTCCTTGCATGCATATGTAATATACTTGTGCAAGGGCATACACTTATACACACAGAAAACAAAGTGGGACACTTAAGGTTTTGTTCTGTCACTTTCTGGATTATTCCTCTGAGACAGCACCTCTCACAGAATGTGCAATTAGATTGGCAGCGTATCTGAACCTGAAACTCTACTGCAATTACAGGTGCCCATGCAGCCATATGTAGCTTTTTACTTGGGCGCTGAAGATTTGAACTTAGGTCCTAGTGTTACACAGCAAGTGACTTTACCCATTGAACCATATCTCTAGCCATAGATTCTGTCCTCTAACTGCTGTGGCAGAAGTATCAAAGAGCAAAGAGCACCCCATGTGTAATAGAGGAGTTGTTAAGTCAGTGAAGAAATAACAGAATCTGTCCCTAGGAGGAGCTAGGGAGACTTCCAATTGTCACAAACAAAATCATTCAGATTATATGTGCTTTCCTTTGAAATACCATAAAATGAGGGTAAAGATATATAAACAGGACAAGTCAACAAGAAAAAAATGCCACAAATATTTATGAACATAAATAAAATGCTGCCATGCTGGCACAAGCCTATGTTTCTGGAACTTGGAAGATGGGTACAGAAGAATCTGAAGTTCCACATAGTGAGTTCCAGGTGAACCTAGATTATAAAGATAAGAGAGAGGACATAAAGAGAGAGAAGGAACATTCAGAAAATAAAATACACTCTTTTTTTCCACCCTCTTCTTCCCCTCCTCCACCTTTTTTCTATCTCCTCTACACTCTCCTATCTAAACCAAATGAACTCTTTTCTTCACCCACTGTCCTAGAGTTTTGGTTGCTGTGACAAAAGATCATGGCAAAAAGAAACTTCTGGAAGGAGAAAAGAGTCTATTTCAGCTCACTTGTTTGGATCCCAGTCTAATATGAGGGAAATCAGGGTACAAACTCGAGGAAGAAACCTGGAGACAGGAACTGAAGCTGAATTCATGACACGGTACTGCTTACTGGCTTGTTCCTCATGGCTTAGTCAGCCTCCTTTCCTTTTTTCTTTTTTTCTCCTTTTTTATTGAGCTGTTTATTTTTATCCACTTCACTCACTTCCTCCCCCTACCCTTCTACCCTCTCCCATGATCCCCATGATCCCCATGATCCCCATGCTCCCAATTTACTCAGGAGAGCTTATCTTTTTCTACTTCCCATGTACATGAGATCCATGTGTGTCCCTCTTAGTGTCTTCTTTGTTGTCTAGGTTCTTTGGGGTTGTGAATTGTAGGCTGGTTTTCTTTGCTTTATGTATAAAAAACACTTATAAGTGAGTACATATTATATTTATCTTTCTGGGTCTGGGTTACCTCAGTCAATATGATGTTTTATAAATTCAACCATTTGCCTGCAAATTTCAAGTCGTCGTTTTTTTTTTTTTATGTTGTGTAGTACTCCACTGTGTAAATGTACCACATTTTCCTTAGCCATTTTTTGGTTGAGGGGCATTTAGGTTGTTTCTAGGTTCTGGCTATGACAAATAATGCTGCTATGAGCATAATTGAGTACATGTCCTTGTGGTATTATTGAGCATTCTTTGAGTATAAACCCAAAAGGGGCATTGATGTATCTTGAGATACTTTGCTTCCTAATTCAGAAAATAAGATAGATACGTTCTTATAGATTAATAGTTTTAACCTTTTAGGAAAAGAGAGATAGGATGGATAACAATAATGATATTCAAAAAAACATGCAGAAACTTACATTTGTAAGTTTAAGATAGATAGTGAGGTGGCTTGAATGAAAATGCCCCCATAGGGTCTTAGGGGGTGGCACTATTAAGAGGTGTGGCCTTGTTGGAGAAAGTGTATCACTGGTGGTGGGCTTTGAGGTTTCAAATGTTCAAGTCTAGCCCAGTGTTACTTTCTCTTCCTGCTGCCTGCTGATCCAGATATAGAACTCTCAGCTATCTCTCCTGCATGCTGCCATGCTTCCTACCATAATGATAATGGATTAAACCTCTGAATCCCTACCATGATGATAATGGATTAAACCTCTGAATCAGTAAGACAGCCCCAAGAGAAATCCCAAATAAGACAGACAAGTGGTTAGATTGAATCATTGGGATTACCTTATACAGGTAGATAATGCTCCTCCCAAAACTCAAAGATTATCAAACAAAATACCCAGTGCCAGACATGGGATAGTTCCCTTTGAATTGTGGGTTAGAGAGGTTCAGAGACCCCCAAAATAATAAAGACAATTGTCATTGCTCTCTTTTTCACCAGAATGTGATGGTAATACCCTATTGCTGAAGATAACATATAGTTTGTTCTCTAAACATACAGAAAACAAGCTAGCACTCACCTGGAAGATTCCACCATGACTGATAGTTTTCTTTCATAGTGCCTGAAAATGCTATTCAGTTACAGTATGAGAAAGTTATCATTAGCCTTGCACAGATGTAAAACCTGGAAACTATAATAACGACAAGCCCAGCAAGATATGCTAGTTAGTACAATAGTAGCATGGATATCTTAAGGTAACCAATACCATTCTGATTGGATTTAAGGCCTACAGCACAGACAAGAACTCAAGCCTAGTACTGTAAATCTAGTCAAGAACCCCTGGGTGGGGAAGTCATAAGCCCTAAAGAGAACTTCTAAATATTTGTATTTATACTTAGATATTAGGGCAACTATCAGTCCTTATCAGAGAAGACTCCTTTTTAGTAAACAGAGTTATAATAAGAGTAGGCATATCCTGTCATATTAAGGCTACATAAGGCAATCCAGTAGGAGGAAAAAAGTCCCAAAAACAGGCAAAAGAGTTGGAGACAGATCCTGCTACCACTGCTAAGAGTCACAGAAGAACACCAAACTACACAACCATAACAGAGTTTAATACAGAGGCCACAACTGGGAAAGTGCAGAGAATAAGTGACTGTGGAGTGCTCATCCCTAAAAGGAACATCTTTATCACACCTTTTCCCAAAAAAAATCATGTAACTGTAGAACAGAGGATAGAAAGGTTGCAAGAGCTAGAGTCTTCTCTGATAAGGAGTGCTATATGTACAGGACATAGGTCAAATACATGCAGGCTCCCTGATTGTTGGTTCAGTCTCTGTGATCCTTATGAGCCCAGGATAGTTGATTGCTGCAGGAGCTCCTTCTGCTCTTTCAGCCAATAGCCTTTAAGTTACCAGCCCACTTGGGCATGGTCTCTTTTGCTTTAAAAGGCAATGGTAGCCCTGTTCATTCATGTTTGTCATACTTATAGTTAAATTAATCAGGATCTTTAGATAAATAGAGTTTGTATTCTGCGTAGATAGGTAATCTTCAATCATTTCAAAGAACTGTAGAATATGGCATTTAAATAACTTAGGGTTCTGTTAACTTGAGACAGAATTGCCCTGGAAGCACTGATCTATTCCCAAAAGACTGTTGAGCACCCAAGAAACTACACTGAGGGCTTGTTTTCTTTTTGGCAAAACTGACCTTTGGGCAAGAAACTGCCCATACCTCGACCACTGACAAAATGTACAATGTCCAGAAAGGACAAGCAGGATACAAGAAAAAAGACTACCAAGCCTTGCCAAGACAGGGTAAGACTGTTCTGAAAATTCTCCTGCCTCTAAAAAT
>NC_022026.1:15789487-15806331 GCF_000317375.1 Microtus ochrogaster
CTCTCCCTCATCAGCTTGAAGAGCAATCAGGGTTCCCTGACCTGCGGGAAGTCCAAGGACCGCCCACCTCCATCCAGGTTTAGTAAGTTGAGCATGAGGACTACTGAGAACTCAAGAACAATGGCAATGGGTTTTTGATCCTACTGCACGTACTGGCTTTGGGGGAGCCTAGCCATGACATTTCTAATACAAGACTTTGACTCCTTAGGATAGAATGATTATTGAAACATTTATCACATTTTCCTTGCTTAATATTGTTTATGCTGGTTATAGATTTAATTTCTATATTTGTTATTTGTTCTTATTATATATAATTTGTATTAGGCTTGGAACTCTTTTATTTAAACAAAAGGTGCAGGTACTGTAGGAACTCTTTCAGCCAGAAGTGGACACCAGTCCACTTGGGCATGGCATCTTATACTATAAATGACAATATAAAGCTTGTGCTCACGCTCTCTCCCCCAGCTTCTGGATTTAGTTCATGTTCTCATTCATTCAGAGGACTATGACCTGTGAGTCTGCCCCTAAATAAATAACCCCTTATTATACACAATTCTGAGCTAGTGTGGGGTTATTTTGTAACTTCCATCTTCACTTCTCTCTATATATCCATTTGGTTTTCCCACTCAGCCTTATTCTGCCTGGCTAGGCCAAATTGACTTTCATTATCAACCAAAGAAAGCAACATACATTCACAGCATACAGAAGGGTCCTCCCACAGAAGTTATATGGAACTGTGAGTGAAATACCCCTTTGTTGCCCATGTTGCTTTTGGCCATGATGTTTCATAACAGCAATAGAAACCCAAACTAAGACAATGACCTTTTCAGGCTGTTAGCTGAATGAACCCTAGAGAGTAGTGCTGTACTAGTTCTATTACTATAGTGTGTGCCATTGCTCTATAAACTTCCTAAATACTCAGCTCCCCAAATATCAATACTCAAAGAATACAGGCTCTTCTCCTAACCCAAATAAAAACCTGATTTACCCTTGAACTAACTCTAACTACCACCTAAAGGTCTTGATATTAGTAAAGAGATTCTTTAGACACAAACCTGCAATCATGGACATCACTAACTTTTTTGGTTCTTTGTTTTGTTGCTTGTTTGTTTTTAATAACATAATTCTTTATTGTTTCTTTGGGAATTTCACATCACACAGTCTCGCCCACCTCCCAATCTGGCCATATCCCTCTCACCCCTGTAGTGTTCCCACAAAAGAGCCTCTATAAAAAATCATTTAAGTCTCTTGCCAACCCTAAGGTGACTCCCTTAACTAAGACATGTGCTTCCCTGATCCCCTATCCGACCTTCCTTTATCCCAGTCATCCTGTTTCCCCAAGTTCCCCCCATCCTCCCCTTCTCACTTTTCTCTCCCCATCTCCCCTTACCCCCATCCCACACCACCCCCAAGATCCCAATTTTTTGCCCGGCAATATTACGTGCCCAAGGCGATGTCCCCAGTTAGTTCCTTGGGCAGCTGAGGATAGGGAACCTGAAATGACCCTATCCTATAGCCATACTGATGAATATCTTGCATACCACCATAGAACCTTCATCTGGTGATAGATGGAGACAGAGACAGAGACCCACACTGGAGCACCGGACTGAGCTCCCAAGGTCCCAATGAGGAGCAGAAGGAGGGAGAACATGAGCAAGGAAGTCAGGACCACGAGGGGTGCACCCACCCACTGTGACAGTGGAACTGATCTATTGGGAGCTCACCAAGGCCAGCTGGACTGTGACTGAAAAAGCATGGGATAAAACCGGACTCTCTGAACATGGCGAACAATGAGGGCTGATGAGAAGCCAAGGACAATGGCAACGGGGTTTTGATCCTACTTCATGTTCTGGCTTTGTGGGAGCCTAGCCAGTTTGGATGTTCACCTTCCTAGACATGGACGGAGGGGGGAAGACCTTGGACTTTCCAAAGGGCAGGGAACCCTGACTACTCTTTGGACTGGAGAGGGTGGGGGAGAGAAGTAGGGGGAGGAGAAGAGGGGAGGGAGGAGAGGGAGGGAAATGGGAGGCTGGGAGGAGGCAGAAACTTTTTTTCTCAATAAAAAAGATCATTTAAAGTAATCCATCTCTCACCTCTGTCTTTCCAACACCTCTTCATTCATCCTAGTGTCATTGGGTACTATGGGATGTCACACAGTAATGGGCATTAAAGTTTTTGAAAAGAAAATGAGAAAAGAAATTTAAAGCTTTCTTAATAGTCTAACATATAGAAGTAGTATATTTTATTTAACCATGTCTCTATCTATGGAGAGCTGCAGTCCTTGGTCAGGAAATCAATGGTTATGTAAATATAACAGGACATAAATTAAATGAAGAATATTAAGAACTCCAGATGATTCCTTGGTCTGTAAGTTAATAAAATCCATGGAGATACAACAATCCAAAGTTCTATTTTTAGCCCTTTCAAGGACCCATCTGTATACACATATATTTAGCCCCTGTTGCTGATGTGTTGTGCTAAAAGGTGCCCCAGAACAAGGTGGTTAATGCAGAAGCTCCTTTCCAGAATAATAGAAGCCACTCTTACATCTGTGTGTATCAGAAAACAGGACCAGAGAAACAGGTCAGGAAATGCTCCCATTTAAGAAAAGTAGGTCAAATTTTTTAAAAACAATGACTCCAAGTCAACAAATATGATGAGAACTTTTCTGTTATTTATTTGGTTGTGTTCTCTGTGATGATCTAGGCTTATTAAGTATAATTGATTAAATGTACTTATTGAAAGAGTAATGTGATGTTTTGATATATCTATACTATACATTGTGAAACATTATCCCCATCAAGCTAATCAATATATCCATTACTTCACACAAACTTAAATCTATTCTTTTAACAAATTTCAAGTACATAATACATCATTAGTAATTATAGATTCCATGTAGCACATTCAGTTATGAAAAATTATTTAATTACAAATTTAAATTTGTACCATTGACACACATCTCCTATTCTCTCTCAACAACTGTCAACCACCAACTCTTCTATCTGAGTCTGACGTTATTAGATTTCACATACAAGTGAGATCATGTAGCATTTTTTTCCATTTGTAATGGTTCAGTTTTAGTGGGGATATTTTTGCCTCCAGAAAACATAAGCAACAAGGTAGTATTAAAGCTATCTACTTATAAGGAGTGTCTACTGCTACCAAGATATACTATTTAAGTGAAGAAAGAATATATTTTTCTGTTTTTTCTTTGCAAATTTTTGTTTGCTTGCTTTAGTTCTGGTTGGTTGTTTGAAACATGATATTGGTAAATAGTCCAGGCTTTCCTCAAATTCACTTTACAGCTCAGACTTATCTATAGCTCACAAGCTTTCTGGGTGGTAGAAATATATTCATGCACTGCAATTTCCAGATATCCATCGCATTTCTTGTTGGTGGCTTTGCTTTTAGGAAGATTTTACAATTATACCTAATAGAAGTAGAAATAAGAAACATAACAGGATTCTTAGAGATCAGTAGGCAACTGAGGATTTTTTTTTTTAAGACACGGTCTTTCTGTGTAATCCTGAATGTCCTGGAAGTCACTATGTGCAAGCTGGCCTGAAAGTTAAAGAGATCTACCTGCTTCTGCCTCCTGGGTGCTGAGATTAAATGCATGTGCCACCATGCTTGCCTTAACCAAAGGGTAGTAAATCAGAAATAGATAGAGGTACACTAAAGCATAGAGAATCACTGAGATGTAGCAGCATAGTCAGAAGGTACATTTCTTAGTTACTCTTGCATCTGTATGGTTCCATGTGACCATTATTGTCCAGTGTAAGGAAAAGATAATTGAAGTGTGTATCATGTTGAGTATGTCATCTGTGGTGGTTTAAATGATAAATGTCCCTCATAACCTCAGGTATTTGAAAAATTGTTCCCCAGCTGGTAGTACTTTTTAAAGGTGTGGTACAGCCTTGATGGAAGAAGTATATCATTAAAACAGCAGGCTTTGGAAGTCAATAGCCTTACCCCACTTCCAATTCACTCTCTTCTTTTGGTTGGTGTGTGAAAATAAAGATGTGTTCTCTTAGCTTCCTGCCTCAGATACCTGTTGTGAGACTTTCCTGTCTATGCTGAACTTTTACCCCTCTGGAACTGTGCATCCACATAAAATTTTCCTTCCATAAATTTCTCTGGTCATGGTATTTTATCACAGCAACAGAAAAATAACTAACACACCATCCTTACACTTTGTTTCCCTTCTATGGTGATCATGGAAGATGATAGCATCACAAGAAGAAAGTGGCTGCATAACTGAGAGATCTTTTAGAAAGAAACTACCCAGAACCAAAGAACCAGGACAGAACACTGAACTTTGCGTGACTAATAATAATTATTATATTGTTATTAACATGCATAGGTGATCTGTTAAATTGATGAGAATATGTGGCTGGACTCATTTTAAAAGCCATGCTGCTCTCCACTCAGCCAGACATCCTACTTCCTTCTCCAGGGTCTAACCTTGTGAGTACCTTATTTGGGAGAGATGGAAGAAAGGAACAAGACATGTATAGAATAACACTTCAAGATGAAGAACAGAAAACAGGCAAACTCGGCAAAGGAATAATAAATTGTTGTGTTTACTTTAACTAGGTAAAGGTGTGTTATATTTGTTTATGTTGCAGTTGTTTAATTATGTATGATGTGTTGCTCTTTCACCCTCCCTACCTAAGGCACCTGAATGGTCTATTATAAAGCTGAGTGGCCAATGTCTAGGTAGTAGTGGGAAAGTCCAGGCTGATGGGCAGAGGGAATATTTAGGAGGAGTGAATAGAAAAGAAAAGAGAACAAGAGAGAAAGAGAGGGAGATGCCCAGGACCAGTCAAATAACATCCACCTGCCAGTCAGACAGACATGGAGTAGGACATACCAGAATGAAAGAAAGGTAAAAAGTCTCAAGGAAAATGTAGATGAAGAGAAACAGGTTAATCAAGTTATAAGAGTTAGTGAAAACACAAGCAAAAACTAAGGCCAAGGATTCATATGCTGTGGGATAATGCTTTTGTACACTGTAAAGATTTCTCACTCATAATGGTTTAATAAAATGTTGATTGACCAATAGCCAGGCAGGAAATATAGGTGGGGCAACCAGACTAAGAGAATTCTGGGGAGAGTAAAGGCAGAGTCAGTCACTAGCCAGACACAGAGAAAGCAAGATGAGAATGCTGCACTGAGAAAAAGTACCATCCATGTGACTGAACATATACAGGAATTATAGGTAAATTTAAGTTGTAAGAGCTAGTTAATAAGGCTGAGCTAATAGGTCAAAATATTTATAATTAATATAAGCCTCCATGTGTTTCTATGGGAATGAATGGCTGTGGGACCAGTCAAGACAGAAACTTCTGTCTACAAATGTTGCCCAAACATATGGCTAGAATTTCCACATAAAGGCCGAGAAAGCCTTTTAAAAAAAGGATTCTAGACAAATAAGAACAGAGTCATATGTAGTTTCTTGGTAACCATCTTTACTCTGATAGACTCTGTCTACTGGTGGTAAGCAGAGGCACAGCTCCTTTAAGAAAGACTTCCTGACTTAACATTAGCAGCAAAAACCTTATAGCTCTATTAAGAGGCCCTGACACCAAACACTTAAATGGTTGTTTATGAACAGCTGTCATCAGGCTTCTGGGTGTTGGTATGGACCTTGAAATTCCACGTAGCTGTAGCAATAAACATGTCTCCCTCAAGTACCTCTGCCATGAACCTAGACTCTTAGAAAGCTAAGGAATGGGGCAGAGCCAGCTGCCAAAGTTGCAGCTTTAATCCTAGACATATTGCTTAGCAGATTAAAGACTTATGTGGTCATAAAAAGATATATAGTAAAGACAGATTCAGATTTTTAAAAATCCTCTAAAAAAGTCACAGTGTATTTAAAGGTATACATAAGCTTGGGAGAGAAAAAAAAGAATAGACAATGTCCTTTAAAGAAAAAAGAAACAGAGTAGTTAGGTATGATGGCACATGTCATTAAACCCAGTACTCAGGAGGTAGAGGAAGGCAGATCTCTGTGAGTTTGAAGCCAGCCTGGTTTACAGAGTGAGTTACAGAACAGCCAAAGATACACAGAGAAACCCTGTCTCAAAACACCAAAAAGTAAAAAGTAAAAATAAAAGAAATAGAGTTTTAAAAAAGCCATGTAAAAATGAAAAGTACACAGAGAATCTGGATACTGTATGCTATTATGTTATCTTTGAATTGTTTGACTGCTGACGAAGGAACAACAACTGCTAAAAATATTTGGTTATAAATGCTGCTGGATTAATCCAACCTATATATTTTGAAAATGCCTTGACTTCAAAATTTAGTTCAAAAGATCTGTTACTTTGGAGAAGAGGTTTTGCTTCTGTTTTCACAGGCAATGAGAGGCTGTGGATTCATTCTGAGTTAAGAGAAATAAGGTTTGATCAAGAAGATCCCCTGAAAAATCATTGATAAGAGCAGATGGACCAGAAGATCCAACGTTTTAGAGCACCTATGTTGCAGTTTCCTCTGAGTTCTACATCCAGAACAGCTTCAAGACTGTTGGCTGAAATGATCTAGCCTCACAAAATACTCCAGTCAGGACTTAACTATAATCCTACATTTTCCTTGTGTGTCTCCATAAAATTACCAGTGCTTTAAATCAGCAGGTAGTAGTCTAGAAAAACCACAGCCACATTCCCCAAATATAGATTATAGATGTTTGTCTTTGTTTATAGGGTCTTGTTTTGAAAAGAAAAAAATGGGAAACTGCTGTGATATAAAGCTTTTGCACACTGTAAAGATTTGTCACTCAAATTGGTTTAATAAGACACCGATTGGCTAGTAGCCAGGCAGGAAGTATAGGTGGGGCAAACAGACTAAGGGAATTCAGGGAAGAGGAAAGGCAGAGAGTCAGTCACCAGCCAGACACAGAGAAAGCAAGATGAGAATGCTGCACTGAGAAAAGGTACCAAGCCATATAGCTAAACATAGACATAAATTATGGGTTAATTAACTATAAGAGCTAGTTAGTAATGAGTCTGAGCTAATAGGCCATACAGTTTATAATTAATATAAGCCTCTGTGTGTTTCTTTGGGACTGAACAGCTGTGGGACTGAACAGGAGAGAAACTTCTGTCCATATTCATAACTAATATTAACTCTCTATGTCTTTATTTGAGAGCTAATTGGTGGTTCAAAAGAAAGCATGTTACAATAAAGCACTAAAAGTAACAATGGTGGGAAATCAAAGCATAAGTTCTTGAACATCAAAATGATAACAGAAGTCTGAAATCAAATTTCTTTTTAATCAGACTTGGGCCCTTGAGTTGTCTCGTGTCTTACATGAGCAGTAAACCAATACTTTCAAGTGTATATTTCAGTCAAAAACTGACATTTAGCTTTGTTATTCAAATAATTTTGTTCCTAAAATAGTATCTTCCTTAATTTATGACTATTCACTCTTGATTTTAGGTCACATACCAATTCATTGTGTCCTCGTAAAATTTTTATAACTGGTTAAGGTAACAATAATGTATGAAAATGATTTGATATCTTACCACATTGATTAAAGATATTAATGATTTTTTACCCTAAACAAAATATTTAGATTTTTCAATTACCTATAGGATTTTTCCAGACCACAGATATTGCTCACAATGACATCATTGGGTTATTCAATTATCATTATCATTGAGTGTTAAATGTTCTTTCTGAACATAAGCATTCATAATGAATAAAGTGTTAGTCTTTGCATTTTGCTGCAGTAGTGAGCCTTATTTCTGTCTATCTATGCATCATTTATCTACCTGTCCATCCCTATATCATTCTTCAATTGTAATCTCTAGTAATCCATTATATGGGGAATATATTAAATACTAAAACAAACACTGACCACAGCAGAGAGACTTCTGAAAGCTTCAGGTACGTCAAAAATGAGGGGTGGAGCTGAACATATGTCCCAGGGTAGAGCACATATTTACTAGGTTTCAAGCTCTGAGTTCAATTCCAAGCACCAAAAAAGAAAATGAGATGCACCCTATCTTTTATGACCCTAGTTCTGCTTGATATTTACTATATCTGCTGGCACCCAAGTTCCTTACAACTAGGAGCATTATAGCCTTACTATATAAGGTCTATAACTATGTAAGTTATACATATATTCTATAACTTCACATACAGTAAATACAAAACAATGCTGAGTGAAACTAAGATCTAGAATGTTTAAAAGTCAAGATCATTTTGGAGCCTTCCTTTATTGATAAAGTCTATTTTTACAACCTTCTGTCTCATTTTCTTTCCAGGACAGAATATGAGCACTTTAAGCCAGTAACATCTTACTCTAACATTGAAGAGTCTCCTCTTAGAGTAGGTTAGATCCTGCTCTCAGTGCATACAACTAATACTTCAGCACTTTCTACAAAAGAAACTACTTGACATAAAAAATATTACCCCCTCTTGACACGTGCTCCCCGTTACACACACATACTTATGCAGATGAGAACTTCGATTTTTTCATAGAGGCTATAGTCAAGGAGAAATTCGCCTTACATTGTTCAATATTTCAGTTTCTTATTGGATGTACATACTATTGGAATAGAGTCAATAATTCTACATTTTCTTTTAAGGTTTACCACAATTTCCACCACATGTTCCTTAACACATGATCACTGTAAAGACTCTAGGAAGCCTTCTCGATTCTTTATCCTATTCTAATTTTTAAAATATTGCCACTGAAGAAATGAATGCAGTCTGTGTTGTTTCTTACAACTTCATATGATCCTACAATTATCTCAAAAAACTTTAATTTTTATTAATGAATAAGAGTTTTTAAAAGTTTGTTCTTTAGAAGTTCCTCTTAAAATCCTGTGAATCCAGAAACTATAGTTACTAAAACTGGGCCTACTCATAACAGACCACTCAACGGTCCATCATGACTGAAGAAGGGGCTCATGCGACCCAGCACCTTACCACTGAACTACCTGTTACTGATTATTAGATTCTGGAAGAAGCCAAGTTGTTATCTGGTATATCTTCTGGGGAACCCATAAAACACCAATAGTTTCAATCCAAAGAACACACAGATGGCCCTGTCAAACCCAGAAAGACAAAAATATAACCAAAAGCCATGAATGTGGGAATGGGTTTATCTGAGAAGAGGATTGGGTGGACAGGGAAAGGAAGAAGGTGAGAAAGAGAAGGAGTAAGAACAATTAGAAAAGATTATATACATGGATAAAATTACTAAAGAAAAATTTCAATTATTAAAATTGTCCTATATATACATATAAATGGCAAAGTAATTTTAATTGACTGAAGTGATCGCTGATAAGAAAAATTCAGGTAACATACAGGTTATGCATGCTAAATAAGGAAAAAAATAAGTTTAAAAAAAGTAGTAAAATATTCCAGAATTTTCCATATAAACCATTCAACACCTGAGAATAATACAATAAAAACTGGTAAGAAAAGTTCTCTCCTCCAGCTGAGCAACATGCAAAAAGGAAAGAAGGCCGAGGGGAAGAAGGTGGCACTGGTCCTCATTGTCAGGAAGAAACAAGAGACCAAAAAGGTGGTAAATCCTCTGCTTGGGAAGAGGCAAAAGAACTTCAGCATTGGGCAGGATATTCATCCCAAAAGAGATCTCACACACTTTGTCAAATGGCCCTGCTATATTAAACTTCAGCAGCCAAGGGCCATCTTCTATAAGTGGCTCAAAGTACCTCTTGCTGTTAATCAGTCCACCCAGTTCTTGGACCGGAAACAGCTACCCAGCTGCTGACTGCTGAGGCCAGAGACAAAGCAAGAGAAGAAGCAAAGGCTGTTGGCCCTGACAGAGAAGAAAGCTACTAGCAAAGGGGACATCCCAACTAAGAGACCAACTATTCTTTGAACAGAGGTCAATACAGCCACCATGTTGGTAGAGAACTAGAAGGCTCAGCTGGTGGTGACTGCCCATGATGTTGACCCCACTGAGCTGGTGGTCTTCCTGCCTGCCCTGTGTCGAAAGATGGGTGTCCTCAACTTCATCATCAAGGGGAAGGCCAGGCTGGGGCGGCTAGTCCACAGGAAGACATGCACCACTGCTGTTTTCACACAGGTTAACTTTGAAGACAAGGGTGCTTTGGATGAGCCGGTGGGAGTTATTAGAACCAACTACAATGGCTGACAGATACGATGAGATCCTCTGCCACTGGGGCAGCAATATCCTGGGCCCTCAATGTGTGACTCGCACTGCCAAGATGGAAAAGGCCAAGGCCAAAGAACTCACCACTAAACTGGGTTAAATGTACACTACTAAGTTTTCTTTAGATATAATTACATAATTTATCTTCCAAAAAAACTGTTAAGAACAAATTATTTTACCATTTAAATATTCATACCGTGCATGCATGGTGACTATATGATTTCTAGCACATTCCATCTAGAATATGAAATAAATTAAATGTCTCTTTCTGCTTTAATTTAGATAGATAAACTAAGATTAAAATGTATGTTACCAATGGCATACTGCTATCCCCATAGAGGATCACTCACTCCTCATCAGAGAAAATTCTTGCAGAAGACTGGGATTAACACGGATTCCCCCAAACTGTCCAAGGTGCAGAGATTCTGTAAGAAATGTCTCAGCACCCAGCCTTAAATAAGATGCTTTTATCAAGCCCCTCCCTTCATTGCACTGGGGTTTGTATGGAAGAGGAGGCAGAAAGATTGTTAAGAACCAGAGGTAGTTGGTGACTCCAGAGAAACAGTGTCTTCCAGACACAACAGGATGGATGTACATATAAACTCACTGTGAAATCATGCACAAGCCATGCATAAGTTCAAGCCAACTGGGATTCTAGCACTGAGAGGGGGAAGTGCACATGGAGTCCCCTCCCTATGCAAGAGGCTATTTGTAATTGACAACTGCTTACAAAGGAAAACTCATTTCTTTCCAGTGGAATGATTGGGTTTATCAACCACACTCCAGGGCAGGCCCCATGTCCAGGAGTAGTTGATTAACAAAAAATGGCCTCTATGATTTTTCTGTGTGCTTCTATTGCTGTTGTTATATTTTTGTGGGGTTTTATCTTCTGTGCTTTTTGCTCTTTTATGTTTTCTTTGGAGCTATTGGCTCTTTTCTTTTGAGAGAGAGAAAGAGCAAGAAGTTGGGTAGGTAGACAGGTAGGAATGATCTGAGAGGAACTGAAGGAGGGGAAAGAATATGATCAAAATATATTGCATGAATCTCAGGGCATCTCTGGGACCAGCTAGAAACCTAGTGCAATGGAAACTCCCAGCAATCTGGGAGGGTGAACCTAGCTAAGACTCCTTGCAATGGGGGATACAGAGCCTGAACCGGCCATCTCCTGCAACCAGACAAGACTTCTAGAGGAAGGATGGGGACACCAACCGAGCTACAGCACCTCCAACCTACAAGATGTGCTCAGGTAAAGGTAGCACAGAAATTGTGAGAGTGACCGATCAATACCTGGTCCAGTTTAAGAACCATACCATGAAAAGGAGCCCACCCCTGAGGGCTAGGACAGAGGTGGGATAGCCCAGAGACCTAGGATAGAACCAAACAAGATTGGTAAAAAGAAAAAGCCACTGAAATGATTCATAATGATATTCTGCCATACTCATAGATTGATGCCCAGCCCAGCTGTCATCAGAGAGGCTTTATCTAGCAATTGATGGAAACAAATACAAAGACCCACAGACAAACATTAGGCACAGCTCAGGGAATCCTGCAGAAGAGTGGGGGACATTGTAGGAGCCAGTGGGGTCAAGGACATAAGAAAACCCACAGAATCAACTAACCTGGACTCATAGGGGTGCACAGAGACTGAACCCCCAATCAGGGAACCTGCATGGAACTGAACTAGGCCCTCTGCATATGTGTTACAGTTGTGTAACTTGGCGTTCTTGTGGGTGCAAGGACTGTCACTGACTCTGTTGCCTGCTTTTGGGACCCTATCCTCCTACCAGACTGCCTGGCCCAGCCTTAATAGGAGAGGAGGTGCCTAGTCTCACTACAGTTTGATATACCATGGCTGACTGACATCCATGAGAGACCCACCCTTCTCTGAAGAGAAATAGAAGAGGAGACATGGATTTAGAGGGAAAGGGAGGTGAGGGGGACTGAGAAGAAAGGAGAGAGGGGAAACTGTGGTTGGGATGTAAAAAAGAAAGAAAGAACAATATATTGCAGGGAATATTTTTAAATAATTCCCTATAAGGAAGGAAAAATCTTATGATTACTGATTATCAAGAAAGAAGACCCATGGTGGACCCAAATTCAACTAAATATATTTCTAGAGTTAACAGGAAACTCTTTTTGGAAGTTGTCAACAAAAATCAAATCGTTGACATGATTGCAGATATGCTATGTTTCCTAAAGTTGTTTACTTCCACATGCATATTCACTAGGAAATAATTATAATTACTTTGGGTCTACCCTTAAGCTATCATTAGTGATAATGATGACTGCACGGCATGCGAAGGTATCAATTACATTAGTGATAATTGTATTAAAAAATTGGTTTTAAGATAAGACATTCAATCCATTTATCTAAATGGGAAGAAGTAAACCACTTTCAGTGAGAAGCCCAGAGCTAGTTCCAAGTTACTAGTACTGTCTCCCTATGACCTCTGATGGTATAAAGCAGATGTGATTAGCCCCCAATTAAAAAGACATTTGGGCCCCTGTTCTGATTGAAAATGAAGGATGACCTTAAACTTCCCACTTGGAGAGTCATTAGCCACAGCTTCAATATTTCTAGAGAGAAGTCCAGAGAAGCAAGACATTCTAAAGGAGGAAAGATCCAGCTCTTCATGTTGCCATTAGTAGAGTGGGGATGTGGTCAGGAATTTCAATTTTTGAGTTAAGTCAGAAAAAAAAGAGCATAAACTCACACAATTAAAATGAGCCACCATCAGCAGAAAGATACCCAGCAGAGAGCATAGAGGAACCTCACAGAACACAGCTAAGAGTAGATATGAGCACTTTGCCTTTCCTCATTTCTATTCACTATGCCTTCACTTATTTTTTTCATCTGATGCAATGTTTCGTTCAAGTAATCTTAAATTCTTTTCAAAAAGAAAAAGGAAATTCAATGAGACAGTGGCATCGTTTTCTGCTTTTGAAAGCTTTCCTTTTGGTATAAAGTAGCTTGCACTGTGAGTATGGACACCATCACTTGTTGAGTGGGACTTTGGCATTTCTGGGAACCATTTCAAACGGAAAAGAAATGACTTTGTTCTAGCCAGTACTGGTCTCTGAAGAAAGAGTATCCCGCTGAGTAAACTACCCTTGCATCCTGAGATCTCAAAGAGAAGCTCCGGTTTTAAGAGCCGATCTGAATCAAGCAGCATCTTTATCTCCACATACCTATCAGGCCATATTCTTTTATCTCTTCAAGTCGTTTGAACCCAAATCACTGAATATTTGAACTCTATTTACAAATTCGCTTGAGCATGTTCCGCAGCTGTGACTACTTGTACATAACAATGGGTGGGATGTTTTTAAGTTAGAAATGTATAGAATTTTCTCTTAAAGCCCTATCGATGCACATGTAACAAGGCAAAGGACGTAACTGATTTTTTTCAGTTATTGCAAGTGTTTATGTCTTTTTTATTTATTAAATTTCTTTTTTATTACTTTATAAATAATACCAATCAAAATTTCCACTTCCTCCCCTCCTCCCACTTTCCTCTTGCTCCCCCACACTCCCCTCAACCCCCTCCAGTCCTCAGAGAGGACAAGGAAACCCTGCCCTGTGGGAAGTCCAAGGCCCTCCCTTCTACATCCAGGCTTAGGAAGGTATGCATCCAAATAGACTAGGATCCCAAAAAGCCAGTACATGCAGTAGAGACAAATCCTAGTGCCATTATCATTGGCCCCTCAGTCTGCCCCAATTGTCAGCCACATTCAGAGGGTCCAGTTTGATCCCATGCTGGTTCAGTCCCAGTCCAGCTGGAGTTGGTGAGTTCCCATTAGATCAGGCACACTGTCTCAGTGCATGGACCAACCCCTCCTGGTCCTGACTTGGGGTGAGGGGAAGGGGAGAGGGGGAGAAAGAGGGGAGAATGGGAGGGTTGGGGAGCGCTTGGGGAAGTGAGATTGTTGAGATGGAGGAAGGACGGATATGGGAGCAGGGAAAGAGATATCTTAATTAAGGGAAACATTTTGGGGTTGGCAAGAGGCTTGGCTCTGGAGGGGTTCCCAGGAGTCCACGGGATGACCCCAGTTAGGACCCTGGGCAGTGAAGGAGAGGGTGCCTAAACTGACCTTGTCCCATAGTCAGACTGATGACTATCTCGAATATCACCATAGAACCTTTGTCTGGAGACAGATGGAGATAGAGACAGAGACCCACATAGGAGCACTGGACTGAGATCCCAAGGTCCAGTTGAAGAGTGGAAGAACTTAGCTGATTTAATGAGAAGGAAAATCATCCAAAGGATAGGTTACTCAGCCTGTTTTCAGCAGAGAAAGTGGGAACCACTAAGAAGAAATGCCTAGAGCAGAGTAAACACACTGTGTACGGTTATCTCACCTTTGGCTCCCATGTGCCATTCATTCCTCTCGCTGGAAAGTCGCTCATTCACTCTCCACACTCGGAATGGATTTATTCCCATTGTATGTTAACTTGTCCTTTCACTCCTTGGTATCTTGAGTGACAAACCACTCTCTTGGTGACTGCAAAATAAGCAAGATAAAATTGATGCAGAAATGGGTCTGCCAGATCTACCAAATAATAATCCAGGACTCACATGCACTTGAAGCATGATTAATAAAAGCTCAGGGTCAGAAATTGGGGTTCATTCTGAAGATCTGAAAAGCAAAACAACCAGCCACTGGCTCTTACATCAACCTCAGTCAGAAATGGTGATCCTGCCTCCTGGAATCTCAGAACGAGACTGTGTCTGAGAACTGTCTTCCGCCATTTTATATTCCTCTATCGGGCTTGGAAGAAAGGTGTGCCACTGGGATTAAAGGTGCATGTCATTGTGCCTTCGGACTTAATTAAAGGTGTGTGTTATTGAGCCTACTAGGATTAAAGGTGTATATTCCCATAACCTGGTCTATAAGGCTGACCAGTGGGACTGTTTTACTGTCCGATCTTCAGGCAATCTTTATTTATTAAAATACAATTGAAATGCCAATATACACACTAAAATTCAGTTTTAATTTCATATAAATGGTGAATAATTTCTAGCATAAGCACATATGCTTTGCAACGGGACACACTTATACTTTGAAAATAACTGTTTATCTGAAATGTAGATTTACCTGGGCAACCATAGTCAGGAAGGATTTATGTACTTGAATAGCAGAATCACATTGATTTGGTTGGGTAATTGCCTTAATTTTATGTGTATTATGTCATTTTCTTAATCTGAGAAATGGAAATAATAATAGTGCCCACTGCCTGGATTTTTGTGAGGGTTAAATGAGGAAAGCCATGTAAACCACTTAGGAAAACTTCCTGCACACCATAATTCTCCAAGGGATGTTTATTTCTATTAGTACTTGGAAGGATATCAAGGGCCATAATGACTGGAAAAGGAATATGACATTATACAACTTCTTCCGTGTTCTTTATGGCTTCCATATAAATGACCCTGAAAAGTATTATTTCTGGCAAATCCTTCTTAGACTGGCTGCTGACAGATCAAATTCATCAGTGCTTCACTCTCAAACTTAGGCAAGCATAACATCTTCCTTAGATTGTGTCCATGTGGGTGTCTGTGATCTGTGCTGTCACCAGAAACCATGTGGAAGACCATGATCCATGCGACCACTGACAGTAATGGCAGGGAAGCTAGTTTTGCAGTGGCATCAATGATTGCAGACTCACAGTTTAGAAAGAGGGGTAAATACGGCTTCAGTAACAACTCCTACCACTACCCCAACCCCCATCCCATCCCTACTCTGCCCCCACCACAGCCCACCGCACCCCACCCCTACTCCACCCAAAAGAAAGTAATGGCCTAAACAGAAAGCCATCATAGAAAACTCTTAAAAATTGTGGTAAAAGGGGAGAGATGCCCCCCACCCCACCCATCAACACCTTAGGCAGGTGGAAGAGCTGGCCTTGATGTCAGAAGGGCAGGAGAGCTTCCCCTACCCATCACTAGCTGTGACACTCAGGAGAATAGGCCCTGCACCCCATGTGGGCAGCAAAATGGAGCCAACCCACTGGCAGAGGTGAGGGTAAGCCAGCCCCAATATCGTGAGCATGGAGGAGTTGTACCCATTACCCATCTGTCATGTCGTATGAGTGGGAGATGTACCCCTGCCCCCCACCCATCAGTGCCCCAAGGCATGTGGGAGAGCTAGTCCTACCCTCATCTGCTGCAGCTCTCAAGAGAGTGGCTGCTATACCATGCCTGGGCAACACAGTAGAGATGGACCTGAAGGTGTAGGTGTGGAAGATCTGACCCTGAGGACAAGAAATCCAGAGAACTGGTCCCACTCCTTGCTCATGGCTGCAGGGGATGAACTCATTAGGGCAATGCTGGAGAGTTCACTCTGGTGATGAGGACAAGGGAGAGCTGGAAGGCTGACCAACTCTACAAAACTACTCAGGCCCAGAACCAGGGCTATGTGTTAGCCCAGCCCAACATCCACCCCATCTGCTGGAGCACTGGAAGGTACCAGTCCTGCAGACCCAAAGCTGCAGGATCCCCATGACCCAGGGCAACTGCAGGATAACCAAGAGGAGTCCCAGTGAGGGCTCAGCATCAATAGTATAGTAGAAACCAGAGACCTCACACCAGAACAATGACTCTGCAATGAACACTGGCAAGTAAAGATATATGGATAAGGCTCTTGCCAGCCCTAAGATGGCTCCCTTAATTAGGATATATATTTCTCTGCTCCT
>NC_022026.1:15806532-15825974 GCF_000317375.1 Microtus ochrogaster
TTGTATCCTCAATGTCCTTTATTTATGGCTAGAAACCAATTATGAGTGAGTACATCTCATGTTCATCTTTTTGGGTCTGGGATACCTCACTCAGGATAGTGTTTTCTATTTCCATCCATTTGCATGCAAAGTTCTCGATGTCATTGTTTTTTACCTTCTTTTCATACCTCTAGATTCTTTCAGATTTCCTTATTCCTACTTCCTAATTCACAGGTTTAGCACTACATGAGATGTCTTCACTTCCTCTGCATATTCTCATAGCAAATCTGTCATGTGATTCCTATCTTCTCTCATTGTTCACCTTATCTCTAAGAAAGCTAAAACTTTGAGAAGTCTGGTGACTCCCGTGATGACATGTTCTAGTAGGTCCTAAAGCTTGGACCTTTGTTCTACAAGTTTCTCTTAAATGCAAATTCTTTTTAGTTGTTTGTTTGTTTTGGAAATAGGGTCTCTTTTACATAGCCCTGACTATCCTAAAACTCACTACATAGACCAGGCTGGCCTTAAACTCAAAGAAATTCACATAACTCTGCTTCCCAAGTGCTAGGATTAAAGGCATGCACCACCACACCCAGCTTAAATACAAATCACTACATCTTTAAATATTATCTCTTCTATAAACGCCTCACTGATCATATAATCTAAAATAAGCTTTCCCTGATCTGATTTTGCTAGCACATTCTCTGCTCATTAGATCATTAAGAGAACAAATGAGTCTATTTGCTAACTCCCCCGTAAGTGCTAAGGAAGCATCAGTAAATGATAGAGGAATGACCCTGCTCTTATGGACCATATATTTTCCTTGAAGATATTATGGAATCCTAGATTCATAAATTAACTTTCATGTCATTACAAGCTATTATTTACAGGTGATTAAACTCAAACCTATTAAGTTCAAAGCCATGCCATTGGAAGCAGAACCCAAACTGTGGCCTTCATCCACACTTCCCATCAACACTGTTTGTATTCATGATCTCTTTTCCCTAATAAGCTATCAGCAGAGTGAAGCCAGAAGCCGTTTCTTAATCACCTCTGCATATCCCTCAGAATTAGCACACTAATTGAAAAGCAGGTAGAACATATGATGATGGCATACAGAAAAGACAGAACATCTGCATTTTCCGATCCAAATGGATACAAGAGTTACATATTTAACACTGATAAAGGATGCTGCAATTGCAGTATATTGCCCTACTTCATCCCTCAGCAAAGGAGCTTTCATAAATTATGGATGGATGCTGCAGAGCTGAAGTTGTAGAAAGGATCATCTTTGTAAAAGAAAAGAAAACATTTTCTATGAGAATGATGTTTAATTTCTCATTGCTGTCTCCTTTCATTTAAGCCCTAGGACTCACAAATAGCAAATTACCACCCGGTGTATCTGGAAGCTATGTACTTATTATGTTCAAAAAGCAAGAAGGTCACTTAAATACAAAAGGAAGCAGAAAATTCCTCTGAGCCACCAAAATAAACTAAAGAAATATACTCTGCCTAGCTCTTCTGTTTATTCATTACAGCTACTGAGCATGCACACTTGCTCTGTGCCTAGAGTTCACTTTTGAACCCTTACCTCTTATTTGTGGCATGAGTCAAACTGGAATAGATACCGGATTCCCATGTCCCACAGTCAGTGAAAAGCACCAAAGAAAATATAAAAAGCCTTAGCTAAAGCAGGCTGTTCTATCCCATTCGACTTCATCTGTCATTCCAGCCATCATGGAAATTTGTCTTAAATGCCAAAGGATAAGCCAAGGCAGTGCCAATCTGGATTGCTGTATTTCACATTTGTGAAATGTGTTACATACAAATACACTGTGCACAAGAATTTGTATTCCTTTTTAGCCACAGCCAGTTAATGATCAGAGTGTAATAGCTAATGGAAAAAATATTCATTTCTCTTTCTGTACTTAAAAGGCAAAATCATTAACTAGGAGTAAGTGAAGGCATTTTATTACCAGGCAACGCTAATTCCCTCGCTTTAAATTTCAGCTTCTGAGCAGAACACATGTGGATTATTCTCACCAGCAGAGGGAGGTTCAAACCAGAAAGCTGACAATGGTTACATTTCAGCAGAAGTGAAGCTTTTCTGTAACGTGACTGAGGGGGCCCCTTTAGCAAAGCTGCCTAATTTACAGACATCAAGAAACATCTACTAAGGTAGGAAATTGAGCCAAACAGAACTACCCCACTGACTGCTTCTGTACATGGCTCCAAGAGAAGGTGAAGGAGAAGCTTAGCAATGTCTAAATCTTTCATTAGGACCACACACCCCTCTTATCCTTGAAACCATCGGCCCTGATTTTCAGGTGGAAGGATGTACATTTCTACAATGAGACTGAGGACATAAAGGCCTTGATTGGTTTCTTCTAATATTGACATCACTATGGATAAATCCACTTCTGTGAAAGGATCTGGATAATGGTCAGACAAACAGGCTAAGTTCTAGTTGCTTCAGTCCAACATGAGTCCAACAGAGACCTCAATGAGGGCTTGTAAAGGGTCATACCTCTTCAGATTCTCCCAGGAGAATACCTATCATACCAGTAACTAGAATATATAATTAACCACCTCATAGCTATAGAGAAAGGGGTTGTGCATGAAGTAGCATTTTGTCAAATCATTAGCATGTTCTTGGAGGCAAGAACAAGAGAAGGCAGAGATAATCCAGCGGAAATCTTAGTTCTAATTTGAATTTGCTGTATAATCAGAGGACTTGAATGAGGAAGGCATAGTGTCTCTCTTTGCCTCGTTTTCCCTATCTGAAAATCAAGAGAAAAAGTGTAAGCTAGAAACTGATAATCTTTATGGATCCCAATATTCTGAGCTCCACGAATCAACTGAAAGATCTGAATGTATGAATAGCACTGCCTTCCTGAACAAAAGTTAACATGGGTGTATGTTTATGTACCATAAGAAAATAGACCCAACAATACCACTTTTGGGTATATACACAAAGGATAATCTATCATACTAAAATGACATGTGTTCAACTATGCTCATAGCAGAATTATTTGTCATAGCCAGAACCTGAAAACAACCTAAATGCTCCTCTACCAAAGAATGAAAAAAGAAGATGTGGTACATGTGATACAATGGACTACTACATAGAGAAAAAATAATGAAATCTTGAAATTTGTGGGCAAATGGCTGGAACTAGAAAACATCATATTGAGTATGATAACCCAGACCCAGAAAGACAAATATCAAATGTACTCATTCTTAAGTAGCTTTTAGACATAAAGCAAAGAAGACCAGCCTACAATTCACAATCCCAGAGAACCTAGACAACAGAGAGGACCCTAAGAGAGATATATATGGATCTAATCTACATGGGAAGTAGAAAATGAAAATATCTTCTGAGTAAATTGGGAGCATGGGGACTAGAAGGGGAGGGGGAGGAAGGAAGGGGAGTGAAGCAAAATATATATCTCAATAAAAACAATAAAAAAGAAAAAAGAAAACTAAATAAAAAAGAATATAGGATAGGCTGATTGCTGAAATTAAAATTAGTTAACCCTCCTTTGTGAATACACTTCCTCATCTACTCAATGTCTCCCTATGTAACTATACTTAGGAACAGGTAGCCTTGCTACTTTGAGCTAGCTGCCGACTCCTCTCAAGGAAATAACTCTTTTTAATTTGGGACAAGGACCATATTTGGTTATAAAGATGAGTCCCCTGGGCAGTGCCTGAATAGTCTTGGCTGAAATCAGATATCAGAGATAAACTACTTGCCATAAGGAAATTCAAAGGCTGGATGGTTGGAAAGAAATGAGCTAGAGAGAAAAAGAGAAAAGATAGAATGAGCAAGAAGTCAGGCCTCCTTGGATAGCTATATCACGAACATAAAGGGTAGTACATCTAGGGCATACACCCTAGGTAGACATGTCAAACTTAACTGGACACCTTGTATTTTAATTCCAAGTAAATAGAAATGAGTTTTTAGTGAAAGTAAGACCCAAATATAGCTTGAGTTATACAAACTTAATAGCAAAAAACATTTTGTTTATCAGAAAATCTAGTTTTGCTAAATATTATAAATTTTTATTCACTAGATCAGATGATCCTACCATAAATAGAAATGATAAATATTTTTAGACCCTCAAGCTGAGATTGCTCAGCTGGAATAGTATCAGACCTCTCTCTACACTGCCAAAGACCCACAGAGTTCAGGCTAATTAGGAAAAGGTACTCTTTTTTCTCAAGACCAGGTTAATACATGAGGCTTGTTGAGTAGTTCATGGGGTGGATTTATTTTTTTTATCTTTTTTTTATTGAGAAAAGGAAAAAAAAAAACAAGTTTCCGCCTCCTTCCAGCCTCCCATTTCCCTCCTCCCACCCTTTTCCCCGTCCTCCCACCCTTCTCCCCCTCCCCCCACTCCTCTCACCCTCCCTCTCCAGTCCAAAGAGCAGTCAGGGTTCCTTCCCTGTGGTAAGTCCAAGGTCCTCCCCCCTCCGTCCATATCTAGGAAGATGAATATCCAAACTGGCTAGGCTCCCACGAAGCCAGCACATTAAGTAGGATCAAAACCCCGTGCCATTGTCCTTGGCTTCTCATCAGCCCTCATTGTTCGCCATGTTCAGAGAGTCCAGTTTTATCCCATGCTTTTTCAGTCACAGTCCAGCTGGCCTTGGTGAGCTCCCAGTAGATCAGCTCCACTGTCTCAGTGGGTGGCTGCACCCCTCGTGGTCCTGACTTCCTTGCTCATCTTCTCCCTCCTTCTGCTCCTCATTGGGACCTTGAGAGCTCAGTCCAGTGCTCCAGTGTGGGTCTCTGTCTCTATCTCCATCCATCACCAGATGAAGGTTCTATGGTGATATGCAAGATATTCGTCAGTATTGCTATAGCGTAGGGTCATTTCAGGTTCCTATCCTCAGCTGCCCAAGGAACTAACTGGGGACATCGCCTTGGGCTCCTGGGAGCCACTCTAGGTTCAAGTCTCTTGCCAACCCTAAGGAGGCTCCCTTAACTAAGGATTGTGCTTCCGTGCTCCCCTAACCAACCTTCCTTTATCCCGATCATCCTTTTTTCCCCAAGTTCCCCCCATCCACCCCTTATCCCTTTTCTCTCCCCATCTCCCCTTATCCCCATCCCACCCCACCCACAAGATCCCCATTTTCTCCTCGGCAATTTTGTCTACTTCCCTTAGCCACAAGGATAACTTCTCTCTTCAATCCTGTCTCCCTTCTCCACCTTTAAAGCTTTAGTAACAACATCAGCTTTACAAAGCCCCAAATGAGGAATATGAGGATAGTGAAGGTCCCCTAGCACTCGAATGCAATAGCTATAGGCAGAAATTCAGCAAAGGAGAAGCAGATATATATATAACAAGAGATAATCTCTAGCGCAGGGGTAAAGATGCAAGGGCCATAGAGGAAAATCCAAAGAAGAGCCAGCCATTGGCCATCACCAAGATTGGATTAGTGTTAATAATAAGGGCCAAAGTAAAGCATGAAGATGAGATGGTCCAGAATATGAATGTGATTATAAAGCTAAAGAAGGAAATGGACGAGTCATCAAGATGTAGAGGGCTGGAGAAAGTAGAATCCTCGAATCCTAACTCATCCTTTCTGACCAAAGTCAACTAACTATCACATGTTCTGCAAAGCTTTCCAGATAGTGCCAGACAAAATCATCTCTTAGTTCTTAATCTCTTCTATTCTTGGTACCTACCATTAAGGGTTTCACATAGAGAGAAACAGAATAAAAATAATCTCTCTCTCCTCTCTCTTTCCCCACCCCTCTTCTTCTCCCTAGCCCTTTCTCTAGTTCATGAGTTCCTTGAAAATCACCAAGACTGACTTAGTAACTTGTTAATTATATGGTCCTAAAATTGACACATTTATAGGAAAGAGAAAAGATGTATTAACTTTTAAATTAAGGCTATAGGACATTATAATGATATTCTTCATTTATATCATGGCTTGTAATATTATAGCCCATGCTCAACAATGCTCTTTTTCTGAATTTCTCCTTAAATCTTACTCTTTAGTTGAAGAAAACAATAGGACAGACATCTCAAAGGAGAGATGAGCAAACTAGGTTAACCATTAAAAAAATAGCAGTAGAATGACACTAGTGACAGGATAATCAACCTTTGGTGCATGCTTCTAAAACCAGGGGGGGGGATCTCCTTTACTTTGGTAAGTTTTTATGGTCCTCAGTCAAGTTCTCTTGAAATCCTGGAATCTTGAGTCCCATGACTCTGAGCTATAAATATAGAAGAAGCAAGGGCATCATTCTTCCTGTAAGCCAGTAGAGTCAATATTCCAGGTATTATGCTAATAGACCGGTGAACTATTACTTCAGAAACATTCACAAGATGATGTAGTTCCAAAGGGAAAATGGGGGCAGCCAGCCGTCGTACTCTGTTGGCACTGAAATATGAACTTTGATTCAACTCTGAACTTTTCCTTTAAGGAGGGAGCAATGGAATAGACTCTTGAAAGCTAATTCAGTCCTGTTGAGTAATCATCTTGTGTTAATTTTGGAAGTACTGGAACCGTCTGAACTCTCATATGAAAGAATTGTAAATAGACATCTGGAAAAAAAAGAAGGGAAGGACAGGTCAAGTCTCAGAATAATATTGCTAATAATGATCACAAGGAATTTTCCTGCCCTACAATATTACATAGAAGCTCTTTTCACCCTCTTCTGCTCATAGTCATCTTAGAGGGAACAAAGCCTGCCTCCTTCCCAAGGTTAAGTTCACCCTACTCAGTTCTTTTGTTCACATTCCTCTTCAAGGTTTTCACTCTATTGGGTTTCTTTTTTCTCGCTCTTCTCTTTCCTTTTTAAAATTTTTCTTTCTCTGTTATATTTTTTTGGCCTATTCCTACACTTAGTGTTCTTCCAGGGTTAAGCTACCTCCTTCCCACCCAAACATAATTGATTCTGTAGTACTTGTCCACTAGTACCCAGTTTGCTGATTCTTCCTGATGCACAAAATGTGCATCACTCTTGCAGTTTGGTAGGCTCCTGTGGCTATTTCTGACCTATGAATTGTGAGTGGAGAGGAAATGGTGGCGGAAGCTAAGGAGCACAAGCATGAATTACCAATGTACTCATTTTCTTTGTGTTCCAGACAATATAATAACAAATGATTCACATTTCTAAGTCAAGCAGAGACTTTTCTCCCAGGTTAAAATGACCACAATTGTAAGTGAGAAATCTGACTGCATATTATAATGCTCATATTCGGGCATTGTTTGGTGGGTCTGTTGTTGTGGACGTGGTGGGGGTGGTACTGGCAATTGAACTTAGGGCTTCACACAAGCTAGTCAACTGCTGTACCACTAAACTATATTCCTAGTCCTGGGGCATTATTTGTGAGCCCAACATCACCTTGCCAGTTCCAATCAGTGCTATCTTCTTTTTTAATTCTGCTTTCCTACCATGTTCATTCCAATAGTAACAGTCTTGGCAATGGTTCCCTAACAGATCTGAGAACAAGAAGCAAGCCCCGGAAAGCCCCACCAAGCTTCCTGTCTCCACCCATCCACTCCTGACATATGTGACCATACCCAACTTTTCCACATGGGTGCTAGATACCCCAACTCATGTCGTCACGCTTGCATAGTAAATGCAGCTCTTCACCAATCCATTTGCCCAGCTCTTTGGTTGATCATTTCTGAGACTTGAGGAAAAATCTGTTCCATCCTCCTCCTACTGGTGTGGTCATGTGCCTCTTCACAGTTATGTATTTGTTTCCAAACTTATCCTTTCTCATAAAAGCACCATTCGTATTACATATTTACTCAGTGAATAACATGATCCCCTCTCTGAGTATGATCCACTTGCTTCCAACCGTAAATTTTATAAACCTTTGATTTTTTTTTACAGTTACTCAAGGGTCTTTCTTAGCAAAGAGCTAAGAAAAACTCACCGCACAAATAGTGCACATTGAGGGAGGTAAATGTTGGGGGGGAGAGAGTAGATGGATGTATGGGAGATGCTACAGTGAAGATCTATGATTGTTCTGTTTTCACATTTCCAACTCCATCTTTGATATCTTCACTCAGAAATTTAACCAACACTACAAGACTAACATTAAAAAAACACAAAATGAGGGAGAGGGGGAGGGGGAAGAAAATGGGAGGCGGTGGCGGGGAGGAGGCAGAAATCCTTAATAAATAAATAAATTTAAAAAAAACCTTATCTCCTTGTGAATCAATGATGCTATGTATTTCTGTGAGTGATATATTCTCCTCTTCACCCAGGCCTGCAAACTCTCTGTAATCTGTTTCCTATCCACTTCATCCCCAACATTTCATCTGTTACCAAGTCATCATTAGAACTCTCTTGATACATTTGTCAATACTGCTTCTCTTGCCTTACTACCACACATAATCCCTATTCAAATACAATGATCTAACTCCCTTCAACATTTTCACAACGTTGTACAGGATGCAATCACACGCATGTTCTTAATGAGAGCTGTCTGATTAGCTTTGGAGACTACCTCTACTTACCTTTCCAATCTCATTTCTTCTGCATTACTTATCACTGAAATGCAACCCACAGTTTTCAGTCCCTTCCTATGCCTTCATTTTTTCAGATGAGAGGCTGTGTATTTACTGAGAGCATGTGATACAGCATTTAGCTTGCACTCCTCTGTGCTATAATTATAGTACCTCAAATTCAGAAAATCCAGTTCAGAAGACATTTGTTGAATTGAAGTGTATGGTACTCTATACTTTATAAAAGATGCATCATTAGTCTTCAGATTTGCCCTTTAACATTCTATGATCTTCTCAACATGAACCATTAAATTCTTCATGGTTTTTAACCCTGAGCTAATACAACCAGGGAATTGAGAACAAGTAGCCTTAAGAGCATGCTTCTTGCCCAGTGAAGCATGCCAGGGAATGCAGAGGAAGGCTGTACTAAAGAAATTATTTGAGGCACTAATTTCAACTTCTTGTATCTTTTTCTCCTATTCGTTTGTCCTGCATGCTTATCTAGCTTTCAGAAAGCACTGACTTCCAGGGTCCTGACCTATTTGATCAATACTCTGGTTATTTAGCCCCCTTTCGCCATCCCTCATTATAAATTATATTCTTCTTCCAGACACAGCTTTCTTAGACTCAGGTCTAAGACAACATTTGGGGTGGCCCCAGAACCTCAAGACTAGAAATGAGTGCTCTGGCCTTTTTCTGTTAGGGACCAAACAATTATGGGGCTGCTTTCCGATTTTGTGCTCAAGG
Organism: Microtus ochrogaster; assembly: GCF_000317375.1. Classification (NCBI taxonomy): domain Eukaryota; kingdom Metazoa; phylum Chordata; class Mammalia; order Rodentia; family Cricetidae; genus Microtus; species Microtus ochrogaster. The sequence goes on from NC_022026.1 coordinate 15,815,740, forward strand.
GTCAAAATGCTGCCAGCCTCCTTTAACATGACATAATATGGCTTTAACATAATATAGCTTGGAAGTGCCCATGTGCCCAACTGCCCATCAGTTATTCCTGAAATTTTGGGTCCTTCTGTGGAAGGTAGTGGAGACCAAAGCTAATTGGTTGGTCCTTTAGCAAAATCTCCTCTGGCACCTCTGTGGTTATTGACCATCGAGGGGCTTTGCATTGATTGCCACCATTGTGTGTGGTATCCTTATCACTTCCCAGCATGCAGCTCTTTTATTGATACTTTTTTCTAGACTGAAAAAAAAAGCTAACATTATCTGCTTTTCCCCATTCTCCACTGCTAAAAATCCTGTCATGTGTTTATGTTTCTGAGATGAGTGATAAGAAGGTCTTGTCTACAGGGCTCCAGGACACTAATCCTGGCAAAGGGCAGATCTAGTTCCAAAGCATGTGTTCTTTTTCTGCCTTCACAGCTTCTGAATCAAAAACAGGGGGTCATGAAGGGCACATTCTCTTGTCCATTCCACAAATAATTAAGGATCTAACCATTACAATAACCACAGGGAATCCAGATCTTTCCTGCTACAAGTCATTTAGAACATAGTAGAGAAGTATCAAATAAATAATTTCTATTCCTTTATAACCACTATAAACAAGAATTTCTTCATATTTGAGAGACTTCTATTTATCTTATCATCAACTTTTGGCATTTTTGTTGCAAAGGAAATTATAGTCTGACTTAGGGAATTCTGCATTCAGATCCAGTACGCAAAAAACAAAGTATTTCCAAGGTAGTAACTTATTTATATCCTTTCTTTACAGGAATTATACAGCCACAGAAAATATTCCATTCTTAAAGAGTTTAATTAATTCCATCTCCCTTTCTTCCATTTCTGTTTTGTGAAAACCCTATTGGAAAAGAACGCAACTTTAAACTGCCCCATTTTAATGAAGAGATCACACTTACCATTGAGAGCAGATCAGAGATAAAGAGAAGGCTATGGTGCCATAGAAATACACGCAAACAGGCTTGATACTAAATCTATAGGCTCAGGAATCAGAAAAGTGTTCTTACAGATGTCTTGTAAGCTAACTCTAGGAAACTGAGGGAGTAGCAGAGAGTGAATCGGCTTACACAGTCCAGGAGAGAGGAGAACCTTAGTCCAAGCAGAGAAGAGAGTAGGAACAAAGGCTTGGAGAGAAGAACAGCAAATAACCACTGGCACGTGATGTGCGATTCCCCTCTGTATTCTGTGAATACCATTGGTTAATAAAAAAAAACTGTCTTGGCCTGTGATAGGGCAAAGGAGTAGAGCTAGGCAGGGAAAACTAAACTGAATGATGGGAGAAGAAAAGAGGCGGAGTCAGAGAAAAGCCATGGAGCCTCCGCTAGAGACAGACACACCAGAACCTTGCTAGTAGGCCACAAGCCTCGTAATAAAATATAAAACAATGAAAATGGGTTAAATTAAGATTAAAAGCTAGCCAATAAGAAGTTAGAGCTAATAGGCCAAGCCAAGCAGTGATTTAATTAATACAGTTTCTATGTCATTATTTCAGGAGTCTGGGCAGCCGGAAAACAAACAAACAGCCTCCTCCTACAAGCACATATGGATCTCTGGGATGCTAAGACACAGGACACAAGGCTGGTATGATAGACTGTGTCAGTTCCCCGGTTCCTTAGAAAATAGAAACAACAAAATATATGCAAGTTCTTTACCACCAGTATTTGGGAAAATTTTTCTTCCCGTGTTGCTTTCTCCCATAATGGGATAATAATCATTCTGAGTAGTCTGGGTACCAGTGTCATTTGGGTGTTTCTTAAGTTACTGAAGACATTTTAAATGATGATCACAGTCACTTGATCTCCTTTGAAAGGACAGAGAACTTAGGTCCTTCTAGGAATGTATCAAATAATAGTGTTCAGTTGTCAAAACTAAAGGACAAGTTCTCATATGACAGGTAGACCACGTGACAGGTAAAGTCACTACAGGTGGAATGATAAAAAGGAAGGTCTCACAAATGGGAACAAAGACAAGATGAGTTGGAAGGAGGAGACAAACCACTCTGAAGTGAACAGTGAATTGGAGGCAGAACTCTCAGCATAGTTCTTTGGAGGTGGTAGATACAGTGGAACAGCAATGAGGAAAGCAAGATAGAGCCACCTCCAGGCAGATGCGCAAGTACAGTGAGAAACCAATGGACAACCCAGCACATGACAGGTAGGATTAGTTACCACAAAGTTCAAAACCAGAAAAAATAGATACTTTTTCACAATTAAATGGCCAGCAATTCAAAAACAAGATGTGATCAGGGATGTACTTCCTGTAGAGGTTATAGATGACTTCCTCTTTGCCAGGTTTAGATTCTGATAACATGCCTTTACTTTTGTCCACATGATCCCAATTTGGCTCCATCTTCACAGGTCTTTGTCCTGTACTGTTCCTATTGTTTCCCTCTTTGTCCCAAATAAAGACACCTGTCCTTATATTTTCTCTGATAGATAATCCAAAATGATCTCATCATGAGATCCTTAAATTAATGTTTTACAAAGGCTCCTCTTCTAAGTTTCAGATTTGTAAGTACTAGCACTTAAGACATGGGTATATATTTTAAACAAACACTAATAAACCTATATATAAAATGAAAGTGGGGGCTGGGAAGGTAACGCAGTAAAATGCTTTGTTATACAAGCATGAGTACTTAACTTTAAGACTTGAGTTCAGATTCTGAGCATCCATGCTCAAAATAAAAACAAGCCAAGTATGGTTGCATAGTTGTATGTGCTTTTAATTCCAGAATTAAGAGACAGAAATTTTAAGAGTTTCAAGAGTGTACATGTTATCTAGTCCAGCCAATTGGTGAGCTCCAGATTCAGTGAGTAACTCTGTCTCACAAAAATAAGGTGGACAAGTGAGATATAAAGACATCTGATATCAACCTTTGGCCTCCACACAAATGTTATATAAACAAACATATCTACATAAATGTGTATACATCAGAGAGAAAGAAAGAGAAAGTAAATGTATCCCCAACTAGAATTACTTTCTGAAGTGTAGAAGGAAAAGAAAATTAGTGCAAAAGAAATAAACAAGATTTCAGGTTATTCTGAAAGAAAAATAGCATTTTCTGAGTATGTCCATTCTCATGCACCTTTTAAAATAACTTTTGAAATATTTTTAAGATTATAATATAATTATATCAGTCCTCCTTTCCTTTTCCTCTTTCCAACACCTCCCATGGAGCAACACCTTTGTTCTTTCAAATTCATGTCATCTTTTACACTGAGTTGTTCCATATACAAAGGTTGTTATATATATGTATGATTGTATGTATTCATAAACACATAAATACAACTGGCTCAATCTGTATAATGTCCAACTTATCTCTCAATATTAAATGACAATAGAACTATGAATCCATTACTACACAGAAGGAAAGCATGCCAGCATCATCAGTGTCTCTCTCTTTCTCTCTCCCATCACAATTTCCCTTAGACTCATCATAGCATGTATTTATGGAGGAATTTAGATATAGCTTACTTGTCTAAGAGTACGATTCATTCCACCGTGACATCTTCTAAGGGAGCACATACACTATAAATCTTATTCTTCCACTAATTTATCTGTTATCTCTTAGACAGAAAAGCTCTCATTAATAAGCACTCTGTGTTTGTGAGTGCATAAAAAATAACCAAGAAAATATTTCAGTAGGTAAAGGAGAAAGTGCCTAAATTTCATATGCCTAGCCAAAAAAAAAAAAAGAAGGCTTCACCACACCTGGCAGGATCAAGAATTAAACTTTCTCCCTGAAAGGCATTATACACAAAAACTGGATTTGGGGAAATTAATACCAAATTATATTTTAAAAATTATGTAGTCCAACTGCTACATGACCTATTCTTCATTCCAGTATTTTGTTTTCAAAGCAAGGTTTACACGAAGAAACAAATCCCAGGAACAATGCTTGGAATGATTCAATCAGCCCTCGTGGCTCTGCCCCATTTGGGAGCTGAGAGGCAATTAGTGATGTCTCTATGCACTCCAGTTAACCACAGAAGAACTCAATTCTGAGAGGCCAACTGTTGCTTACTTGCTCCAATTAAAAGGCTGTGCTTAAATCTGCTCCAGGCCATATTTTCAAAATGGGCCTTTGTGAGCAAAATTCTCAGAAGAAGAAAGTCAGTGAAAATTAATTAGTACTATTCCTAGGTACCAGCAAAGATGTTGCTATTCCACTGTGCTTTGTGAAAGCTCAACTGGGTTTTGAAGCCCTGCTCACACAGTGCATTATCTCACCTATTTTGAAAGTTGATTCTTACAAGTGACAGATATTGGCAGGTCAGCTCAGGAAAAGTAAAACTCAAATAGCACAGCAGTAAGAGTTGGGCTACTACAATATACCTGGTCTTAACCCTCTGCTTTCGAATAGGTCTGTATATCAAAACTAGCTCTTCAGACAAGCAGGGATATGGAAGCTGCTTCTAAGTTGTCAGTGGTGACATGACATTTAATGGTGACAAAAGGAAAGGTAGCACTCAAGTCCACTGTTATGCAACCTGTTGTTAAATGTCAGAATAAATGATGTCACATGTTCAAATGGCTAGCCGTCCCTGCCCCCCAATGCAAAACTTTCTCTCTCCTGTCCCAACTGCTCCTCCCCCACACCTTGAACTCACCTGTCATGAGCATGGAAATCAGCACTGTCTTTATTATAAAATACTGCACTCGCAGGAACAGAAATTGCCTCCGTTGTAAAATTTGCTGTGACACACTGCCCCTGCTCACTCTCTCCTTCGCTTCTTGCAGTGAAGCAAACTTTGAGGAGATTGTCTCCCATCAAACTTAAAAGACAAGTGGAGAGTCCCTAACAGACAGCTGACTGAGAGAACCTCCCAACCCAGTGAGGGGTCAAAGCCTCATAAACTGGAGGGACTTGTGTTCTGTTCTGTGTCCATCTCACTGTCTAGCACACATTTGGGGCCTCTCAGAGCCCCAAACTGGCTTCTCCTTTTTTTAAAAAAAAATATTTATTCTTCTCTCATATATCACATCCTGAGCACAGTTTCCCCTCCCTCCTCATCTCCCAGGTTTCCCCTCCTCCCTCCCATCTCCCATCTGCCCTTTCTCCCTTTCTCTTCACAAAAGGGCAGCCCTCCCATGGATATCAACCAAACACAGCACTGCCCCTCACATTAAGGCTGGACAAAGTAACTCAGTAGGAGTAGAGGGGTCCCAAAAGCAGGCAAAAGAGACAGAGGGAGTCCCTGTTCCCACTGTTAGGAGCCCCACAAGAAGACCAAGGTACACAACTGTAACATGTATGCAGAGGGCTTAGTCAGACCCTTGCGGGTTCCCTGGTTGTCAGTTCAGTCTCTGAGAGCCCCTATGAACCATGGTTAGTTGATTCTTTGAGTTTTCTTGTGATGTCCTTGATCTCTCTGGCTCCTACAATCCTTCTGCCCTCTCTTCCATAGGATTCCCCCAGCTTTGCCCAATGTTTGTGTTTGGCTTTCCCCAGCCCTTTACTCTGAGTAGATGTCTGTCTTTGTGGTTGAGGTGTGTTTCTTGTAAACAGCAGAATGTTGGATCCTGTTTTTGTATCCAATCTCTTAGCCTGTGCCTCTTTATAGGTGAGTTGAGTCCATTGATGTGGATCTCTGCCTCAGTTTCCATTAGTGGCTGGATGGCTGTCTTCTCTTTTTCAATAAGCCCTGCTAGCTATTTCAAATTCCTTTGTCCTTTAAAGAATCAGAGGGTCCCAATCTTTGAACATCTTCTCTCTTTACTTCGGTTTCATTTCATGATACTGACAAACCCAAGACTTCACAGCCACTACTCAAGTGCTCTAGCACAGAACTATAGACTCAGTTTCATGCTTGCTTTTCTTTCAGCAGCTTCCTTTGTCTCCTGCCTTTTAATTCCAACAGGCAACTACCAAACAGAGACACACTGTCTACGAGGCAGATGATTGATTCCGCCTACCTCCTCATTACTTTTACTTCAATATATCAATAGGCGCTTAAGAGCTGTTTTGCACGTTCTATGCTTCATCAGTAAGAAAATCTGTAAAAAAATGCATTTTCAGTACTTTTAGGATACAACCAGAATCCCTTTGTTTTTCATAGCCTCCTTTATATCTCCTGGTATAGCCACTATAGTTTATGGCCAGCCTGCTCATTGGCCTGTCTCTGCTCTTGACCACTCAGTCTGTGCAACAGTCAGATTGATCACTACATGTATCACGTCCCTGCAAAAACCTCTCTTGTGGTTCCCTATTTTCCCAAAACAGCAACTCAAGTCCCTGTGTTGGCCTGTAAGGCTCTCTGTGATCTAGACCATGATGATGCAGTTCCTAACATTATCTCCTATTAAAACTATGCCTCCCTTCCTCTAGACACATTGTCTCAACAACTTGGCTACCAGAGATCCAAATCAGAGCCTTTGTGACTATCATACCTAGTCTGAAATGTTCTTTTCCTTAGGTATCTGTTTGTATCAGTCCCTGAACTTCACAATTCAAATGGTCCACTTTCAGTGAGGTCTCCCTTTGCTGTTGATTACCAAAGATACCCTCTCCCATCTGCCACATGAGGTCTCCATCCCACTAGCTACCTTTAGCCCACAATAGTTACCACTAACATACCATATACTTATATTTTGTTAAAAATGTCTCCCCTGACATATGAAGATTGGCCTGTTCTGTGAAATCAGGAGTTATGTCCATCCTATTCCCTATTCTATCTTAGGCACCTAGACCAGAATACCCAACTCATGAGGAATAATCAATAAACATATGGATTAAATTCCCCAGATGAATTAGTCAATTAAAGTATATATACAGAGGGATGGGAGAGATGGCTCAGTGATTAAGAGCACTTGATGCTCTTACAGAGGTCCTAGGTTTGGTTCCCAATCCCTACATAACAGCTTTCAGTATCTTTAAGTACAGTCTCAAGGAACCCTGCGCCATCTTCTGGCCTCCTCAGGAACAGCATTCACACGGTGCGCAGACATGTAAAAGCAAAGCACCCACATAAAATAAAAATAAATAAATCTTTAAATATGTATATACACAAGATAAAAACATCTAATAAAATGAATCTTCAAGTGACTGTTAAGTTATCCAAATTGAGAAAAAGATAGAAAAAAAGAAAACTTGTTAGCACTGAAGCAATAAAGTCAAGAATGGGAAAGGGTTATCTGAGTGACTGTGTCTCCAGAACCTTGATCTCTACAAAGGAAACAAAGCCCAATTCTGCAGGCCTAAGCAACTTACCAAGTTTATGGTGATGTGTTTAATTTCCATACCAAAAATTATACAAATAAACAAAATTACCAAGCCTAATTATTTATCTGGTAGTTCATCACCAATAAAAACAGAAAAGACTCAATAAAAGGAAAGTGATAGATACCATAGGAGGAAAATGTGGCTCAGCAATTGATGCATAATCACGTTTGTCATTTCTACTCTAAAGTCTTCCTATCCTTGCCACTCATTTCTGTCACTTTATTGGAAAAGTTATCTCTACAAAAAATTAAGCCAAGAAATTCATCTCTACCTGCATTTTATTTTTTTCTTTTTGATGTTTTTATTCCAAGACATACTTTACTCTAACAAAATTTGTCAGCTGAAAGCAAAGTTCAAGATAGGTTACTACACACAAGTCTAAAGATTTGAGAAAAATGTGTCTTTTGACCCAGAAAAACACACACAAAAAAATGTATTCATTTCATTTCTAGCAAACCAAAATTTTTAAGGTAGAAGTTTAAAATGGTTGAACAAATACTAAGTATAAACATAGCATATCTGCTGAGGTGGCGTGGTTGGATGGGAACACTGTCGAGGACCCAGAGTCTTGTCGTTCATCCCAAATGATACTGGGAGGTGCAAATAGAGAAATGAGTGGCATGTGGCTCCGTTATGAAGTACTGTCCTTACACGTCACATTACTGAAAGAAGAACTAGGTAGGGGCTTTGACTTAGTTCCCAATCTGGGGAGCAAATACAGTTGCAAAACTATTTGAAAGGCTCACAAATTTCTTTCATCTTATCTGTTATCTCTTTGGAAACAATATGAGAAGTATCTTCTAAGCCACAGCTTTGAGGGAGAATAACTTAAGAATTTCAGAAAAGCTAATGGGCTTCTCTTTGATCTTTTTTTTTAATATTCAGGCATAAATGCTTTGCTCTCCATTTGTGTCACAGTAATTGAGCCTGAGTGACTAGCTGACTTGTAATTGGCGATACCCTTTAAATACAACCCTTGAATCCACAGCGCAGGGTACCACAACTAACTATTTTTAAGAGCCTGGGGTGCATGTCCAGTCAGGCTACTTGCATACTACTGCTGTTTAGGTCAAAAATCTTGAGACCTAACTTGTTTAGAACGGTGACCTATGTGCCCCCTCTTATCTCTGCAGTCACTTTATGCCGAGCTACTCTGCTTTGTTTTCTCTGGGGGCTTTTGTTCACCTGAAGATTCTTGTAGAGGTCTTTGATCATGATCAATAGTTGCTCTACCTGTAATTTATAAATATAGAAGATACTCTGAACATGTCTCTGCAGTTGAAATGCGAGTGTGCTTCCTCCTGAAATCATCCACTGATACAAACCCCCTTTTCCAAACCATAAAAATGAATGGTCTAAGCTCCCTGGCAGAGCCCAGCTCCTATAAACCTGGTGTTGTTGGAAATCACCCTCCTCCCCCAACAACTACCAATGCACTGAGGAAGTTCCATGGTTATGGCCCCCTCCACTCAGAAACATTCAACGAGACTCCATAATAGTTGTGAATTTTAGCTTCCACTCTAGTGCTCTAAGTATTTAACAAAGATCCAAGTTTTAAGATTATTAAAGAAAGATAACATTGTATTGAATACTTACCAAATGAAAAGGACTTCATAGACATTATCTCATTCACTTACTCATGAGTAACCTATTAACTGTCTGACAATTGACCATAAGCAAAATAAAGGGTGCTTCTGCCTCCACATAGCTTGCAATCAAATGTGAAAGGCACATGCCTTAAAATAATCATCTACTTCTTCTAGGTACAATGCAATAAGTCACAGCAAAGAAAGACTCCTGCAGTATTAACTACTTAAACACGACTGCATTATAAAAATGATACTTTAAATGCCTGTCTGAGAGAGCTTTGGTACAACTGGGACTAGATGAACTAAACTTCTAGAGAATAGGCAAGCATTCCAAGCCCTGCAATGTACAAAAGAATAAAGGGAACTCTGCAGACAGGAGAAAGGAAACTACATAGCAACAGAAATTCAGGAAGACATGAAGAAGAGAATAGGCTCGTATGTGTGGTAATATCAATAAATATTCACTTCATATGGCAATAGTAATACTTTTTTATAAACTACATATTAAATAAAAACAATAAAACAAAAACAATACCAAATTGCCCTAAGGTTTCTATGTAGATACGGCAAAATAATAATTTTATTACAGTAAAATAATCCACACATGCATGTTAGAAAATCTAGGGTAACCTCTTAAGTATAACATATCACTGGGCAGTAGTGGTACACACCTTTAATCTTAGCACTCAGGAGGTAGAGGGAGGCAGAACTCTGAGGTTGAGGGCAGCCTGGTCTACAGAGTGAGTTACAGGACAGTCCTGGCTACACAGAGAAACGCTGTCTTAAAACAAACAAAAAGAATGCATAAGAAAGTATCAGTAGGCAAATGAACTTTTTACTATTTTGATCAGTATTAACTTGAGGAAAAAGGAGTCTAGAGAATGAACCTAGAATTTTGTGCCCTGCAGCTTGCTCTGCCCCTGAGTTATCCAACTAGTCTCCAACATGCTCTTAAATTAATCCAAATAACAGTAAGAATGACTCTCAAAAAACAAAATGAAGTTAAAGACATTCTTCCCAATAATAAAATTTACTTCAAAGCCACAGGAATTAAAACATTGTAATGCTGATTTACAGAGAGATTAATGGAATGCAACTGAGAACCAGTCTGTCAATGTTTCAAAACAGTAAACATAACCACCTATAATCTCAGCAGTCTTTCTCTTAGCTGTATACCCAAAGGAGTTAGAAACATATACCTTTAACGTAAATTTTTCAAGACTGGCGAGGTGGGTTAGCCAATAAAGATGCATGCAGCCAAACCTCTGGGTACTGTGAGTTTAATTTGTAAAATGAACATGGTAGGAGGAGAGAACCGAATCCTCCAACAAACTGTCCTTTGACTTTGGTAAACAAACATTCAT
>NC_022026.1:15826074-15870545 GCF_000317375.1 Microtus ochrogaster
AGTACCATTATTCAATATATATGTTCATCCATTAATGAAAAAAAAACACTAAATGTTATGCCCATCCACTGGTAACTTTTTAACATAAAAAGTAACAAAATATATACTTTTATACAAGATAACTTCAAATGCATTACACACATTAAAGGAAAGACATATTGAAGACCAAATTTTATTAACTGGCCAAAATAGCCTAATCCAGAAGCAGATAACTTGATGGATTTTGCACTGGAGGAAAAATTAAAATGAGTTAATAAGTATAGTTTCCATTAGAGGTGACACAAATATTCTAAAACTAATAATGGTGGTTTCCCTATTCTGAATCAGTCTAAAATTCACTGAACTGAATACATAAAAAGAATGAATTTCAAAAAAAAGAATGAATTTCATAATATGGAAATTATATATCAATGTTGTTATGATTTTTAAACTAACTATGATAACATATTTTTAAATGAACATATACGGTCACAAATTAAATAAATATAATATAATAAAATTTTAAGGGGATGCTCAGTATGTAAAAGTGCCTACCACCAAGCCAGATGATCCCCAGTCCCTGGCACCCACATGGTAGAAGGAGAAAACCAACTCCCACAAGCTGTCCTCTGACCTATACATAGACACACATGCACACAAAATAGACAAATGTTATCAATTTTTTAAAAAATTAAAGGGACACAAAAAATAGAACTTTGTTATAATAAAAAGATGGAAAAATAAATCATTTGAACATTAGCCTAAGGAAGCCTGGCTGTCAAAATTCTGTAAATATCAAATAAAGTAAATTAGAAACCAATATTCATTATTACAGATAAAGGACAAGATTGAATATTAAAAAGAAATCAAAATCCTTCAATACTTTTATAATAGTAAGAGGTCAATATCTTATATCAATATCATATAGCTATGAGGTGCTGGGAATCAAATCCATAGTTTTCCTGCATGCTAAGCAAGTACTCCATCAATGTCCCATCCCCAAAGAATTCATATTTTTCTCATTGGCACATTTTGGACTTTAAATTTGGAGAATACTGGTTTTTCTTGCTAAAAAGAAGTCATTTGATAAGCAGTCTTATTTTTCAGGTACACTGTGCATTAGAATTATATATATATTATGCCTGGCTGAGCTAATCTAAGAGGAAAATAATGAATATGATTTCTTCCTCATTACACATTTATTCTCATGCCGTTTTCATTGATTGTTTTCTCAACTTCTAAAATAAATTATCTATTCATTTTAGTAATCTTTGTATTTGATCATTGTTCTTCTTCAATAGACTGGGGGGGTATCAGTTACGTACCATTTTAATCCAAAAACTCTTGTTTTTAGTTGATTCTGTTTCCCACTCAAACTGCTTACCATTTAGCATTGAATTATGTCATCAGCTCACTATAATGGGCTGGAGAGATGGCTCAGCAGTTAAGAACACTGGTTGTTCTTCCAGAGGTCCTGAGTTCAATTCCCAGAATTCACATGGTGTCCCACAATTGTCTACAATAAAGTTCCATAGGATATGATATTCCCTTCTGGTATGCAAATTTTTTCAATGCAGACCAAACACCCATATACATAAATATATAAATCATTCTTAAAAGCTCAATGTGGAAAGTTCTCTGGATCATATTTTGGGGTACTCCTTTGAACTCTGAGCATGTTCTAACAACTGTACACAAATCAGTTTCTGAATTATGCCAAAAGATCAAATTGATAGTTGACAAGGATATAATGCAAATATTTAATATTCTTAAACTTCTATCTTCCTATAAACCAATCAGTTTGAATCAAAGTGTGGCTAACATATATTAGAAGAATGAGCTAATATAAGTTATAAGAGTTAATAAGAAGCCTGAGCTAATGGGCCAATCAGTTTATAACTAATGTAGACCTCTGTGTGATTTCTTTAGGACTTAACAATTGTGGGAACCCGGTAGGAGAGAAAACTCAGACTACAAATGGTGCCTACGTGGACAACTGCATCCACATAAAGCCTGACAGAGCTTGGGAAGTAATTCTAGACAGAAAAAAAATAAGAGTTAAGCATGGTTTATTGATAGCAGCATTTTCTCAGGTGGGCTCTGCTTGCTAGAGACAAGAGCTCTCATTTAAGAGAGGCTTCCTGACTCAGCATTAGCTCCAAAACCATGCAGCTCTTTAAGAGGTCCTACCACAAAACACTTAAATGGTGTTAATGAAAAGCTGACTGCATGCTTTTTGGTTTTCAGCTGTAGCAGGAAAAAGCTGTGCCATTTTAAAATGCCAGCTTTCTGGGCCATCCTGCCAGCACAAACTCTTGACTCTTTCAGGCAGGAGGTCCACTACAGAGCATTTGAGTATGGTTTGTGAGCAGACTGCTGCAGCTTGCTTGGTGGCAGGGACCTGGAAATGCTATAGAGTTGTGGCAATAAACATGGCTACAGCCAGTACCTCTGCCATGAGCCTGAAATCTCAGAAAGCTAAGGAATGGGCTGCATCCAGCCATCAAAGCCACGGCTTTAATCTTCTCCATATTGCTTAGCAAATTAAAGGCTCATGTGGTCACAAAAAGAGAGAGAGAGATGCAGTAAAGAGAGATTCAAAGATGAAAAAACCTCTAAATGGTTTACAGTGTGCTAAACTGTAAAGAAAACAGTTAAAGTCCTTAAAATAAAAAAGAGAGTACTTTAATCCCAACACTTGGGAAACAGAGGTGGGCAGACCTCTAAGAGGCATGGTGGCACATACCTATAACCCCAACACTTGAGAGGCAGAGGCAGGCAGATCTCTGTGAGTTCAAGGACAACCTGGTATACAGAGTAAATTCCACGACAAAGATATACAGAGAAATTCTATCTCAAAAAGCCAAAAATTAAAAGTGAAAATAAAAGAAACAGAGGTTAAAATAAAGCCACATAAAGATAAAAACACACAGAGAGTCTGGATACTGTATGTTATTATGCTCTCTTTGAATTGTTTGAATGCTGAGGAAGGAACAACAGCTGCTAAAAAAGTATTTGTTTATAAATGCTGTTAAATTAATACTAGATAGGTATTTTGAAAATACCCTGACTTCATAATTGAAGTCAAAACATATGTTACTTTGGAAAAGCGGTTTTGCTTTTGTTTCCACAGGAAATGAGGGACTGTGGATTCATTCCAGGTTAAGAAAAATCAGGTTTGATCAAGGAAAACCACCTGCAAAATCTCCAGTAGGAACAGATGGCCCAGATGTTTGAGTTCTACATCCAGAACAGATTCAAGATGCTGCCTGAGATGATCAAGCCTCACAGGATACTCCAGTCAGGACTTGATCATAATTCTAAATTTTCTTTAGGTCCCCATAATATTATCAGTGCCCCCAGCCAGCAGGAAGTAGCCTGAAATACTACACCCACATTCCCCCAAAATGGACTATGTATATTTTCCTTTGTTTAAAAAAAAGAGGGGGAAGTGATATGGTCTGTATTCTGTCAATTGTATTTTAAATAAATACTGATTGGCCAGTAGCCAGGCAGGAAGTAGAGGTGGGTCAATGATAACAGGAGAATTCTGGGAAGAAGGAAGCCCATTCCTCTGCAGTCCTGGCCAAAACACAGAAGAAGCAAGATGTAACTGCCTCACTGAAAAAAGTAGACACCCATATGGCTAGCATAGACAAGAATAATGGGCTAATATAAGTTATAAGAGTTAATAAGAAGCATGAGCTAATGGGCCAATCAGTTTATAACTAATGTAGACCTCTGTGTGATTTCTTTGGGACTTAATGATTGCAGGAACTGGGTAGGACAGAAACCTCAGACAACATCAAAGTCATTATGGTCCTGGGCAATTTGCCATCTTACCTAAAACTCTTGGTCATGGGAACCTGAAGTGAACTCATATAAACTGTGGCCTAGTGCTTGAAGGATATTGTTTTGCCAGTGTTACTTTGGGGTTAAAGCCTTGGTTAATTTAATGCTAAAATCACAGAGACTAGTGAAGATGAAGCTTTCAAAGAGTCACACAAAGCTGGACCCAAGTCAAAGCTGTGACTTTGAGCAAAGTATGTCACCATTTTGAGTCTCATCTCATTTATGAAGTAAAAAGAGAAAAAAAAAACAAGTTCAAATCAAAATGTCAAGAAAATGAAAAGCAAATAAGGTGAAGGAACTGGCAAATCACCCTTGTATGGTTCCAATAGTCAGGCATTTCTGAGATGTTGCACACGTTTGAATTAAGTCTCAGCAGTAGCTGATCACACACAAGTTACCACCATCAACTGTGAATACTACTTGGATTGCTTCATCAACTATCTTACTTTCCCTTTCTTAATTCATTTAGTTCATTTCTGACAATCACTCTGTGAGACAATATGAACCATAGGAGCTAATCACAAGAGCTTTACAGTCATAGCTATCTGGATCTGAATTGTAACTCTTCAATTTAGTAGCCATGCAACCTTGAGCAAGCTCTAAACCCCTCAGCTAAAGAGTATCAGTGTCATGATCTGTGAGAGAAATGGAATTCCTTCTTTGCGGTACTCTTGGAAGGCTTTGAGAATGTTGTATAAATAAAGTTCCTTACACATAACAGGTGTTTAATGCTGGACTACTTCCCCCTCTCTATCCCAATTTAATAGGAATATGACAACTGTTTTATAGTACTTTACCACTTATTAAATCTAAAAAAACTAGTTTGTAGAAATAAATGTAGCAAAGAAATCAAAACTCAAAATCATCCTATAAGAAACAGACAGTATAAATGAGATTTTTTTATCTCAGGATTTTTCAGTATTACCCTTGAAAATGGTGTTATTTTTATTGAATGTGGTGTTATTTCTCAGTTTTATTCATTTGACAACTGCTTCAATAGTGTTTCCTTGGGGTTGTGTTTACTGAATGAAAGCATATTGTGACATTTTAAAAAACCATTTATAGAGGCCCCATGTTGGCCAAATGTAGACGATATAGATGTCAGGCAAGCAGAATAAGAAATCAACCCCGTAACTAATTTCAACAAGTCTCAAATGTCAATTCCCAGAAATGCTCTAGCTGGCCTCTACCCAGAACTCTGGGACAGGATTCGACCTTGGACAGAAAACTATTCACAAACTTGTTTCTTCAACTCCCCTCACCCATTCTGAACCTTTATTTCTTACTCCAACTCCTTTCATCCACTGACCTGACAATTCTAACTTTAAATTATCCCATAGTGGAGAGTAGGGGGTAGATAATAAAAGAAGATTCATTAGCAAAAAAGTAAAATGTTTCAGATAGGAGGACTGGGCTCTGCTGATGAATTTCATAGCATAGTAATAGTAGTTAATATAGCATGTCATAGGACTGGAGAGATGGCTCTGGGGTTAAGAACACTTATTATTCTTCCAGAGGACCTAGGTTCAACTCCTACCACCTACATAGCAGCTCACAACTTTCTGTAACTCCCATTCCAGGGGATCCAAAGCCCTCTTCTGGCCTCTGAGGGCACTGCCCACATGTGGTACATAGACATACAAGCAGGCAAAACAAAACAAAAAGATTCTAAGAGCTAGAAATGGTGAATGACTCCAAGGAAACAGCATCTTCCAGATACAAGAGGACTGATGTGCCAATGAACTCACGAAGATTGTGACAGCATGCACAAGACTTGTACAGGTTCAAACCAGACAGAACCTCAGCCCTGGGAAAGAGAAGTAGTCACAAAGTCCCACCTATAACCAAGAAGCCATTTGCTCAGGTCTAGCCAGAATGGAGCATGCCTTTAAAACACAGCATTCAGAAGGCAGTGGCAGGTAGATCTCTGTGAATTCCAGGCCTGGTCTACAGAGTGAGTTCTACAGCCAGAGCTGTATAAAGAGATTCTTCCCCCGGCCAAAAAAAAAAAAAGGGGAAAAAAAAACGAGGAGGGGGAGGAGGAAGAGAAGGAGAGGGGAGAGGAAGCATCTATACTGATACCTGCTAGAGAAGGGTCCAACAGAATGTCCCTGGATATATCCACCACATTCCAGAGGGCCCAGAAGTAGTTAGCCAACACAAACTAGGTATGTGCTTGTTTTGTTCTTGTATTTTTGCCTTATTAGGTTTTTTATTAGTTTTTGTTTGTTGATGCTGGAGAGATGGCTCAGCAGCTGCTCTTCCTGGAGGACCTGAGTTCAAATCCTAGCACCCATATGGGAGCTCACAACTGTCTGTAATTCCAGTTTCGGGAATTCAACACCCTCATACAAACATGCATGGAGGCAAAACACCAATGCATATAAAATAAAAATCAACAAGTTATTATATTTTTTTTAAAAAAAATTCTTGTTTAGGCTTTCATTTTTTTCAAGACAGAGGGTTTTTCTGTGTAACCCTGCCTGGGTGTCCTGGAACTTGCTTTGTAAACAGGATGGCCTCAAACTCAGAGATCCCCCTGCCTCTTCCTGTCTCTGCCTCCTGAGTGCTGGAATTAAAGCCGTGGACCACCACAGCCATCCCATAATATTTTTTGAGAGAGAGAGAGAGAGAGAGAGAGAGAGAGAGAGAGAACATAAAATTGGGTGGGTAAGGAGGTAGGAGAGATATGGGAGAAAGTGGGGGAAGGGAAAGAATATGATTAAATTATGTTGTATAAAATAATTACTTCCCTTATAGGTGAGATTATAATATAATTGCATCATTTCCCCTTCTCATTCTTTCCTCTAAACCCTCCTGGATCTCTTTCAAATCCATGGCCTCTTTTTTCATTTTTCTTATATAAGTAAACACAAAGATATTCCTATATATAACATGCTCAATCTATATACTGTTACTTGTATATACATATTCAGGACTGACCATTTGGTAATGGATAGCCAATTCATGTGCTCCTCTCCGGGTGAAACTATTTCTACTTCTCCCTACATTATTTGCCTGTAGTTCTTTATGAAGGGTTGAGGTTTCATGGACTTTCCCCTGTCCACTTTGGCATGTGTATTGGTGTTGTCCTTGTTAATATCATGTTTAGGCAGCCATGTTGGTGACACTTTGTAAGTGTCACTTCTGGCATTATCAGGAAACACAATCTCACAATAAACTCCCCAATCCTCTGGCTCTTCCAATCTTTCTACCCCGTTGTCAGAAATGTTCCCCGAGTTTTGGGTGGGGGATTTTCTTGTAGATATATTAACTGTGACTAGGCTCTACAAATTTTTAATTGTTGGTGGTCTTCTGTAATGATCTCTGTGTGCTGCAAAAGAGAAGTTTCTTGGATGATGTGTGAGATCTACACTTATCTGTCAGTATAAGGATAAATATTTAGAATGTAGTTAGGGGTTATGCTAGTTTAGCAAAGTAGTTCGCCTCCAAGATCTATGACTTCTCTAGCCCTTGGTAGTTGGCTAGATTTCTAGTACCAGTAATAGTTTCCCTCTTGTCAAATGGGTCTTGATTCCAACTGTTGGTTGGCGCCAAGGTATGTAGGACACTACTGCACCCTTAGATTATCATGCCACATTGGTCTTTGTTCTGATTCATAGGCATCATGACTGTGTAGGGCTCTTGGTTGCTTCCCATCTTTGGAAAGTTTCATGGTATCTTCTGGTACCATGAAAGCTAGTCCTCAAGAAGCAGGCATTCTGGTTAGAGGCCTCTGAGCCCTTTGTCTGAAATGCATGGTATCTTAAATGATAGGGACTTACCTTCCACCTCTTGCAGGACAACCAACGGCAATAGAAATAGTCTGTAATGTTCTAGTAGTCTCTTAGAAAGCTCCAAGAACTCAAAAGAGGGTTTCTCATATTCACTATTTGGATTTCTGTTAGGTGGTCTTCAAGCTTAAAGGGAGCATTGTCAGCCCAAATGAAAAAATAGCATTTAAACTATATAGTGTATATATACATAGAATTACATGCATTATTGTTTTAGGTAGCTAGTTAATAATATGATTCTTGGTGACTTTTTCAGACATTCTTACTGTTATTTGACCCTCTCCCTCCCTGTATTCTGTATTTATCACCCTCCCACACTGTAATTAAAGCCTTCCTTTTCTTCATATAAAAATTAAAAACCTATATACACAAAATAATCTATAATAACAATAATAATAATAACATATAATATAATCCAGAATTCCTGAAAAGTTGATTTTAAATGTTTTTACCATAAAGAAAAGATGATTGTATAAAGTGATATAGGTTCATTAATTACTCTGCTTTGATCATTGTACAATAAACTATGAATTAAAATATAACATTGTAAACCATAAATATTTACTATTATTTTTTTCAACTAAAGAGATAAGACTTTTTTAATTGATCCCTTTCCTACTTGGGTTTCTTTTTTCTTAGGATAAAATATTAACTGAAAACCATTTGGGGGAGGAATTTTTTCTTACAATTCCATGTTATGGTCCATCGCTGAGGGAAATCAGAGCAGGAACTCAAGCAGAGACTATGGATGAATGGTGCTTACTGCCCTGATTCCCCTTGCTTATTCTCAGCCTGCTTTCTTATACAACAAGGATCTCCTGCCCAAGGGTAATACAGTTCACAGTGGGCTACACCATGCCATGTTAATCAATTATCCCCCCATTCTTTCATCATCTGTGAAAAAGGAGCATCCCAGAGATTTCCATTTAGTTTTCGGTTTTGTTTCCTTATAAGTTAATACCAGGTTTATCTTCCCTCACACCTACCTGGAGCAGAGGCAACAATAGGAGGCATGAGGAATAAACTTCATGGGGCTTCTGTACTGTATTTAAGTATGTTAGCTCTAGTAGTTTTATTCTTTGGTTATTTTAATAAATAGTCCTTATCAATTTTTAAGAATTAATGAACAACAGCATTCGGGAGGCAGAGACAGGTGGATCTCTGCAAGTTCGGGGCCAGCCTGGTTTACAACAGCTAGTTCCAAGACAGGCTCCAAAGTTACAGAGAAACCCGGTATTAAAAAACCAAATAATAATAATAATAATAATAATGAACAAGTGATACAAGTGATAAAGCGTACTTAATAATTAATAATACCCTAGAATGGGGAAAAGAACACTTGTAAGTATACATGGATTTGCCAAAGTCAATTATATAAGAATAGAGATCATAATTACATTAACATGATGATTTTTTTCTCACTTAACAATTGTATTTTCCCACAGCTATTATTCGTCCTTATCATCCTTCTATTTTGATTTGGTATACATTCATTATATATAATGTTTCAAGAATATCATGTATTTCATATGTTTTCCTATAACCACACTCTCATACTTTCTCTTCTTTCTCCCTATTTTTAACTTTTATTTTAACTTTTTATTGATTCCTTGTGGATTTCACATCATGTGCCCATCCCAATTATCTCTCTGTCCCTTCATATCCTCCCTCTGCCCTTGCAACCTCCCCCTAAAATACAAAGTTAAAAAAAAAAGGTCTCGGCCGGGCAGTGGTGGCGCACGCCTTTAATCCCAGCACTCCGGAGGCAGAGGCAGGCGGATCTCTGGGAGTTCGAGACCAGCCTGGTCTACAAGAGCTAGTTCCAGGACAGGCTCCAAAACCACAGAGAAACCCTGTCTCGAAAAACAAAAAAAAAAAAAAAAAAAAAAGGTCTCTCATAGATTACAATGAGTCTTTAGTCTGGTTCAAGGTCTCTGACTTCTGCTACACTATTAATACAGTATGCTCACTGGACCTCCTATTGGATATCCAGCTGCTGCCCTGTGTTGTGGAGATCTGCAACTTTAGATCTGCAGGAGCTGCCCCTTCACATACTCCAACAGCTCATGTTGGGGTGAGCCAACTCAGAGCCCTTGTTCTGGGCCCCGGGTGGTAGTGGGTTAGTCAACCCACCAGCTCTCCCTCATTCTCACCACCAGGGTGAGCTCTCCAACACTGTCTCAGCTAGCTCACACAATGCAGCAGGCAACAAGGCACAGGGCCATTTCTCCCACTCCTTTGTCCTCCAACAGCTCAATGGCACACACACCCACACCCACACCACCAGGGCCAGCTCTACTGAGTTGCTCAGGTGAGGTGCAAGGTGCCTGATCTCCCAAGTGCTACAGCTGGTGAGAGACAGTACCAGCTCTCCTGCTCTTATGTCCCCGAGGCCAGCTCTCCTGCCTGCTGCAGGTGGCAAGAGACAAGTATGGGGGACAAGGGAGGAGCATCTTTCTTTCTCCCACATCACCACGTGGCAGCTGAGGGGGAGGGGCAAGGCCAACTATCCTGCTCTCTCACCCCTGGAACTGCTTGCCTTCCTGTCACAGGTAGCAGGGGGAGGGTGGGAGTGGGGAAAGGGGCTATCCTTTCCCTGTTTACTAGTTATCTTCCTCCTCCCAGTGTCCCCTTTACTTCATGTCATATGCACATACATAAAATGTATTATGTATATGTGTGTATATATATACCTTAAGTATTGATGTATACAATCTAGTATGCACAGATTTTTATTTTGTAAATTTCAGATGTCGTTAAGCTTTCTTGAAATTAAAACAACTACTCCAGTTTAAGGTTATTGGAAACTATGTTATTTTTAGATTTTTGTAAGCATTTATTAAGATCATAGTTCATATTCCACACTAATAACCAGTACAAGGTATACAATTTAATAATTTTAACACCTTAATAATTCCATTATTACAATGAATTTAAAAACTTTCTGACCATCAGTAACATCAATGCCCCTTTTCTTCCTGGTTTTCCCCTTAGGTTCTTAGCAATTACTTATCTTTCTGTCTCTGTGGATTTGCCTCTTTCAAACCTTGTATATAACTTGAAAGATATAATATGTCTCTTTTCTGATTGACTTCCATGAGTTAGAATAATTGTTTCAAGGTTTACCCATGTTGTAGCATTTTTAAATATTTCATTTCTATTTATTCCTGGACTATATTCCATTGCATGGATAGGCCATATTTTCTGACCCATTTGTCTGTTTGATGGATATTTGTGTATTTGTGCTTTGGGACTACAATAATAACTATAACAAATATCCTATGGTGCAATTATTTTGTGCTTTCATAATCAACAGAACTTGTAGAAAATGGGCAAAGATGATAAGCAGACAACTTAACAAAGAGAAAACACCAAAGTATAAAAAGCATAAAAAAATATATGGAGAGAAAACCAGGTAGAAAAGGGGCATTGATGTTACTGATGGTCAGAATGTTTTTAAATTCATTGTAATAATGGAATTATTAAGGTGTTAAAATTATTAAATTGTATACCTTGTACTGGTTATTAGTGTGGAATATGAACTATGGTCTTAATAAATGCTTACAAAAATCTAAAAATAACATAGTTTCCAATAACCTTAAACCGGAGTAGTTGTTTTAATTTCAAGAAAGCTTAACAACATCTGAAATTTACAAAATAAAAATATATGCTAACATGCATATATTACCACTTTAATCCATTTTAAATCAGAAAATAATATAAATAGGATAATAACATCAATTGGCAGGCATGAGCAGTATAAAAGTCTACATTCTCTCCTGGTACAGCCAATCTGGAGAGCAGCAGCTGGTGATATGTAGGCAAGGTAGTACAATAACTGTACTAATAGAAGAAAATAGCTTGGGGTAGTAGCACATACCTTTAATCCCAGCACTTGGGACATAGGTGCAAGGAGATCTCTGTGTGTTCAAGATCAGCCTGGTCTACAGAGCATGACCCAGTCTCAAAAGATAAATAATTAACTGTACTTGTACCAGCTACTGTGTTACTGGATATAAACCCCATGAAGAGTACCACACTGTCTCCTCAAGGTACTCATAAGAAGTAATCAGTATTTTGGAATTTGGGTGTTGGTTACTGAAAATTTACAGTATTATACATGCCAGACAGTAGTCAGACTCATTAGATAGGCATATAGAAATAAAAATGGTTATTAAGTTGATAATACTGCTTTTCAAACTTAAGAAAAATAGGCATACTGCATAAGACCTGTATAAGAGCAAGCCAAAGGGCTCCCAAGGACACACCTCTAGCTGTGGAGGGAGTTATTGACAGTTGATGGTTGTTTAGGGAGGAAGAGTCTCCTTTATTTGAGGATGTTGCTCTTGATAGCTTGCGCATCAAGTAGTAGACGCACACATCCCCATCCATACGAAGTCAGTACTAACTGAACTTGGAGTCCATAGCACAGCAGAAATAAGAGAGACCTTGGATCTTAGTTAGGTTTTCTATTGCTGTGAAGAGACAACACGACCACAGCAACTCTTATAAAGGAAAAGATTTAATTGAGGTAGTGGCTTACAATTCAGATATTCAGTCCTTTATCATCATGGTAGGAAGCATGGCCGAATGCAGTAGACACGGTGCTGACTACATCTTGATCAGAAGGCAACAGGAAGTGTACTGTGATACCTGGCAATATTTGAGCATAGGAGACCTCAGAGACCACCCCCATGGTAACACACTTCCTCCAACAAGGTCATATGCACTCCAAAAAGACCACACTTCCTAATAGTGCAGTTACCTAGCTTTATGGGATTAATTACATTCAAACTACCACATTCCACTCCCTGGCTCCCATAATCTTGTAAACATATCATAATATAAAATTTATTTAGTCCAACTTCAAAAGTCCCCATAGTCTGTCACAGTCACAATGTTTAAAAGTCTGAAGTTCATATAGCTATCCTCCTGGGTAGGGGAAGTAGACAAGATTGCCAGGCAAAAAATCGGGATCTTAAGGGTGGGGTGGGAGGGGGGTAAGGGGAGATGGGGAGAAAAAAGTGAGAAGGGTAGGATGGGGAGAACTTGGGGCAACGGGATGATTGGGATACAGGAAGGTTGGATAGGGGAGCAGGGAAGCACATATCTTAATTAAGGGAGCCATCGTAGGGTTGGGAAGAGACTTGGACCTAGAGGGGCTTCCAGGTGCCTAAGGAGAGGTCCCCAGTTAGTTCCTGGGGCAGCTGAAGATAGGGAACCTAAAATGATCCTATCCTATAGCCATACTGATGAATATTTTGCATATCACCATAGAACCTTCATCTGGCGATGGATGGAGATAGAGACAGAGACCCACACTGGAACACTGGACTGAGCTCCCAAAGTCCCAATGAGGAACAGAAGGAGGGAGAAGATGAGCAAGGAAGTCAGGACCAAGAGGGGTGCACCCACCCACGGAGACAGTGGGGCTGATCTATTGGGAGCTCACCAATGCCAGCTGGATTGTGACTCGAAAAGCAGGGGATAAACCCGGACTCTCTGAATATGGCGGACAATGAGGGCTGCTGAGAAGCCAAGGACAATGGCACTGGATTTTGATCCTACTTCTTGTTCTGGCTTTGTGGGGGCCTAGCCAGTTTGGATGTTCACCTTCCTAGACCAGGATGGAAGGGGGAGGACTTTGGACTTTCCACAGGGCAGGGAACCCTGACTGCTCTTCAGACTCGAGAGGGAGGGGGAGAGGAGGGGGGGAGGGTAAGAGGAGTGGGAGGCTGGGAGGAGGCGGAAAATTTTTTTTTCTTTCTCAATAAAAAAAACAATAAAAAAAAAAAAAAAAACAAAAAAAAAAAAAAAAGTCTGAAGTTCAAAGTCTCTTCTGAGATTCATGCAATCTTTTAACTGTAATCCCCTGTAAAAATAAACATAAAGGCACAGGATATACGTTACTATTCCAAAATATGGGGAAATGAGCATAGTGAGGAAATATTGAACCAAAGCAAGATTGAAAACCAGCTAAGCAAACTCCAAACTCTGCATCTTCATGTCTGACTTGTAAGTCCTCTTCAGATCTCCAACTCCTGCAGTTGTGTTAACTGCAACACATTTTCTCTTGGACTGGTTCCATGCCCCATTAGCAGCTCTCCCTGGCAGGTATCCCATAACTGTGGAATCTCTAATATCTTGGGGTCTCCAAGGCAATCTAGGCTTCAACTTCACAGCTTCATACAATGAACTTCAGGGACACCTCTGACAGATGCCTGACCTCAGCGGCTTTCCCTAGGTATGGAGGAAAATTCCATAGCCCCTTTCTTCTATCTTTAATTCTAAAGGCAGAACCACTTAGCCAGAGTTTCTACCAAGTTCTGATACTTGCTGGGTCTGGAACATTGCTTGCCTTTTCAACTACATCTTCATAAGCTTTCCATCTTTCACTGCCTATGCCTGGCAGTCCTGCAACTTCTCTGTAGACTAGGCTGGCCTCAAATACAGAGATCTGTCAGCCTCTTCCTTCCCAGTACTAGGATTAAAGGCAGACACCACACCCAGCCCTAAGCTTTTCTTTAGTTCCTTTTCATAAGTTGGAAACTTAACTTGGTAGGATCTTACCCTGAGGTCACCACTCCTTTTATTCCATTTTTTAATCTGTTTATCTTCTTAGACAAGAAACTTAGCTCCATTCTACTTTATGGTGCTCTTTTTCTCCTCAAATATTTTTCATTGTTCAGCTTGCTCCTTTCCAGTATAAAAATCTTTATCAAGTTAACACTAATAACCACATGAGAGTCTATACTAGGCTGTTTTAGGATTTCCACAAAACATTCCAAAGGAATTAATCCAAAATTCATCACTTTAGCCTCAGGAAGACTGTTAAGACAAGAGCAAAAAGCAGCCACTTTCTTCACTGAAATAATCTCAAAACCAATCTCTAAGCAACATGCTAAAATTCCTCTCCTCTGAACTCTCTTGAATCAGCCCCACATATTCCAAATCATTCTTAGCAGCATTGTCTTCCATGCTCCTGCTAGTATGGCCCATTAAACTGTGTTTAAAGCATTCCACTGCTTTCCAAACCTTAAGTACAAAAATCCAAATTCCTCCAAACAAAAACATTGTCAGGCCTTTCACAGAAATACCCCAGTCCCTGGTACCAACTTCTGTCTTAGTTAGGATTTTTATTGCTGTGAAGAGTCACCATGACCATGGCAACTCTTATTTAAAAAAAAAAAAACATTTAATTGAGGCTGGCTTACAGTTTCAGAGGTTTATTTCATTATCATCATGGTGGGACACGGCAGCATTCAGGCAGACATGGTGTTGGCTACATCTTGATCAAAAGGTAATAGGAAGCAGACTGTGACACTGGGTGGTATCTTGAGCATAGAAGACCTCAAAACCTACCCCTACAGTGACATAATTCCTCCAACAAGTTTATGCCTACTTCAACAAGGTCACAACTTCTTAATAGTGCCACTCCCTATGAGTTTATGGGGGCCAATTACATTCAAACTAGCATACATTGTTTCAAAAAATAAGGTTGAAGGACAAAAACAACTCCTAAAAGTTGTCTCTGAACTCTACACTATACACATGCACACCAATACACACATACACATCCAAATGAATAAATATGAATAATGAAAATAAGTAATCACTAAGATGCACAAACTATCACAAATTATATTACAAAGCTATAGTGACAAAGACAGCATGGTACTGGGACAGAAAAACAGATGTATCCTAAAAAAAACAGAAGAGAAGACCCAAAAATAAGCCCATACATATATGGTGTCTTAGTTAAGGTTTCTATTGCTGCAACAAAACACCATGACTAAAGCATCTTGCAGGGGAAAGAGTTTACACAGCTTATGCTTCCACAACACTGTTCATCATTGAAGGAAGTCAGAACAGGAACTAAAACAGGGCAGGAACCTGGAGGCAGGAATTGATGCGGAAGCCATGGAGGGGTGCTGCTTACTGGCTTGTTACCCATTGTTTGCTCACCCTAGTTCTTTATAGAACCTAGGACCACCGGCCCAACTCCAGTATTACACACAATGGACTGGACCCTCCCCTATTAACCACTAATTAATAAAATGCCTTTTAGGCTTGCCTACAACCTGACCCTATGGAATCTCAATTGAGATTACCACCTCTTTGATGACTCTAACTTGTGTCAAGTTGACATAAAACTAGCCAGTACATATGGCTACCTAATATTTGACAAAGCTATCAGAAATATAATTGGAGAAAGAGCCCGTTCAGCAAACATCACTGATGAAACTCAATATTCATCTGCAGAAGAATAAAATTATATCCCTCTCTGTCTGTCACTTTGCCCAAAAAAACACTTCAAAATGGATCAAAGACTTCATTTAGAATGTGAAACAGTTAGAGGAAAACATGAGTGAAATACTGGAAGATGTAAGATCTAGGGGGACTGTTGACTTTTCTCCCATTAGAACCTGTATAGCATCTTCCAGTACTGTGAAAGCGCTAGCAGATTAGTTCCAGCTTCATTTCTTTATATCCTGCAGCCAAAATATGTGATATCTTTAGGCATAGGATCTTGCTATCTAGCTCTGGTGAGCAACTAAGGGCAATGGCAAGGGCCTATATTGTTTCAGGAGGCTCTAAAACAGCTCTGACCAATAATTCATCTGAAAAATTTCCAAACCTTAAAGTAGGATTTGTATTTAATAACCTATGGTTTCTAGAAGCATCATTATCCACCTATTTATCTGCATACTAATAAAAACTAAACAAAATAAAAATTAAAACGCACTATCTGCTTACCAGTAAAATAGTATTTAAGAGTGGGGAAGGTTAAGGCACCAAAATCAAAGCAAGATTTCACACTTCACTTGAAGTGTTAAAATACTAATACAACAGACTACAGCAAGTGACATAACAATATTTTAATACCCACAGTGATTGCTTCAAAAATTATATAAGATATTCTTTTAAAAACTATAAATAAAACAAGATGGAATCTTCAAACTTCCACAGAAATACGTGAAATAAAAGCAGACAGTAAAAACTAGAGGTGCAAGAAGACAAATAAGAAGTAGGGGATCCCAATTAGCCCTGCTTAGGAGTACCCGAATTGCCCAGTAGCCTCCTGAACCATGTGAGAAATCCCCTACTTAGGCTCACCTACACACTCTGGAAACCAATTCCCGGGCTGCCAGCTTCCTGCACAAGGCCTATATCTACAAATAGCTCCGAGAAATTTTGGTCGAGGAGTCCAGTTGTCACAGTTTCCTGCAGCAAATAGGTGCATCCCGCATCCCCCACTGAGGCCTCTCTACTGCCCTAGAATTTCCTGCACCAAAAACCCAGCCTTCGTGACCTTCTGAACCCTTCCACTGACTAGGCCCACCTTCACTGCCCAGAAACCATGCTCCAGCCTTCTGCAGAGTCCAGGATTTGCTCCTAGAGCACAGCCCACTCAGCGTCCTGTGGTAAATAGGGAGACTCTAACTTGCCTTGTTTGGGTGCACCTATGCCATTCGAGAACTTCCTGTCCAGTGTCCTTGTTTGCTTCTCTATTTCTGTGATAAATACCATGACCAAAAACAATTTGAAGAGGAAAGAGTTTATTATCTTTTACAGGTTAAGTCAGGGCAGTAGTTCAAGATAGGAACCCGGTGGCAGGAATTGAAGCAGACACCATGCTTCTTACTGGTTTGCTCAATCACCTTATCCAACCCAGGCTCACCTGCCCAGAGATAGCACCACCCCCAGTAGGCTATCCTTTCCCACGTCAATCAGCCGTCAGAAAATGCCCCACAGACTTGCCTGCAGGCCAGTCTGATGGAGGCATTTTCCCAGCTGAGATTCCCTCTCCCAAGTATGTCTAGGTTTCTGCCAAGTTCACAAAAATTATAACAACCAGCCAAACAAAGAAAAACTTGCTCAGCAGGCTTTATTTATATATTTATAAATATATAAATATATATTTATATGTATGTATATAGCAACAATTAAAGAAAGGAAGGCCATGAATTTGAAAGACAGCAGGGAGTACATGGGATGGGTTGGAGGAAAGAACAGGAAAGGGTAAATTATGATTATAGTATAATATCAAATAATAAAAATATAATTAAAAAATAAATAAGATGTTGCAAAATAAAATTAGGAACAATATATGGATGTCTGCTCTCTCCAGTCCTGTCCAATATAGTCACTGAAGTCTCAGCTAGAACAATAACACAATAAAAGGAGATACAGAGAATAAAATAGGAAAATGAGAAATCAAAGTATACTTATTTACAGATGATATAACTCTATACATAAAAGACACAAAGGACTCCACAAGAAAATTTCTGCAGCTGATCAATACATTCAGCAGAGTAAAAGCATACAAAATTAATATAAAAAAATCAGTGCCCTTCCTACAAACCAATGACAAACATACTGAGAAAGAAATCAGGGAAATATTTCCACTCATAGTAGCCTCAAAGAAATATTATAATACATCTAACCAAGGAAGTAAAAGACTTGTACAATGAAAGAAAGGACGCTGAAGAAAGAAACTGATAGAAAAACACCCCTGTGCCCGTGGATCAGTAGAGTTAATGTTGTGAAACGGTCATTCTACCAAAAGCAATCTACAGGTTTAGTGCAATCTGTCGAAATTCCAATGCAATTGAAAAAAATATTAAATTTCATATGAAAACTCAAAAAATCCAGGATACCCAAAACAATTCTGAACAATGAAAACAGTGCCGATATTACCATCCCTGATTTCAATTAATACTAAAGAGCTATAGTAATGTTGAAAAGCATGATTCTGAGGCATATATGTGTGTGTATGTATGTACAAACTCATACACCTGACCCTAAGGGGAATTCGAAAGCATGTAACAATATTCAATAATCAATCAAATGAAATCCACATTTTCAAGAAGTTAAAAAAATAAATAAGACTCGATAGCTTAGGCCTATACTCCCAGCTACTTGAGAGGATAAGGTAGAAGGA
The DNA here is from genome assembly GCF_000317375.1 of Microtus ochrogaster. Classification (NCBI taxonomy): domain Eukaryota; kingdom Metazoa; phylum Chordata; class Mammalia; order Rodentia; family Cricetidae; genus Microtus; species Microtus ochrogaster. Next base: position 15,844,645 of record NC_022026.1, read on the forward strand.
TCAGAAGTTCTAGGATACAGAGTGCATTCAAGATCAGCTTGTGTAACTTAGACATGCTCTTTCTTAAAATGAATACTTAGAAATGAGTCTGAGAAACTTGCCTGGTAAATGTGATGCCCAAGATTTAATCCTTAGTGAGGAGGTGAAAAAATATAGTTGAATTGATTGCATGACATCAAAAACACAAATCTACCCAAAGTCTGGAACTAGCATCATATTTATTATAGAATGACTAAATAGTCTCCCCAACAAGACCGGGAAAAATCAAGGGATTTTTGTTCTCACCACTATAATTCAACCTAGTAGTGGGCAAGCTAGTAACTGAGCAAGCAAGAAAATATATAATAGTATATAAACTGCACATGAATAAATAAAAGGATTTTGTAAGTAATATGTCTATCTGTTGATAACTTCAAGTAACTTTCAAGAAGGAAAAAATGTCTCCTGCAACTAATAACTAAATTCTGCAAGGCCAGAATGTAAATCAATGGGTAAAAATCAATTAGGCCCTTCTTCCAGACTGTTGATACAATATGTCCAGCTGACCTCCTGCAGCCAGGCCTTCCTCACTATGATAGAAATGCACTTATCCCCTCAAACTGTGAGCCAGAATAAGCCTTTCTTTCCTTTAAAAAAAACAGTTGGATTCTTGCTTAGTAAAACTGAATATGTGAAAACATAAATTAAAACCCCAGTAGCAAAAACCCCTAGAGTAAATTATTAGTGATTAGAGCAAGGTTGCAGGACACAAGGCTAAAATATAAAAGTCAACTGCTTTCTCATTTAGTAGCAGTGAACGAGTGGAATCTGGCATTTAAAACACAAAAGGCCATTCAGATTAACATCATCAAAAACAAAATACTTAAATATAAAGATAACAAAATAGCTACAAGATTTATATGAAGAAAACTCTAAACTTTGATGGAAGAAATTAAGGAACCAAATAGAGATATTCCATGTTCATTACTAAGACTCAATACTGTCAAGATGTCAGTTCTTCCCAAGACAATCTATACATTCATTGCAATTCATATTTAAAAAATAGCAGCAAGCCATTTTATGGCTGTCAAAAGACTAATTATCAAGGATATATGGAAGCATAATAAACCTAGAAAGAGAAGCAAGAGCCCAAATGCTGATTTTACTGGACTCCAAGGCTTTCTGTAAAGCTAAAGCAATCATTAAGTATGGTACCCTTGAAAGAATATATAAATAGATATATGGAATAAACAAAGAGCCTAGAAACTGCTCTACATAATACAGTCAACCATGGCCGGGCGGTGGTGGCGCACGCCTTTAATCCCAGCACTCGGGAGGCAGAGGCAGGCGGATCTCTGTGAGTTCGAGGCCAGCCTGGTCTACAGAGCTAGTTCCAGGACAGGCTCCAAAGCCACAGAGAAACCCTGTCTCGAAAAATCAAAAAAAAATAAATAAACATAATACAGTCAACTGATCTTTGACACAGGAACAAATATTTCAACAAATAAGGATGGAAAAAATGAACAATCACAAAGAAAAAAAGAGTCTAAGTACATACTTCATACACTTGAAAATTTCATCTCAAAACTTACATTTACAGACTTAAATGTAAGTTACAAAACTCCTAGAAGATAATATAGGAGAAAATAGAAATGGCCATAGGTTTGGGGGAACTTTCTACATGAGACACTAAAGACAAAATTCACGAAAGAAAAAAGAACCTATTGTCAAGTAAATGTACGAGAAAAGACACAGAGTGGGAGAAGATGCCTGTAAAGAAACATCTGAACAGAGGCCCTTGTCCAAAATAAAGAACTCAAACTTCAATAACAAGAAAACAAAGATTCTCATTAAAACATGGGACAGGGACCTTAAGACACATTTCTCCAAAGATATACAGGTGACAAAAAAATATATTGGGCATTTTGTCACTAAGGAATTTCAAATTGAAACAACGAGGCATCACTACATAAACCTCTTAGAATGGCCAAACTCCAGAATACTGACAACACCAAGTATTTGGAAGGAAGTGTGCAAGAGGAAATCTCATTTAGTGCTGTGAGGAATGCAGAAAGACAGACTGGGTTTGTGGAGATGCAACTTCAAGATCCCAGTACTCACCCATATGAAAAAGCAGTCCTCCTGGAAGGGTTCCCACAGTTCACACACGTAATTGATCCCAACTCCATACACAAAAGCACAGAAGTACTTGGACTTCGTAAGATATTTTTAAAAAGAAAAGAAGATAAAGTTGGAAGATCTAAATTTGAGATCTAAAATTGAGAAGGGAATGTGTTAGTGATGGGGTGTGGAAACGTAAATGGTGGCTTATTTCATCTTATTTCATTGACTATGTATAGGAAATCTTTCAAAGAATAAAAAAAAAACCAAACACAAAAGCCAGGCATGATGACATGCACCTATCTTGGCCATTCTGACAGGTGTAAGATGGTATCTCAGAGTCATTTTGATTTCCATTTCCCTAATGATTAAGAATGTTGAGCGATTCCTTAAATAAATGCCTTTGGGCCATTTGAGATTCTTCTGCTCAAGAACTCTAGACTGACAGCTGAGAAACCTGCATGGAACTGAACCTCTGCATGTGGATGACAGTTGTGTAGCTTGGCCTGTTTGTGGGGTCCCTGGAAGGGGGACCATGATCTGTCCTTGGCACCTGAGCTGGCATTTTGGAACATATTCCCTATGGTGGGATGCCTTGCTCAGCCTTGAAGCAGTGAGGAGGAGCTTCGTCCTGCCTCAACTTGATGTGCCAGGATGTTTTGACTCCCCATGGAAGGATTTACGCCTTTGAGGAATGGATGGTGGGGTGGAAAGCAGGTGGTGGAAGGAACAGGAGGATAGAAGGGAGGAGAAACTGTGGTAGCTATGTAAAAATAAATATTTTTTTAAAAAAAATAATAGAGGAAGACATCTGAATTTAATTTCTTGTCTCCACACATGCATACACAGGTGATTGCACACACACACACACACACACAAACACACACACAGACACACATACACACAGAATCCATGTCTCATAAAAGGAAACATTTTTTGGTCACATGATCTCCATTTTTCATTATTTTCTAGAATTTTTCCACATTTTAATAAATACCAAACCACAGGTCCACAAATCTCAATGAATCTTAAGAACACCTTATATTATTATAGTCATTTTCTGAAAAAATGTAGTAAAATATTATCACCTTCTCATCAGAAATAATGCCTGCTGGAAGACAATAACTTATTTAATATTCTGAATGAGAGAAACTTTCTCAACCTTATTCTATAACCATCCAAATATTTTAATGAAGGTAAAACAGAGGCATTTTCAAATCAACACAAACTGAGAAAACTGTATCATGGCTCTTACACGATGAAAATTCTTCAGAGTGATGGAAATAGCGCAGCTGATTGGATTTTGCTTCTATACATAAAGAGCTCCAGAATGGAGATATCTGCTCAAACATAACAGATCTCCCTTCATTTGTAATTTCTGTGAAAGACTGTTAGCTGTTTACAAGCAGCAAAAGTGGAAATGATATAATTTAAGATTTCTAAGATATATAGAAGTAAACTATATCAGAACAATATCACATGAGGCTGGAGAGAGGGCTCTGCAGTTAAGAACACTTGTTCCTATAGAGAACCAGGCTTCAATTCCCAACACCTCGATAACAACCTACAACTGTCTGTAACTCCAGTTCTAAGGGGACTCTGACACCCTCTTCTGGCTTCCATTGGACACTGTGCACACACATGGAGCACAGACATACAGGCAAGCAAATAAACAAACACTTAAAATAAAAATAAGTTTCTAAAAACACCTGTAGCACCCAGAGACAGAAACTGGGGTTCAACCTGAAGGTCAGAAAAATAAAACAGCCAGCCACTGGCTCTTACCTCTACCTCAGTCAGAAAATGGCTATCCTACCTCCAGGAATCTCGGAATTAGACCATGACTGACACCTGCCTCCTCCTGTCTTATATTCCTCTCTAGGGATGGTATTAAAGGCATGTACCACTACCACCTGGTTTCTATGCAAACTAGTGTGGTTGCTGGGATTAAAGGCGTGTGTCACCACTGTAAGGCTGATTGGTACAGCTGTTTTATTCTCTGAACTTCAGGCAAGCTTTATTTATTAAAATACAAATAAAATATCACTACAAATACCACAAAGAAATACAGGTAACTTGAAATATAATCTTCTGAGATTTTTCTATTGGAAATAAGAGTCATCACCTCTAGTTCTTAAACTCTGTCTACTATTATACAGCGTTCCCTTAGCTGTCACGGAAGGGACATTTAGGGCTGAGTGTTCTAAGGTCTCTCATTGTCTATGTAATTTCTTGCTGTGGGTCTCTGCATTTTTCCCCATCTGCTGCAGGAGAAAGCTTCTCTGATGATGGCTGAGCAAGGCACTGATCTGTGCGTAATAACAGAATGTCACATATTGCTACAGTCTTTTATCCAAACAGTAACATTTGGTTTCACCCTGAGTCTCCAGGCTATCTAGTCTCAGGCTCTTGATCACATGAGCAGTGTCAGGAATGGGTTCCATCTCATGGAGGGGGCCTTAAGTCAAAACAGATACTGATCGGTTACATCCATAACCTTTGTGCTGCCATTGCACTGGCTTATCTAGCAGGCAGAACACCATTGTAGATCAAATGGTTTCTGACTGGGTTGGTGTTTCTTTCTCTTTTGTTAGGGTTCAGAGTACCTTCCTGTACCAAAGGCACTAGCACATAGGGGTGAAGGCCGTAGTTAGGCTCGACTTATATATGTCCAAGAATTATGTATGTACTCTCTTCAGCAACTGAGCATACTATCCGCTTGTGGAGAGTGGCAACAGCTTGGGTTGTTCAGGGCTTCCCATGCGACCTCTTTGGCCAAAAACCCAATAAGAGGTAGTCTGGTACTTGAAGCTTCCTTTGGTGATAAGAAACGTCCAGTTGGAGGTGTGACTCCCCCATTATTAGGCTATTTTCTTTATATTGCCCTCATATATGTATGCATTTTACTGTATTAGGTTTCCATACCACCCCTCAAATGGCTCTTAATTTTAACTGTATCTTTCCACATTCCCCCCTCTCTCACCCCATCCCCCCAACTTGATTCTCCTGTTTTGGCCACTCCCTCAATCTATTCATAACTATCTATTCTATTTCCTTTCCTAAGGAGAAGTATCTGTCCTCCCTAGTCCTTTATTCTATACCTAAATTCTGTGGTTCTACGGATTGTAGCTTTGTTATCATCGGCATGATAGCTAATATCCACATGTAAGTGAATACATACCATATATGCCTTTCTGGGTCTGGGATACCTTACTCAGGATGATTTCTTTCTAGTTCCATCCATTTATATGTAAAATTCATGGTGTTTTTTTAATTATTGAGTAATATTCCATTGTGTAGATGAACCACATTTTCTTTATCCATTCTGCTGATGGGCATATAGTTTTTTCCAATTTCTACATCTTATGAAATACAGCTGCAGTGAATATGGTTGAGCAAGTGTCTCTGTGGTTAAAAAAAAAAAGAAGTAGCCTTTGGGTATATGTCCAAGAACTGGCTCTTGTTGTAAATTGATTCCCATATTTCTGAGGAACCACCACACTGATTTTCATGGTGAATGTACAAGTGTACACTCCCATCAGCAATGTATGAGTGTTCCTCTTACTCCATATACTTACCAGAATGAGCTGTTTTATTAAACTTAGTCATTCTGACATTGTAAGATGAAATCTCAAAGTAGTTTTGATTTGCATTTCCCTGATGACTAAGGACATTGAACATTTCCTTAAGTGTTTCTTGGCCATTTGAATTTCCTATTTTGAGAATTCTGTTTATATCTATATGTCATTTTTAACTGAGTTGTTTTCTTGATGTCTAGTTTTTTGAGGTCTTTGTATATTTTGGATATTAGTCCTCTATCAGATGTGGAGTTGGTAAAATCTTTTCCCACTCTGTAATCTGTTGGTTTGTCCCATTGACAGTATCCTTTGCCTTACAGAAGCTTTTCCGTTTCTGGAGGTCCCATTTATTAACTGTTGATCTGAGTGTTCAGAAAGTCATCTCCTGTGCCAATGCATTCAAGGTTATTCCTCATTTTCTTTTCTATCAACTCCAGTGTACCTGACCTTTGATCCATTCAAAGTTGAGTACTGTGTGGTATAAATCTATTTGGATTCTTCTACATGCAGCCATTCAGTTTAACCAGCACCAATTTTTGAAGAGGCTGTCTTTTTTTGCAGTGTCTATTTTTGGCTTCTTTACCAAAAACCAGGCATCCATAGGTGTATGTATTTATGTCTAGGTCTTTGATTTCATTTGTTAATATGTCTATGTTTACCATACTATTTTTATTACAGTTCTGTAGTACAATCTGAGTCAGTGATGGTGATACCCTAGCAGTTTTTTTATTATTCAGGATTGTTTTAGCTAACCCGAGTTTGTGTGCATGTGTGTGTGTGCATGTGTGTGTTTCCATTTGAAGCTGAAAACTGTCCTATGTGTGAAGAATTGTGTTGGAATTTTGATGGAGATTGCATGGATGTTGTATAGATATACATGTATATTTCTACATAAATACATACACATATAGAGACAGGATCTATATGTGTTACTATACTGGCACATGGCACAAGAAAGATTGTAAATTATTGAAATAAAGGGAATAGCAGATCTTTCAGAATTATAATTTATAAATTCAGTTTATAAACATACTTAACATATTTTAATATAAAGGATCAAATAAAGGATTCCCTTTTAATCTTTAAGTTTTATAGTATTGCTCTATGACAAAGATAAAATTATTTCCAACTGATATACCTTGCTGTCAGCCAACGGTAGCCCTGCCCCAGTGACAAAAGTCCATGAAACCCAAGGTGTACTTCAATGATGAATCCTGCTCATTCTCTTCACTTGACCCAAGAAACCTCTGGAAAGAGCCCAAAGGCCCACTGAGGGATCTGAACAGGAATTTCCCAGAAGTAAATCCAGTTCAACTTGTACTTTGGAATGATTGATCAGCCCTGACACTTGCACAATCCACTAACAAAGGTCATGCAGCACCTGAACACCATCATGGCAGAATCACCGGCCCTCATCACTGTCTTCCTTTTGGGGTATCTACTCGGCGCTGAGTGTGCAGGTTTGTTTCCTTTTCAAAGCTACGTTGAATCTGCTTCTCTTTCAGATACAGAAATATTTAGAACCGTTGCTTTCAACTAACCAAGATTCCGTGATTTGATGCTATAGTTTCGATTCTAGCAGGCAGCAAGTCAGCTGGCAAATATTGGCTGTCTGGTAACTTCACCTTCATTTTAAAAATGAGCTACATTTACAGTGCTTGTGATTCATTTGTATTTAATAGATACAGTTATTCTGATTATTTGACAATACAATTCCTCTTAAAATTTCTGTGACCTTGGTTTTAAAAAAAATGAAAGTGGAAAAATCTCTTAACAAAGAAATTGCTGAAGAAACAGAAAACCATGTTATTTTGGGATTTTAAACTCACCACCTTGAAATCAAAAGGGGAAACATCAAAACCACAGTGGTCTTATTTACAGAAAAAGTATTTCTTGATCTACATGTGTCTCAATGCTTTAGAGGTAGATGGCAAGGCATTGTTAGAATGTATAAAAGTACATTCCTGTTGAATTTGTCAGTTAAAATTGGAAGATCAACCTTTCTTTATTAAGTTATCTGTTTATTAAGCTTTTCCATGGATGGGAATAAACAAGCTCCTCTATGAGTTCACAAGCCTCAGAACTGTTGTTTAGAGAACCCTAGTACTTACTTAGTGACCTCCCCAGGGGACAACGCAAGTATACAAATGGCTAGAAGGAGTAGGAACTTAGTTCATACAACGTACAACACAGTGGGTTTTTGTTTGGTTTCCTTTTTGCAACAACAGTGACTTTCCTCCCCAGGGAGAGGTGCACAGGGGAAAACTTACTGCATTTAGACAAACAGCCTGCTCACTCGGGATGCATTTATCACGCTTACTTGTAACAGCAACTCCAGCAGCTGACAGTGCCAGGATCAGGGGTGCCAACCCTGGACATCCCCAGAAAACAGGCTGCTCCTCTGGTTTCCACTCCAGACATGATGTCAACTGTGGAATCAGACTGAAAGGCTGAAGTGATGACAGGAAAATGTGAAGGTTAAACTGCTCTAGCAAAGTGGGTAGAGTAAGAGATGAAAAATACATGTTGGACAGCTCATTGCGTGCATCATAAAGGCAGGTCATTCAACACACCTAAGTGAGGACAAAAGAACCTAACACTTTCTTATAAATTAGTGCTAAGGGGATGGTGTGTATCAGAGGACTGCTGCCCACCAGAAGACCTTGGATAATGGTAAGATAATAGAAGAGTCAAGATTTCAGAGCTGCAGCAATGATGACTAGAGATAATCCTAAAGAGATGTACTAAGGAGAAAAGCAACAGGATTTTAGCATCATTGTGGTCAGGAAGCCGGCAGCACTGTCTTCTGTTAAACTGTCATGGAGCTGCTGCATGTTCATGACTAGTGCCTTAGTGTGCCAATTTAGAATTGGAAATCAAAATTAGTCTGTGAAATGAATTTGATTTTACTAGGTATACATTTCAAAACTGTCTTTCATGCATTCAGGTATGTTAAGACATTCATTACTGTTAAGGTGCCTGGTACCATGATGATCTTGCTCCTCAAGGCTTGCTCTGCCCACTTTCTTAAACATCCCAGAACTACCAGTGCAGGGGTGGCACAGGCCACAGTGAGCCTGGCCTTCCTATATAAATTATCAATCAAAAAATGCCCCACAGGCTTGCTCACAGGCCAATTTTATGGGGGCATATTTCAAAAGAGGTTCCCTCTTCCAAAATGACTCTAGTTTTTTGTCAAGTTAATATAAAACTAGCCAGAACACACACATCCACCCATCTACACACTCCACATACACATGTGTATGTATAAATATCATATATATAATCATATAGAGAGAGCAATAAAAATAATCACTAATGTTGGCATGTTATGTAGATAGTAACCCTCACACAGAAAGAGCCACATCCACAGTAATGTAAGTATTCCAGATGTTCTTTCTGGTTTGAATATTAACTGTTAGAAGTGAGGCAAGAAAATGAGATGAACTAGATCATAATACTTTTTAAAAAGGGTCCTAATTTAAAGAGATTGAACAGTAGAGAGCAATGCGGAGGTGTAACAAATGTAAGTGTAAGAAGCACACACTTCCCTGTGTTACAATGCTCAGTCTGGTGACACTCTAGAACTGATGAGGCTCCAGGCTAGCGGGTCCAACCTTAAGTCTCTTGCAATTATCCAAAGGAATCAAAAGATCAGAACCTGGACAGTAGCCATAGAAATAAGACAGACAACGGAAGTGGTAACAATGAAACAGAGCTGAAGTGGTTCAATAGGCACATGCTCATAAAAGGGTTAGGAAACATACATAGAGGATCTGAAGGGTCGAGTGCAGTGTCTTGATATCAACACAGCACAGGGTCTGTAGTCTGGCTTTTGACTTGAAATCCAGGGCTAATCCTCTGTTGTGTGACAGGAAGCAGTCAGGAAATACATGAAGTCAAAATGATTCTTTACAAGATTGCTACCAATAATGACAATAATAATTTCCTTGCACAGAGGGCAGAGAGGAAGTAAAGGCACTACAAAGTGCGTAGCAGAACTGGAGAAAGGAGGAAAACTCAGAGGAAAAGAAAAACAGCATGCAAAACATGGGGGGAAGAGAGTAACCAGGGATACACTGGCTTATAATTTGTCTCAGAGATCCTGTCAACATGATGATGAGTACACACTTTACACTGTTGCTACACCCATTTTATATTTGAAAAAGTTAAAGTCCAGGTATTATATGTCTTATCTATGTTCACACAGTAAAAAAAAAAGTCAGATACATGATGATTCAAATCCTGTCCTATCTAATTGCAAACCTTGTTTTTCCATTCGTCCACATTATAAATTACTACCATCACAGATGTTCTATATGAATGACTTGAACCAAGCAAATAAATTGCAATGGGAACTTAGATATAAATACACAAAGGTACCCATAGGCAATTTGGTGAAATACAAACCTGCCTAGCCTCGAGACTGCCTGGCAAGAAAAGTGCTAACAAGGAATGGAATGAGTTAGGGAAGTTGGCAAGGGAAGAATGATAGGAAGATACTTGAAGTAAATTCAGGGACTGGAGAAGTGTTCCCAAATGGATTCAGAGATCAAGGATGTCAATGGACTAGAATGTTCCATAAAGGAAATTACTGCCACAAAAAAATAAGGTAATAAAATTAAGTTCCATTTCTTCTACCCTCCCTGTTTTTGTTAAAGAAAAACTAGTACTAAATTCCCTAGAGAGTTCAGTTTGAAATATTATCAGCTACACTGATGCTGTCTCTAAGATTTATTTATTATTTTTATTTGTGCCTGCATATGAGATTAAGTTTATGTACATCACATCCATGCTGGTACCTATCTATAGAGGCCAGAGGATATCAGATCCCCTGGTACTGGATGGAGTTACAGGTAGTGGTGAGCCACCTGATACAAATCCTTATGTGATGTGATGATTATGTGATGGGAATTAAACCCAGATCCTCTATGAGATCAGTGTTTTTAGCCACTGAACAATCTCTCTAGCCCTAGTATAGCTGCTAAGGAAAGGAGCAACTCCAAGCAGCTTTTTGGGTTCCTGTTATTGATTACGTACATTATATACATACATCAACATATGTAAACATATACACATATATGCCTACACATATACATGTATATATGCAGAGGGAGAGATACAGAGAGATAGGAATAGATACAAAGACACAAGGAGAAGGAAAGGGAAGAAGGCAGAAAATTCAAAATCTTCAGTACTCAAAAAAAAAATCAAAAACAAAAACCAGAAGTGTCCTACAGAGTAGGCAGGCAGCCATACCTAAAAGAAACCACATCATAAATTTCAATGAAATGTTTCCATCACTGGAATTCATATACCAACTAAAGACATCATCTTCCTGAAGATAAACTCAATTACTGCATGATTGTTTCTCAATAGCCCATGAGAGGCACTGGGGTCCCATCTGCAGCTGGCCTACAGTTGGGATTTTGTTGATGTTGTTGCTTAATATATTTTGGTATAAAATACTCTGATCTTCTTTCCCCTCCCCAACTCTTCCTAGATCCTCCCTATCTCTTTACCTACCCAACTTCCAACTTCATGTTCTCATCTACTCCCCTACCTACCTATTGTCTATTTATCATCTATCTATCTCCCAAAACAAAAACAAAACAAAACAAAAATCAAAACAAATAAAGACAGGCTTCTGTTCTTCACCAGATATTTGTTGCAAAGTCACTGGGAGACTATGTCCTGGAAGCAGCCCAGTCATGGTGATGATGGATCACCTTGCAAGGATCCCGCACTGAGCTATTTGCAAGTGATGACGAAGTGTGAAGTTACTGCTTATTTGAGAACTTTCTTTTTCATCCAAAGTTAAATACAAATACTGCTGAAAATGTGACCTTTGATTATTAGAGCTCTACTGACTAAAAGTAAAATTGAATTTTAATTCCTAAATCTCAATGTGTATATAGTACCGTGAGAACATTGAAGATTTTGGCTCCATCCCCCAAAGAGAAATTAGCTATAGAATTACTTGGATTGAAAATAAACATTTTCTTAAAAGACATATTATTTTCAGAGTGCTCTCTCTGTCTCTCTCTCTCTGTCTCTCTCTCTGTCTCTCTCTCTGTCTCTCTGTCTCTCTCTCTGTCTCTCTCTCTGTCTCTCTCTCTCTCTCTGTCTCTCTCTCTCTCTCTCTGTCTCTCTCTGTCTTTCTCTCTCCCTTAAAACTAAAGAAAGTTTCTTTTAAATTTCAGTTTTCCTTGATCGTGAAAATGCCACCAAAATTCTTATCCGTCCAAAAAGATATAATTCAGGGAAACTGGAAGAGTTTGTTCAAGGAAACCTTGAGAGAGAATGTGTAGAAGAAAGGTGTAGCTTTGAAGAAGCGCGAGAAGTTTTTGAAAACACTGAAAAAACTGTGAGTATACCCAAATCATACCAGAGCAATATGTCCCCAAGCAAAATATGGAAACCTTCATTTTAAAAAGGGAGTGGGGAACTTGAAAGATGGCTTAGTGTCCTATTCCAGAGGACATATGTGGGATTCCAAGTGTCCACATGGAAGCTGACAAACATCTCTAACTACAGCTCTGGGAGCTCCAACACCCTCTTCTGGCCTCTGTGAGTATTGCATGCACATAGTGCCTGTATGCAGGAAGCTAGAACACCCATACACATAAAATAAAATGAAAACTATTTTAAACCAATTTTTAAAAAAAGAAAATTGTATTTGAAATCTTAAAATATCAGTACATATTAAATCACAAATGTTATAAAAGAAAATGAATCCACATCAAAAATTCTTTAAACACTATCATTAAGTTGTCCTCTTTTTTTTTTCTTACAGACTGAGTTTTGGAAGCAGTACGTTGGTAAGCAATTCATTTTATTTTATTTCCTAGCTGCTATCTGAGACATTTGAGAATTGTGCTTTTTTTTTCTTTATATAAGTAGAGGTTGTAAAATCTCAGTAACAAACTATAAACATAGAAAGAAAGCAAAACAATTACATCTCAGAGCTGAATGAAAGTTCGCTGTCATTAGTGGAGTTAAAGATGCTGACTACCAATGCTTTCTATGTTAAATCCTAACCATTGGGATGGTCGTCAATGCCTCCATGGCTTGACTGTCTAGCCCTTCCTGTTGCCCTTCTGCCCACCTCTACTACTACTCTCACTCCACAACCCCCCCCCCCGCACATCCTAACAGTGTTCCCATGTTACAAGAGTTAGTTATCTGCTATCCCCGTTTGCTGACTCTTCCCAGCTTCTGCTAGGTTCACTTCCTTACCTTGCCCAAATTCCTCCAACTCAATGAGTTCTCCCTTTATCATATATTAATACTTCAACCTGTTCCCTGGCAGCTCTGCCATTTTAGACACTTGTGTCCTGGTTTTTGGATTTTTTTAAATATTTATTTATTATGTATACAATATATTGTCTACATGTATGCCTGCAGGCCAGAAGAGGGCACCAGACCTCATTACAGATGGTTGTGAGCCCCCATGTGGTTGCTGGGAATTGAACTCAGGACCTTTGGAAGAGCAGGCAATGCTCTTAACCTCTGAGTCATCTCTCCAGCCCTGTTTTTTTTTTTTAACTACAGGTTTGGTACCCCTTATCTAATATACTTGCAAACAAAAGGTCTTTAAATATGTAGTCTGAAGATCATGTCATACAATAATTTTAATAATTTTGTTTATGAAGCAATTTCACAGCATGGGATTTCCCACTCATAGTATCATGTTGGTACCCCAAAAGTTTTAGATTTTGGCATGGTTTGGAATTTGAGCTTTGAAATTGAGGCTACTCAACCTGCAGCATTTTCAACACCAATTTATTGTCCATTTTCCCACCCTATAGAATGCAAGCTTAGTTTTGTTAAGAACTAACCTCACTTACGGATGGGTCTTGACACCTACAGCAGTATCTGCAATGGAGGCAGGCAGTTAATATCTGCCCCACGAACTGACCCAAAGGAAGAAATGTAATGCTTTCACAACAACCAACTTCTTGCATTATATCTTTGTACATTTTTAAATTTTGCCTGCAAATACAAATTTTAAAGAATTTAAATCCAGATGTAGAATTTTGAGGGAACTTTCACAGGTTCACCTCCTTTATGCTATCTGCTTAGACAGAAACAAATGAACTAGGATGCCTATTCATTGAGCTCCACCAACTTAAGGTCCAATTTGATTTTTCTACAGTTCCTTTTGTGGAGGAAAATAGACAGTTCCATACCCTCAGAACTCCTTCTTGTTTCTCCATGCCCCGTTTGAAGTCATGGAAGGAAAGAGATTCACTCTGTCTTTCCTCCTTCTCAAGGATGAATGCTGCCATGCTCTTTTCTTCTGAGTTGCCCCTAAAACTTCATCCAAACTCTATTTACACTGAAGTTAAAACTTTGAAGTTTATGGATCATTTTTCTGTTTTTCTTTTGTTTTGTTTTTTTTAATGCAAACCATGGGCTTGGGGAAGTGATACCTCTGTTAGCGAAGTGCGTTTTGTTGCTTTAATAAACACATAACCAAAATGCCACTCGGGGAAGAAATTAGTTATTTGACTTTCTTTTTTCCCTCACTTTTTATTGATTTTTTTATTGAGCTCTACATTTTTCTCTGCTCCTCTCCCTGCTTCTCCCCTCCTCTTCAACCCTCTCCCAAGATCCCTATGCTCCCAATTTACTCAGGAGATCTTGCCTTTTTCTACTTCCCATGTAGATTAGATCTATGTATGTCTCTCTTAGGGTCCTCGTTGCTGTTTAGGTTCTCTGGGCTTGTGATTTGTGGGCCTGTTATTTGACTTTCATTTACTGGTCAGATTGAGGGAAGTCCGGGAAGGAACTGAAGATGGAGCAATGAAAAGAACTGCTTACTGGCTTGCTCAACTATGTTTCTTACACAACCCGCATGGAGCTGGGCCCTCCCACATCAATCATTAATCATAAAGATGCCCCACACACCTGCCCACAAGCCAGTATGATGGAGGCATTTTCTCAATTGAGATTCTTTTTTCTAAGATGGCACTGCCTTTTGTCAAGTTAACAAACAAACAAACAAACAACAAAATGTTCAGCCAGCATAGATGAAAACCTGAGTTTAATCCTCATCACCAGCCAGTTTTGTTATTTGTATGTATTTGGTATAGTTTCAGGACTTTCCATTTTGTACTAGATAACCAATAAAGAAAGACAATTCTTAGAGCTCTCTCTCTCTCTCTCTCTCTCTCTCTCTCTCTCTCTCTCTCTCTCTTTCTCTCTCTCTCTCTCTCTGCAGTTGCCTGTAAGTCTTTGTCTAGGAGACTTTTTCCCCCTCCCACATTAACATGTCCATTAATACTGCCATTGTCTAGATCTTGTGTATGTAGCCATTTCTAGGAGAGACTATTTCACAGCAGACTTTCTGGTATTCTGGCTCTTACAATCTTTCCTTCTTCTGTGATGCTCACTGAGGCTGTGATACAAATGTATTTACTGGGTCTGCCCTCCCCATGATCCATTGATCTCTGCATTGTGTCCAGTGGTGTTTTCTGTGATTGTCCCCATTTGCTGTACAGAGAGTCTTCTTTGATGAAGGGTGGTAGCCACATTTGCCAGATAGCTACACTAAAGAAAGGATTTAGGATAAAGTTAGAAATTATTCTCGTCCGGCAAAGTAGAAATAGTAGATTCTCTTCTAAGATCTATTAGTTTAATAAACCTGAAATCATACATACAAAGAACAGAAAACACCCTAGTAGGTTGTAGTTAAATATTTTTTCTTGGATATGCATGTATGTATGTATGTATATTTAGCAGTAATAACCAAAAAAAGATTACCAATCACCCAGGATTGACTTCTACATACATACATACATATATACATACATACATACATACATACTTACACACACACACACACACACACCATAGAAGCAAAACTCATATCAGCCTTTACTTTAGCTACACTTGAACTTTTATGATTCCTTCACACTGCCAATTAGCATACAAACCAGTCCCAGCCCCAGCCCCTGCCCTAGCCCCAGCCCCTGCCCTAGTCCCAGCCCCTGTCCCTGCCCTGGCTCCTGCTCCAGTCCCAGCCCCTGACCCAGAGCTAACCCCTGCCCCTGTCCCAGTCCCTGCAAAATATTTTGAAGTTGGGCAATGGCTTTCTCTGTGAGCTAGATGCAATGTTTGCTATACCTTGATCACAAATACCCATGAAACATCAAGGGCATACTTCTCTCTCTACTATTTTCACTACCAAAACCTAAACAACACAAACAAGCACAGAAAAAGAAAAGAAAACATGCCTGTTTTCACATGTAGTTAAGATTCGACAAAACTAGCCTGTGCTACTCAGAAATAGCCTGGGCCCGGGATCCTTATTGCTGTGTCATTCTCTAACATGGCCTCATCAGAAAAAGAGCCTGAGAAAACTAGCGTCTGTCAGGCACCTTATAGAGTACAGCTCACAGAAGCAGTCTACAGAATGCCTAGCACATTTAACCCTCACACGTTCCCACGTGTGAAGCACTGTGAATTCTGCTTCACAGAGAAGGAAACAGGCATAGAAGGGGTAAGGGATTTGCCTTGGGTTACCCAGCTGGAGAGTCACAAGACCTGGAAGAAAATTCAAGTTCTCTTCCCAACCCCTTTCTTTCAGTACAACACCTCACGACATTGGAATCTGAATGTTCATTAAATGAATATTAATTGATATTAATGTTAATATTAATGTTCGTTAAATGAATATTCATTAAATAGGAGCCTAATAGTCTGTTGTTGCTGTTGCTTCTGTTGTTGTTGCTGCTGCTGCTGTTGTTGTGGGTTTATTTCTTTTCATTTGATGTACATAAGTATTTTGTTTGTATGTATGTATTGTACCATGTGTGTGCCTGGTAACCACAGAGGCAAGAAAAGTGGCATCAGATTCCCCTGGAACTGGAGTTATAAACTGTAATAAACAACCATGTGTGTGGTGGGAACTGAACCCAAGTCCTCTGAAGAAGCAGCAAGTGTCCTTAACCACTGAGCAACCTCTCCAGCTCCAAAACCCAGCAGAATTAAAAGAGAATCTCACATGTCTTGTCTTGTCTTGTCTCCTGTTGTCTTTGACCCCTACTAACTATGGTTTTTTTCCTGGTCTATAGTACACAAAGATAGGAACCCAAAGGAGGACTAAATGCAAAATATAATGACACTCATTTTGAAGATATGTCTCAGCAAATGAGTTTCCTGTGTGGCTGGCTGCAAGCCCAGACCCTTCCACTGAAACACCCTAAATAATTCAGATTCATTGGTCTATAATATAAAGTGCAAATGTAGCTCGTTTTTAGACCAGTTCTGAACATCAATAATAATAAACCAGAGATAATGTATTTTGTTTTCATAGAATTGGAACAAATTGCAGTATCTGTGCAAAAGCACATTGGATCAAGGGGCAGAAAGGGCAAGGTCTAATTTTTACAGCAATCCAATTTTCCAGAGAGTTTATTTCTGAAACGGATTCTATTCCCTTAGTCAACAGAACATAGTCAATAGACACATGCTACCATCAGACAGTAGGGAAAGAATATGAGAACCTACACAATTATATACCCAGGAGTTTGGCTATATATAAGAATGACTAATAACTGGAAATTTCTCTTTGATTCCTCCTTTTTATCTCTCTTTGATCCTTGATACCATTTTATCTCATTGTTTCCTTCTCATATGTGGAGTCCTACAAGCCTAGTTAGCAATTTTTCTATAGCTCAAAATGCATAACTCTCTCCTTCTGGTTGGATTCACCCTCTCCCTGTGAAGCTTTCTTAATAGTATGAATGGAGGCCAAACACTAAGAAAGAAGACTCAAAGGTTTCCTTCTGCTCCCCTCTTGCCTATTCCTTCTTCCTGTTTTTTGTTTGTTTTGCTATCATTGTCTTCAAAGACCATAAATGTAGAAACTTCAGAAAACAGAATGGAGACAGCAAATCCATTCATAAAGCAAACCCAACAGTACTTTTAAGTTTCTGATGATGCGCTGACCATGGTTGTCCACTCGGAACCTAACTGGTAGGCAGACAACTATCTTTAAGCTTCTGGCACCTTCCCTTTTCTCACAGACTCTTGCTTCATATGATAGGTAAGTTGATACATTTGCCCTGTACATGCGCTGCCAGTTCCTTGTGTGAAAACATCTTTATTATCTAACACAGCTTGCTCTGCAATACCTGCATTAAAATGTCCTCATATGAAATATAAATAGTAATTATTGAAGTGGATGAGTTTGATTGACTTGCGGTTAACCTGTTTCCATTCCATAAAGAAACATGAACAACCTCTCTTGTTGTCTGCTCATATAGTAATTTCCATGCAAACATATCTCCCCTCTTCCTTCGGATTGAATAAACTGTATGTGTCTTCCTATGTGCAACTTTCAGGATAGCATTGGCCTTTGCTTCAGTAAATTTTAGAAGCTCAGAAAAACAAGCGCATCACTTGCCCATATGCAGTTAGCTTGCAGCACAGTGGTTCTTCTCTGACCCTAAAATCAGACATCTATTCAGGGGAGGACTGGGCATTCTAAGCAATTTATCTGATAATTCCATTTTCTAACCTGTCTTAAAGATGGAGATCAGTGTGAGTCAAATCCTTGTTTAAATGGTGGAAAATGCAAGGATGATATTAATTCCTATGAATGTTGGTGCCAAGCTGGATTTGAAGGAAGGAACTGTGAATTAGGTAAGTAACATTTTTATTATTCATGGTTCAAAGTTTCCTTCTTAAACCAGATGAAACAGGAAATTGAAATATTTATGCACCACGCATTTCTCCTAAAACAAACTTTCAAGGCTTATAAGCATTCATGTTGTCTGTAGTCAGTTCTCAGGGTATGAAGTCAGTCTAGTATTGAGTGGTAATGTTCCATTCCCTTTACTTATTAATCCTTAATACAGTCATATGTGCTCAGTACCATTATTATCCCCGTTTGAGGAACATTAGAAGACGACAGCACAAACAGAAGAGGTATAAATGGTTGAGCCAGGAAATGAACTTCAGCTGAACTGTGCACAAAACTGCATCTATAAAATAATTTGAACTTGTGGCTGAGTCGCTTTTGATCTAGGCTGTGGAAGTAGATAGTCTATATAGATCTCGGCATGACAGGTCCCAATGTAATAGGAATTCCTCCAGATGGACAAAACATTTTATATGTTAAATTTCTTATAAAAATCAGAGATTGTTCCTCAATTCAACAGTATTGATTATATCAAAGAGTAACAGGGAAAAAGTAACTTGCAAATGTAAGGTTTTGTTTACCTTTTCATTGCCTAGAATCTTTTTTTTTTGAGATATTTGTGATTTGAGCAGTAAACCCCAAAGTCCTTTACCTGCTGATTACTCTGAATGCAGTATTTCAGACATTGTGACTGAGAAAAAAAGCACATGGTGCCAAGCAAAGACTTTGTTCTCTGAAACTCTAGGAGAATAGATGTGCAATCTGAGGGAAGGAATTTAACAGCACAGGTTTCATGGCTAAGGATAAAGGGTAGAAAAGTATCAGGACACTCTTAAGGCTATATAGCCATCTCTCTGACAGATGAACAAGGCAGGAGGTGAAATGAAAGGCGGCAGCTGCACTTGTCCTATTGAGAAAGGGGATAAAAGTCCCTGGAAGATTGTTCAGGACCACGGGAAAGTTCATTGATCATCTTCCTTTGAGATCTGAAAGATCTCAGAATGAAAAGAAAAGTTGAAAGGACAAAGGAATTTAAAAAGAAAGAATGAATGCACGCGGGGGAACTAAAATGCTCAGGCTGGACTTCCATTTGTTTAGCATCTCTGGTGTAGCAATAAACCACAGCTTGGGTTTCCCCTCCTGGGGCTTTGTTAATTGGCTCAAGATCTCTAAAGTGCCATTTGTTCTGAAAGATTATAATTTCAAATTCAGACTTACTTAGTGAAATTTAGTCCTCCTATGCCAGGTATATACGGGAATACTCTGAGTAGTTACTCATTATTGCCTCACATGATGAAACTATTGGAGTGAAGGGAATAGATAACTCAGTCCGTTATAATTGAAGGACACAGTGTAGTAGATGATCATTGCAAGCATAAAGGTTGGGATGGAGAGATGATTCAACAGTTAAGAGCGTTGGCTGCTCTTCTAGAGGACCTGTTCAATTTCCAGAGCCTACATGGTGTCTCACAACTAGCTGTACTTCTTCAGCATCCGCAGGCTCAGATATGCACGGGGTACATAAATTTATATGCATATAAAACTTACCCATGCATATAAAAATATAGTGATGAAATAATTGTAAAGCCATGTCTATCTACTTTGATATAGTTATTTTTATTTTATGCTTAAGAATGTTTTTTCAGCATGAATAACTGGGTACCATGTCCATGCAATGCCCAAAGAAGCCAGAAGGTGGCAGAGGATCCTCTGGAAGAGGAGTTAAAAGTGGCTGTGAGCATCCACGTGGGTTTTAGAAACCTAACTTGGTTCCCCGGGAAAAGCAGCAAATGCTCTTAACCAGTGAGCCAGCTCTCCGGTTATCTATCTCTTTTTAAAACAGACAGTTTAAAAGGAGGACGAGAACAGCCTCGAGAAATACGAACATAAGTTCAAAAATGATCTAACAATACGAAAGAGGTTACGGTCCATAGAGAAAAAGTGCTGGCAACATCTCAATGCCCCTTGGTTCCCACGTTTCTGTTTGGCCAGGGCTCTGTAGCTGTACTACAGCCACCGCCGCACTTAGCCTCTGGGGTATATTGATCAGATCCAACCAATTCGATAAAGGGTTTAAAAAAAAAAATTAGCTCAGCTGATTCAGAAACAAAATGGGAATTCTGTCAGAATGCTCTTCATCACAGACACTAGAGGAGAGCAGCAACAAAGTATATACAAACTCCCACTTAAGTTTCTCGCCTCGAGATGACTGAACACGCCCCTGAGAAGTCATGAGGCCGCACAGCAGCCTGGTGTGTGGGCCCGTGCCTCACCCTGCCTAGGAAATGCCTGGATTTCCACTAGTGTGGCTTTTTGATTTCTCCCCCACCACAACCTCTGTTTATCAAAGCTCTTAGTCAGGGGAGTGGGGAGCAAACATTTGGGGCATGCCTTCTAGTCAGAAAAAAAAAAAAAAAACAAGAATTAATTGGCTACTGGCTCCCTTTGGCTAGAATAAATATCTCCGGATTTCCTCTGCTGCAGAAGAAATCCAAATACCCATTATCAGGAAGATCAAGGTCTTTGAGACTCTAGCCACCCTTTCCTCCTAAAGAACACGAGAAACATTTCCAGACAGAAAAACAGAGTGGGAAGAAAAAATTACAAACAAAAGAATATTCTCTGAGGTTGTTTTTATGGTTTTTTGGGGTTTGTTTGTTTTTGGCTTTGTTCTAATTTTTGCAGGACACCACAGACCCAACTTTCTCATTTACTATGTTTTTTTTTTAATAAGAAAAATGTTTTGTTTAGCTGAATAGCATCATGTTTTCTGGCAAACCTATTCAACAGAACAAAATTTTGTTAAGGCTCTGGCGGGCAACCTGATGCTGTCAAAACCAAGGAAAATCCAATACCCAACCTAGTGTTTGCCGTCTAAGTGCTCAGTAGCTGACGAATGAGCTCCATGCTCTTTCCCAGGTCTCGCTCTATTGACCTCTCCCCTGGAATGTCTTGTGCTATAATTCTATTTCTAGAATCCTGAGCCTTTGGCTGCAGGCAAAAAACCGTTGATGCTACAGCAACACATCCCCCTATGTGCACCAACCAGGCCAGGGATCAAGAGCAGCACCAACCAGGCCAGGGATCAAGAGCAGCAGCAACACACTGAGCCAGAAAGGGCAATGGCAAATAAGGAAATGATTGAGAGGTCTGGTTGCTTAACCAAGGACACAGAAGCAGAATGGAGAAATCACACCAAGTTTACTCATTACCGTCACACTTGCCCTGGACGCAACTAGTCTGTTCTCACCACCCACCTCTGTTACCTTATCACAATCTCCTATTGATGGAACATTCTCTACAAGTGGTATTTGATTTTGGCTGAACACTTTAGTATTGCTTTGTAGCAATGATATGATAGCTAGGAACAGGAAAAGAGCCAGAGATACTATCAACATTCATGAGGGAAAAGGTCCTAAAAACTAACTAAATGCAAAAGACCAGATGCCATTTTTTTTTATCATGCACTTAGTGGATTATTGGTAGCAAAAACGAAATCTCAGGTTGGTTCCTCTATTCCCTTCCCAATAACAGTTTATCTTCCTCTCCTGATTTACTGGGCTACCAGTAAGCACTATGAGCTATTTATCAGATGAACTTTAAACAATTAAAATAAATAAACATATGGAAATGGTGCTGAATATGGAAACAATATGTAAATACCAGTTGTGTTTATACCAGAATAAACAGAAAACAAGTTGTGGAACAGAGTGAAAATGAAGTGCTTAGTAATAAAAAAAAGATGTACAAATACTCTAAAACACTCCGGCTTCTGTGGATCACACACACACACACACACACACACACGCACATTAGTAGTTTTAAAAAATAATAGAATAGATAGATAAAATTGTATTAATACAATGGCCTATTACACAGAAATATAAAGGAAGTATTGCTATACAAAAGCTTATAGATGAATCACACAAATACATTGCTAAAAGAGAAGAATATATATGTTGTTTACATGAAGTTCATGAACTACCAAAGCTATTTACCATGTTTGAAGCCCAGGCAGTGACAGAGTCTGTAAAAGAGGAAGGATAGTATGATTGGGAGGGAACATTAAGGGACTTGTGTGGGTTGATAACACCTTATGCATTAACCTGTGCGGCATTTGAACCAGTGTTATATGTAAATAAATAAGCGTCTAGTCGTAGCTCATGATTCAGCCAAAGTACAATATCAAATTATTTGATCATATGCAGAATCAAAATATTGCCAACCATCTTCATGAATTACCGAGAGAGTTATTTTACCTCATTTTCTACTCTTAGCTCAAGGCTTCCAGATTGTTTCAACTAATGTTTAACATACACGTGAGCCAATAGTTCTGTGTATTTTTAAAATATATGTCAGACAAGACATTAGATTTTTTTTCTTTTCTTTTAGATGCAACATGTAACATTAAAAATGGCAGGTGCACGCAGTTTTGTAAAAATGGTGCTGATAACAAGGTAATTTGTTCCTGCACTGAGGGATACCAACTTGCAGAAGACCAGAAGTCTTGTGAACCAGCAGGTCAAAATCTAAATAAGTTGTTTAACAAAAATCTGTGTTTGAATCGTTAACACTTAAACTATCTTATTTTAGACTTGTAAAAGGATGTATTTATTTTTATTTTAAATATATATGAGTATCTTTTGTGCATGTATGCATTATACAAGTGTGCAGTTCCCACGGAAGTAAGAAGAGGGCATCAGATCCCCTGAAGTGGAGTTATGGAGGCTGAGTGGGTTAACACGTAGGTGCTTCACTAACCCTCTATAACTCTAGTTATAACCCAGGTTCAGGCCCTCTGCCGAAGCAGTGCTCCTAACCACCAAAAAAATCTCTTCAGCCTCCCTAATACCTTATTTCAATACTTACTTGTATCTACTCCTTTTTGAAACTGAACAAAAGATTAGTAGCTTGAAATGAACAAATTAATTTTCCAAATGGCACCATCACTTAAGTTCAATAATTATGTACAGCCTGAACTCTTTTCTGAAACCATGTTTTTTTCTCTGATTTCTGTATCACAAAGAAATTGACATGTGTGACATCTATGTGCAATATTTGAGATTGAGCAGATCTAACTAAGAATATACTACCATAGCATAAAAGTCATATAAATACTTGGCTGGTTAGTAAATTTCTAATGAAAAGATGCTAAGTGTTAAGTCTACGTCTGTTGGAGGCCTAGTTAGTTCCATCTATTAAAATTACTTCCTGACTTGAGTCATCAACTGGGGTTCTATACTTTCGGTCAGACTGGATCTAGCAATAGTTTATGCTCTCCTAGCCCGAGCCACACAAGCCTTTACAGTAAGGGGCAAAGTAATGTTTTATAGTTGTGTGAGCAGGCCACCATGTTGACAGATAATTGTTGTGTTTCAAACAGCTCCACATTCATTGGTCACCTCTGAAGCCATAATTTTGATTTGGGGAGGAGGGAGACAAGCTTTAAAGACTAAAAGAAGGAAAGCAAAATGCTTGGTGTGCACACATGAGGACCTGGGTTCAGATTCCCAGTGCAGAAAAGCCAGGCAGTGTAAATCCATGACCCCAGCACTGAAGGGAAAGATAGGACCAGTCAGAAATAGTGAGCTCCAGGTTTGGTGAGAGGCCTGGTCTCCAAAAGTAATTTATAAAGCAGAGAAATAAATGAGGACACTTGATGTCCACCTCTGATTTCCACACCTGAAGGCTTGGGCACTCATACCCACACACATATACCACACCCACAAATGAAAAAAAGAAGAACAATTTTGAAGCAAGCCAGGTACAGTTTCTCTTGCATTTCCAAGGCAAGATCTTTTATTAAATTGGTACGTTAAATTATGAACCATTCCTCTATAGCTGTGGGCTTGATACCTATCTCAGCAATGTACCAGGCAGAGGAAATTAAAGACAGGCCCAGCATACAAGAGTGTGTCTGCTGCAAGCAAAGGGGAGAGTCTCAGATGCTTCACCTTCTGCCTGCTTCTTCACATACATTGCCTTATGCACAGCTTGCCTTAGGAGACGTGTGTGGGTGTGTGTGTGCATGTATGTGCGCGTGCAATTAACATTAAAAAGGCTAACTTCCAATGAAGGCAGCTGGCACTGAAGCTTAGCCCTTAGAAGCCTTTCTATGTTCTAAGAGAGGAAAATTAAGATTGAAAAGCACCTCCAACTATTAAGAGTTCCATTTGAATGTAGCCTTACTTTAGCAGCGTAAGTAGGCCAACCCTAAAATAAGCCGCTCTGCCTTTTCAAAGATAACAGTCCTTTTTCTCAAGACATTGTTGATCCTGTATATTTATGCATACGTATTTTAAACTAATTTTCTATTTTTTCAACCACAAACTGTCTTCATGATACTTAACCATAGCTAATTGCTATAGAAATAGCTGGTATAAGAGATGTAACTGGAATGAGAGGAAAACATGAAAATGAAGTGTGAGGTGACTTTGTTTGACTAAAAAATTGCCATTCCCAGTGTATCAGCAGCTGATTTGTTGGGAAATAAATGAAAGCAGGGGGAGGGGGAAAAGATAGTCAGATCCAAGTAAATACAGCTTTGGTTATCATATTTGTAACCTATACCCATTTGGTAAATTTTCGACAAACACAATTGAATCACAATGAGCTCTCTTCAAAAATTCCATGTTGGAATCTCTGCTGCATTAATGGTCTACAAAAGAAAGCCTGTTAATAGCAATCAGTAGAAGCCCCTTTTACCTTATCCTAAAAGGAAAGTTACACAGAATTCCTTCCGGATTTCCATTAGAGGACAGTAAGACTTTAAGAAGCTCGGGAGACAGTAGTAAGATTTGATTTCAGAACACCTATTTTATTTCCATAAAGATGGTGGATTCCAGAGCCAAATGCTCTCACCCATGGAAGTTTTAAAGGCTTTGTATAAAAATAATACGGTCAGCCTTTTAGTTTCTTTCAGCGTTGATGGGCCTACTTCTCCAAAGTGACAGCAATGAATGAGCTTCCTTCTCAATGTTTGTAATGCAGTTCCATTTCCTACTGTGAAATATCAGAATAATGTTCTTTTTTTTTTCTATTTCTGTAGTTCCATTTCCATGTGGAAGAGTTTCTGTTTCATACGGTTCTAAGCTCACCCGTGTAGAGACTACTTTTTCTGATATGGGCTATGGAAACTCTACTGAAGCTGACTTCTTTCTGGATGACTTCATTAACAGCACCATTCTGGATAACGTCACTGAAAATAGTGAACCACTTGATGACTTCCGTCGAGTTGTTGGTGGAGAAAACACCAAACCAGGTCAAATCCCTTGGCAGGTACTCTCTATTGACAGTGCGTTTAAAAGCTCGAGCTCAGATGACAAGAGAGAGGCCAGATGAGGAATGGTGCTAGGACATTAGAAAGACCTGTGGGGATTGTGAGATGTATTTAGGCAGATTTCACCACTCAGCAAAAGAAAAACCCCTATAGGTAAGCATCTGGTGGAAGGCATGTCCTGGGATGGCTACCAGACAGGGTCAAAAGGAATTCAGTACCAAACAAATAGTACAGTAGGATTCTGAAAACTGCTCAGCAATAGCAATGCTTACAAATGAGCGCTCTCTCTCTC
>NC_022026.1:15870645-15880625 GCF_000317375.1 Microtus ochrogaster
CACACACACACACACACACACACACACACACACACACACACTGGGACTGGGACTCAACAAACACCTTCAGCCCCTGGGGGGAAGGAAAGTAGTAAAGAAGTCCCTAGGCCCACACAACCTGATGG
The DNA here is from genome assembly GCF_000317375.1 of Microtus ochrogaster. Lineage (NCBI taxonomy): Eukaryota > Metazoa > Chordata > Mammalia > Rodentia > Cricetidae > Microtus > Microtus ochrogaster. The sequence continues at coordinate 15,870,771 of NC_022026.1, forward strand.
GAATAGAGAAAAGGTCTCACATGGAAAGGGTGAAAGCAAAACCTAGTTTCCTGGAATAAACATATGAGGCCTGATCTACTGCCACGTTTCTCCAAGACAGACACGATGTCCAGATCCCCAAGAATTTGTTAGGGCATGCACTCTCACACCTCATCAGTTCTCACTGGGTTTGAACCGCTAGAGGGAGGGGCTCAGCAAGCTGCTGGGGTCAAAGAAGCACTCCAGGTCATTCTGGTGTATACTGTAGCTTGGAAAAGCATGGTTCTAAAGGAAGCATACAGAAACCAGACCCCAAATGCCAAACAATCGACTCAATCTACCCAGCCCTCCAAGTGTGTTCTGCACACAAACCACATACAAAGTATTTGCTGTCTGTATTTTTTTCTATATATAACCAAGAGTTAGATTAGTAGCAAACCAAGGACTTAACTATACATTTAGGCAAAGCTTAAGTGATTCCATCTGTGAGGAGAGACAGGCCAACTCCTCCCACCTCAACATAAGGAGCTAGTTACATGAAACTGGACTGGCCCATATGTAATCAGCACATGTGGTCACTTAAATTTACTGGCTAAAAAGATTCGGTTCCTCTGTCACTTCTGCCACACTTCCAGGGAATAGTGGCCACAAGTGTCTGGTGACTATTCCACTGGACAAGGTAGGTATAAAGAGAATATTTCCATAGTTGCATGTATCTCTGGTGGATAGAAAAGGTCATGCATGGTTTTGCCTAGTTTAAAACCCCTTAGGCCATGATCAGAATTTGGTACCGATTTCAATGATTTTAATGATCCTTCACACCAAAATATTATCTCTACTGAAGTATAGACTTTGATTGTCAGAAACCGATAGCTTGGCTGGCACTGTAATCTTCAAATTAGCTGGGCAGGTTTCACATGAGACTTGTTTGAGCAAATGGTTTGGAACTGTTGAGTGGCCGAGCCCTTCTGATGGCAGGAGCAGCAGGCCAGATGAAAATCCGTGGGCACAGGCTAGGGGACTCGGGGAGCCTGGTAACCATGTCACTCTCATTTCTCACCTTATTCCCAGGCTTCCACCTCATTTGCCTGGCCTACAGCAAGAGCCTAAGGGACCTATCAGGACAGGTTGACAGGATTACTCCCTTGGAACTCTAGGGGTCCTGAGCTGTGCAGCTACCCAGTTCAGTCTCAGAATCCTCCCCTCCTCTCCACCCAGGCCAAAGGTGCAAACCAAGCAGAAGAGATCTTTCCTTTTTGTTCTTGTGCAGGGGGATCAGAGCTCCTTGGAAAAGAAGCAGGGACTTGGAAGGAACACTTCAGGGCATAAGAGGGGAAGCTAGAGAGTTAAGTGCACCACACGGTAACAGAAACACATTTTTCTTAGAGACGGTATCTAGCCGACAGAGAAACTAAAACAGCTATATAGGAAAAAATAAAAGCTTTGGAACATTAGGGGGCAGGAAAGACAAACTGTAACGCCTATATTACTAGATCACTTTCATCAACAACTCTAAAGCAGAGGTTTGAGAAAACAAAAAGGTGCCTGTCTAAAGCTTTAATTTAATTGCTTTTCTCCCACAGTCATGGCTAGGCTGACAGCTCTGAGCACGCGCAAATCTCTTCTGCTTTCTGCTAAGGCCTGTGTAGCTCCACCTAAGAAATAGCTGCCTTTTTAAAAGATGGATTTTTATCTTGGTTTTGTAGTCTTGGCATAAATGTTCTCCTTAAATACCTTCATTTCCCCATTCTCAGCTTTCCCCAGATGAGTGCCCAAGCTATCACTGAAGTGACCTGCACAGATCTATTCCTTCAACCCCATGACAAACAGCAAACTTAAAATATGAATAAGCCAAAGATGTCTTTTACATGACGATCATGGTTCTACAGAAATAGTTTACTTCTCTATGTGTGGTTATGCACACCTTTAGCCCCAGCATTTGAGAGGCAGAAGTACATGGGTATCCGTGAGTCCGAGGCCAGCCTAGTTTGTATACTAAGTTCCAGGACATCCAGGGCTACATAGAGAGACTCTGTCTCAAAAACAAAACAAGAGCAGGTAGTGGTAGCTCACACCTTTAATCTCAGCATGCAGAAGGCAGAGGCAGGCAGATCTCTGTGAGTGTGAGGGCATCCTGGTCTACAAAGCTAGTTCCAGGACAACCAGGCTATCAAAGAATCCCTGTCTCAAAAAAGAAAAAGAAAGAAAAGAAAAGCAGAAAGAACTAAAACGAAATGTCTTACCTGGAAAAGACAATCTTGTATTATTCCTAGCTCAGATGATAAAATTCCAGTTCGGGGAAGAAAGAAAATGACACATGTAATCTCGCCTACATCTACAAAGCTAGTTTTAACAGACCATTTGAGCTATTAACCTGCAGTATTGTTTTATGAAGTACATATCAATGGCCATTGTATTTAATGATTATAGTTAACCATTATAAACCAAAGTGAGTATCCCTTATGTACCCAACAAAATAACCTATTGCCATGAATTTGGTGAGTAACAGCCATAGCCTAACAAACAGTACATCATGTATTTTACTTTGTATAACAGAAAATTAGAATAAATGGTGTTATTAAAAAGCTAGAACAGATGACAAAAGAGAATAAGGGTTTTAGTGAACTCAGGGAAAGGCTAGGCTGGAATTAAAGGTGCAAACGAGAACAAACAATGAGACAGCTGCTATTGTGGGCTGCCATTGCCATGGAAAACACAAGTACAAACTTTTGTATTTTGTCATTGTATATAGGTGTGTTGGAGAGGGGGCGGTGATGCACAGAAGAAGGCTCTAGACTGTGGCTATGAAAATAATTGACAGATTAGAACTCAGATGTTTTGCTCAGAATATATGCTTTCCTATTTTTTCCCCATCATTCTCTGAAGTGTTGCAAGAACTTTTCTTTGGCTAAGCAGATAGCTCATCTTTCAAGTAGCTAATATTGAGATAGCTATGGTCTTTAGGTGGCCAAGCAAGCATTCCAAACCACGCATTTGTAATATTTTAATTGTATATATATCTTAGTTCCTTTTTCTTGGCAAAGGTGTTCGCTAAAATTTCTAATACCAATTAGGGATTGGCAAAGAACGCTCTTCAGGCTTAAAAGGACACAACCATATTTCTCAGTCAGGCACTGGAAAACAGAAGAATTTCCAGGCAGCATCCCTTTGGGAAAGTTATATAAAATATGTTGTTGTCTATGTGCCCAGGGGCTGGCTATCCTTCACGTTGACCTACCCTAACCCACTAACTGGGAAGTGTTCAGTAATCCTACATTAGTACCTAAAAACATTCCATTTTGTCATGCTAATTCTACTTCCAGAGAAAGACATCCTGGATTGTAATATTCAGGATAGAACCATGTTACCCAAATTTCCTTGATGGTAAAATTATTTGGAATCAGAGTCAGCCACTTCATCTTTTGAACTTGTCCAGTGCTCTATAATGAGAAGTGTCTCATATCAAAGGTTTAAGTGGCTTGTATTTGTGCTCCATAACAGAAGTCTAAGGAGACAATAGAACATGTGGTGAGGGCCTGGAACCCTGGCTTGTTGCAGTCACATCTTTTTTCACCTCCCATTCTCCTACCCATGGTGCCTCATAGAGCCTAGTTGCCCAGGACCATTGCCAACCCCCAATCTATGGTACTCATGAAAACTTCTTCTCAGTGTTTCAACCCAAATGTAAAGGCTGTGCTCCCTTCCTAACACGGTTGGCACAAGCAGAGGGAAAAGAGAGGTCAAGTGCACATACTCTATATCATTTGTGGAAAGATGCATAATCCCATCACATCTCCAGACCCAGAATATGCCTCTCCCAGCACATTCGGAGATGGAGCAGGAGCTTCCAGGGCCCATCTACATTCTGACATGGAAGTGCATTTGTTCGGGAATCACTTCCCTTGATGGGTGTGGTAGTCTATCAAGGGAAGACTGGCCTCCTCGCCCTTGTTGGGAGTGGTGTGAGGACTGTGTGGATCATCTGGAGCTAGCAGACAGTGGGATATCAAGACCACATGTGAAGGCTTGGAGTCAGCCAGCAAATATTCCCATGCTGGAAGGAATATAGCACTAAATAAGCTTTAAATGATGGGTTAGAAAAGCTACCCTAGAAGCAAAAGGAACACTTTCTATTTCAATATCTTCAACAGCGGTTTTACCCAGACTTTTATCAGATGTTTGCTTCCCATTGACCCTACAAAACATGTTCCCAGCCTGAGTGAACATTTTTAACCCATAAAGATTACCAAGCTATGAGAATCTGGATTCACTAGCTATGTAACACTTCTCAAATGTAAGCACTCGAGGAATAGAGTTCCACTTTCTCCAGCACTACCCACAAAATATTCTCATTAAATCTCTATGACCCCCCCAATCTGTTTTTATAAGAAACTGAGATTTTCTCTGACATTTGGTTTTCAGAGCACATCTAAGATATTCTGAATGTTCAGGAATGTAAACACTGGGGCCAGGCAAGTGTATGTGACACACATAGGCCACACGTGGGGGGGTCAAAGGACAGCTTGCAGGAATCAGGTCCCAGGGGCTGAACTAAGGTCACTAGGCTTGGTGGCAAGCACTTTTACCCACTGTGTCATCTTAGTAGCATAAGTGCTTATGTATTTTTAAACCTCAGTTTGCTCACTGAGCATGTACAGAGTAATATTCACAATGATTGTGTTTTGAGTTACAAATGTGTATAAGTAATACAATCATTAGCCTCAAATAATCATTCAATAAATGCATAAAATTAGGAAGATTGTTAAATCTGGGTGGTAGAAATGCTGGTGTTTATTATATCATTATTGTTTTTTCTGCATTTTTGCAATTTTTCAAAATGTAAAGCAATAGCTAAAAAGAGCCAGAGAGCCTGAGAGTGGGAAAGGGGTCAGAGGGTTGTGGCAGTTGGGTGACCCCCTCAGGACTTTAGCTACAAAGCTCGTGCTTCAGAGTCCAGGACAAAGTGGCCATTAAATAAGTTGAATTTGGGCCTAGAACAAGTCCTTCAAAAGGACCATCTGTGCCCCATATACAAAGGAACCAACACCCCCACCCCTTTGTCATGTTTAGGGACAGGTTTTGCTGAAGGGCTACTTAAGACTTAGGCTAAGGGCATCAGTTCACAGAGGCTAGTGGGCTTCTGAAAAGAGTTTACTGAATGCTGAGTGTGCCCTCTAGTGTCCACACTTCTCGGCTTTACCTCTGAAAGTGTGGATCAAAAAATGCCTTTGTTTACAATGGAACTGAAATTCTCTAAGTTGATTTAGACATTGATGTGGCAAAAAAAAAGAAAAAGAAAAGGAAGAGAGAGAGAGAGAGAGAGAGAGAGAGAGAGAGAGAGAGAGAGAGAGAGAAATTGATGGTCCTCTTTATGCTGTGAATGTGGACAAGAAAGAATGGATTAGCCTCTTATCCAATAACGTACATGTTTAAGGTCACACTCCAGATAATTTTGTTCACATTGTCTCAAAGTCAAGCACAGCAAAGCAGATTTTTTAGAACAAGGACAGCCTCCATCTGTAGCCAGAGGACGCTGGCTGAGTCCTGCTGGTGGTTAGCACCTAGGTGACTAGGAAACGCAGCCCCTGTGGAGTCCTTAGGTCTCATTTTATAACATTCTCATTTGGAGGTTTGAAACAACTCCTGAGAAACTGGTCAGTTTTGTTTTCTTTCAAGTGACCTGTAGCAGAGAGATGTCCTCGTAGGTCCTCATAGAAGGCAAGAGACTCAATACTGATTATTCATCCTGGGGAGTTAGTATTTTCTCCCATATCCACTGTAGCTCCTTGAAAAGCTTGTACCAGGAGGCTCTAAATAGCATGGTAAAAGGAACTCAAGGGCCCCACATCACAGAAAATAGCCACTCATCAGATTTGCCTCACCCGGAGCACTACTCCTGCCACACTACTTCTCATTCTGCATTCTCTTCGAGATCAATAGAGAAACAGTAGTTTGGTCTGTACTCCAGAAACACTAACTCATCTGCAGAGCCGACACTTTCCAGAAATCCTCTGCTTCTGCCAGCACCGAACAGCCAACTTTTCCCCACTCCCGAAAACAGCATATGCATTCATTTTTCTCTGGATCAGATACCATCTGCAGTGAGATTCTTAATTTTATTTCCACAGGTCATTTTAAATGGTGAGGTTAAGGCATTCTGTGGAGGTGCCATCATTAATGAAAAATGGGTGGTAACTGCTGCCCACTGCCTTAAACCTGGTGATAAAATTGAGGTTGTTGCAGGTAAGGAAACAAAATAGATAATAATTGGCAATATCAGCATTATGATGGACATATCCTATTGTACAAAGGTCCAATAGGATTGCTACTGAATAAATTGGGCTAATGGTAGCGGGGTCATAATTTCAAATTCTAACTTATTCCACCTTCCTAGCCCCATATTTCTTTTTGTGAACCCATAAGGCACCCTCGGCATAGTACAATTATTTATTGGTGCATGAATTTTCCCACCCACTGTATTAGATCATTGAGACTTGGTTGCTAGTGTTCACTGACCCCAAGCCAAATGTAGACCCATGGGAAATGTGTCTGTGCAAAAGACAATAAACTATGAGATTTGTTTTCAACAGGTGATTATAACATTGATGAAAAGGAAGACACGGAGCAAAGGCGAAATGTGATTCAAACTATCCCTCATTACCACTACAATGCAGCTGTTAATAGGTACAGCCATGACATCGCCTTGCTGGAGCTGGATAAGCCTTTACTACTAAACAGCTATGTAACACCTATCTGTGTTGCCAATAGGGAATATACCAACATCTTCCTTAAATTTGGTTCTGGCTATGTAAGTGGCTGGGGGAAAGTCTTCAACAAAGGGAGACAGGCTTCCATTCTTCAGTACCTGAGAGTTCCACTGGTCGACCGAGCCACATGCCTTCGGTCCACAACATTCAGTATCTATAACAACATGTTCTGTGCTGGTTACCGTGAGGGAGGCAAAGATTCTTGTGAAGGGGATAGCGGGGGACCTCATGTTACTGAAGTGGAAGGGACCAGTTTCTTAACTGGCATTATTAGCTGGGGTGAAGAGTGTGCTATAAAGGGAAAATATGGAATATATACTAAAGTTTCCCGGTATGTCAACTGGATTAAGGAAAAAACAAAGCTAACTTAATGAAAAACCTATTTACAAAGGAAATTCACTAGGATTGAAAATAGACCAAGCCCTTTACTAAACTATTCATTTTTTTCCAACTCTTGTTAAATATATAAGTTCGATAAATACTGGTTTCTCTGTGCAGAGGAAAAACCCATCTAGAATCTATATTGTACTAGATCGAGTAGGTTATCAAATGTAATCACTAAAGAAATAGCTTGGTAAGAGATTTTACTGTCTCCCTAAGTCCAGCCCTTGGTAAAATGAAAAAGTGATGTTTTCCATGGTGCCAGGCAGGAACCCTAGTCCTCAACTGTGATGACTTATCCCATTCTCCTTCTTAGCAGCAATCTATGTTTTAGAGATCCCTTGCCTCTCTCAAATTTATTGATTGTGAATCCAGAATCTTTAGCCCATTTAAGGCCAGCAGCACACAGGAGCAGCTAATAGGTCAAAACTCATCAAATGCGCTACTTCCTCTCCTTTTTTTCCCCTGGATACTGCATCTTTTCAAACTCCCAACCCCCAAATCAATGTTCCCCTTCCCCACTCCCACGCTTCTTCTCCCCAGCCTTTGGAGAAAGAAGACAGTCTTTTTTAATGCTGTACACATATATACACGACCACCAACCCCATACTTACTTCCAGATTGGTCTCAAACTTTGAATAATATGGGGGTGAGGTACACTGCCTAAAATCATAAGAGGAACTTTCCCTTTAATACACTATCCAGGATAGTTCCCCAAGAATGTGTAATTGGTGATCATGGAGGCCTGACCAGGGATGGTTCTGAGAAGGCAAATTTACATGTCATTGCAAATATAAAAAGCAATGACATTGATCAAAATATATTGCCCCCATCTGATAAAAAATTCACGGTAATAGAAAGTTAATGATGAACCAGACAGAGTGGTGCATGCCTTTAATCTCAGCACTCAGGAGGCAGAGGCAGGTGGATTTCTGAGTTCGAGGCCAGCCTGGTCTACAGAGTGAATTCCAGGACAGCCAGGACTATACAGAGAAACCCTATCTTGAAGAAAACGAACAAGAAAGAAAAAAAGTGAATGATAATTTTAGCCATATAATTACACTGTGTATAGTAGCATACTGGTAAATATCTGAGCAAGAAGATCTCTTAAAAATACCTCAGAACCTTATTTGTAACAATCGCTCATTTCTATTGTAGAAATCCCCTTACCTTGGTAGACTTCAAGCTATTAGCATGAAGTTATTGAACAAGGAAGTTGAGAAAACATGCAAAATTGATCTTAAAACAGTGCTTTAGTCCATATTTAGCCTAGAACTAGCTGAGTGTTCAAGGACTAGTTTAACAGTGTGTCTCCAGCATTCTACAGCGTCTTAGACAAGACAACTTGCCTAAGCGAAACAACCAGCATTAAGTGTCATGTCACCCGCAGCAGACTCAATGATGGGAGTCATTGCAAATGGTCTACCAAATGGCCCATTTCTGGTTTTCAGCTCACCTGTGAGCTTTGTTACTATAATTAATCTTGTTATATTGAATTTTTAGAGGGTTGCTGACAGTCCAACATGTTTCTCACCTGTGACTTAATGAACTTGTATTTTAACTCTTATCTAGATCTCTGTATAAACTTATTTGATATTGACTACTTACTGATGTATAAATGGAACAAATGTCAAAAGCATGATTTGAACCCTTTGGCACTGCTGCCTGCTACCACCAAACAAACTGTACTCACTACTGCCGATTTTACTTAAGTTCTACTACTTACTGCCTCTTTTTTGTCTTGCAAGAAGTATCAATAAACATCATTCCAAATTTCTCCATTTCTTGTTAAATCATTTAGAGGCATAGCCCAAAGAACTCAATCAGCAAAACCCTAAAAAGAATGCATCTGATTGATGTGGGAGTGTCATATATCAATCTGTTGGTTTCATTGGTTAAGCAATAAAAAAACTGCTTGGCCCTGATAGGTTAAAACATAGGTGGGAGGAGTAAACAGAACAGAATCCTGGGAGGAAGAAGAAGTGAGCTCAGAGAGATGACATGCTCCCCTCTCCCGGGTATACGTGATAGCTCTGCTCTCGATGAAGCTCCTACCCAGGATGAATGTAGGCTAGAATCTCCCTGATAAGCCACCTCGTGGGCTACACAGATTACTAGAAATGGGCTAAATTAATATGTGAGAATTAGCCTAAAAGAGGCTAGATAAAAATGGGCCAAGCAGTGTTTAAAAGAATACAGTTTCCATGTAATTATTTCGGGGTATAAACTAGCAGGCGGCCGGGGTGCTGGGGACACAGCCCTGCCGCTCTTATTACTATAGAATGGCGCCCAGACGTGTGGACAACTGTATCCACTGAAAGCCTGAGAAAGCTTGGGAAAGAGTAAAGCATGTTTTCTTGGTAGCAACGATTTCTCGGGTCTACTCTGCTTGCTAGAGGCAAGCAAGCACTCTCATCTAAGAGAGGCTTCCTGACGCAGATTTAGCTGCAAAACCCTGCAGCTCATTAAGAGGTCCTGCCACGAAACACTTAAATGGTGTTGACGAAAAGCTGAACACATGCTTTTGGGTTTTCAGCCGTAGCAGGAAAAAAGCTGCGCCGTTTAAAAATGCTGGCTTTCTGGGCCGTCCTGCCAGGGCAAACTCTGACTGTTTGAGGCAGGAGGGACAACTACAGAGAGAGGACTTGAGTGTTGTCTGTTGCAGCTTGTTTGATGGCAAGGACCTTGAAACACTGTAGACTTGTGGCACTGAATGCAGCTCTGGCCG
>NC_022026.1:15882925-15891467 GCF_000317375.1 Microtus ochrogaster
ATCCTATTACAACATCTGATGAAATATGTAATACTGTCTTTATGCTTCAATGTCTCCCAACTTCATGAGATTTGCACTACATCTGAAGAGAACAATGCCCTGAATCCACTTGCAGGTCTAATGAACTATGTGTATGTCCTTGGATAAGTCATATACCCTGTAGGTGAAAGCTGCTCATTCATTTCCCAGCCGCACAGACCCAAAATAATCACATAGAAACTGTATTAATTAAAACACTGCTTGGTCTATTAGCTTGTGCATATTTTTAGCTATCTCTTACATCTTAAATTAACCCATTTCTATTAATCTGTGTATCTCCATGTGGTTGTGTCCTACAGGTAAGGGTTCCATGCAGTGTCCAGTGTCTGTCTTGTCTGTCACTACATGGTTTCTCTCTGACTCTGCCTACTCTCTTCTCTTCTATCTGCTTGGAATTTCCACCTTGCCCTATTCTTCACTGCAATAGGCCCAAAGCAGATTCTTTATTAGCCAATGGTATTCACAACATACAGAGGGGAATTCCACAACAATACCCTTTGAGGAATTAATATCTCCATCTGTATGAGGGAATTTGAGAGGACCCTGTTCAAAGGCCTTTGAGATGTTAAGAATTTGTAGTTTTTTCTTCTCCATTCCTTCAACAAATATTCAAATAGGCATTCCCTGTGCAGCATTACCAATAATGCTGATTACATTTTGAAATAGGTATATTTGCATTTGAAAATTTTCTTAAAAGTATGTGAATTACCACTAGTGCCTACTGCACTAGGATATAGCAGTTGCCCAATAAATGTTACCTGGAGCTCCAGAGATGGCTCAGTGGTTAAGAGCATTTGCTGTAGCACTTGCTTTTTGTCAGTGACCCAGGTTCAATTACCACCTCCATATCAAGAGGCTCGCAGCCATTTGTAACTCCAGCTCCAGGAGATGTGATGCTCCCTTCTGGCCTCCATGGGCACTGCACACGTGTGGTGCACTACAGACAAGCAGGCACATGCCGATACACATGAATAAAAATAAATGATTTTTAAATGTTAGATGAATTGGAGTGATAGCAATCAGCCATGCACTGAGCACCCTAAAAGGGGACCAAACCTAGATTACAGAAATCAGTTCTGTTATCATTGACTAAAGGAGAGGAAGAGAGATGAGTCACTATAAGTGTCAATTTTACATTCGAGGAGAATGCTAGCTCGTGCATGAAGCATGCTACTTCAAATTTGAATAACTAAGGCTCTATGACTTCAGTGCTCAGTTGGAAAAGGAGAGTCATGTTGTCATGGAGACTATCCTTTACAAAAGAAGCAGTGGTGAACTAGCCTCATACCTCAAGCCATTGCCTCTCCATGTGGCACAGGGAGGAGCTTCTAAGCCTCTGAACCTCTGAGCCATAATTACCCTTTCTCCCATGTGTTCAAAATGATTGAATCCATTCTGAGCCATATGCGACATGTTGTCAATTTTAAACATGTGGGCCTTTAAGCGAACCTAAGAGCCAGCAGTCTTAGAGCCAAGGCCTCAATGGATTCTGCCTAGGACACATGCAGTCACTATATAAGAGTCATTAGTACATTCCAAATTGTTGTAGCTACTTAACCTAAATGGGCTGAAACCGGCTGGTATAATATTGGAAGTGACAGATTCAAATAGAACTCTTGCTGAGTGAAGAGAAGTGTGTTAATATCAAGCACACATTTTACCTTGCTGTTTAAATCTGATTGCTTCTAGTTCTTTGAAATATTGGTCATTTTATAATGGCAAGAACAAATATGGTCTGATTTTCTCTGCCAGGGGAAAAAGAAAGGATACTCTCCTGAACAAAAACCTTTACAAACTGCTTCCTTATAAATTCTATATATTTTCAACATAAGAGTGTCAAAAATGCAAGGCATAGTAAGTGCCATCCAATCCACTGCACTTTTACAGATGAGGATACTGAGGTCAAGAGAAGGCTGGGCCCAAGTAATGCAATGGCAGAGTCTAGAAGGGAGTTCAGAGTGCCTCTCCTACACTGTGAAACACAGGGCTTGCAGCTAGAGAACACTCATGCTGCTGTCTGTTCTCCTACAGCAACCAGGGCTATCTGCTTGATGGAAATCTATTCAGAACGTCTGGAAGTGAAAACTGCCTGGCATTCTTATTAATGATATTCTGAGTGGGAAGCAAGTGATAAAATCAAGAACAACAGGTAGCCTGGGAGGCAGAGCAGCAGTCAGATAAACTGAAGCTGCAGCCCCTGGCTCATAGCAGGAACTCAGTAACGACATGGATATCAACCTTCAGGACTGGTGTCTGGCTTTTATTCCAGCTGTGAGCACTGGGTCTTCCAGATGTGCCATTTGACTTGTAGCGTATGTTTTTCGGTGGCATCTGGCACACAACTCCAGCACCGTAGCACTTTAGACTTTGAGATCATGCTGGGGAAGTAGACAAGGGCCGCACTAGGAGACTACAGGCTACTGCAGAAGCTATCTGGGAGCTCCAAGAGGCCTTCAAAGGCCCACTGGAGCTGGACGTCTACCAATGTCGTACAGCTATGCAAACCAGGCAAACATTACAGCTGCTGACAGGCCTGTCTGTGGACAGCAATCAGAGTGCTTTTTTTCAATCCGAGACTTATGCCATCTAGAAATCTCAGTTATGACCACAAACATCTAGACTGTTCTGTCAACCATAGAGGCTGTTGAAGGATTTGTAGCAGGAAAAAAAAAGGACTGTGGGAACACGGGGAACACATTCTTTCCAACCATTCCACATCCACAGATCTGTCTCTTCCTTCCCTCCCACAGTTTCAAGCAGACCTTTTTCATCCTGTCCATCAGATTTTTTTCATTAATCACAACTTCTAATAAAGGTAAGGGTAGCAGAGGCTTTCATTCAAAAATCTACAAAGAAACACCAGTTACTAAAATCGGGTCAAGGCACTTTTTCCACACGTCACAGAACACGGCAGAGCTCTTTGGATCAGGCCAAAGCATCTCCCTGTAATCCAAGAGCGACCCTTTGGGGTGAGAGGTAAGTGACAGAAATAGGGAAATTCCTGATTCCACAGACTTGCACTCAAAAAGCTGCTTCGGGGCTGGTAAGATGGCTCAGTGGATAAAGGCAACTGCTACCCAGCCTGCCCACCTTAATTCTATCCCCAAAACCAAGATTATGGGGAAAAAAAGCAATTTTGACCTACACACACACACCATGGCATGAAGATAAAAGTACACAAATAAATGTACTTTTAAAACCTTAAAGCGACTTCAGTGCAATGGGACAGTTGGAGTTTCCAGTCTAGAAATCTTACCAACTCACTGCCAACCTTAAACTTACAGAATGATTACAGATATGCACCTATGACATGGTTTGCTGCTGAGCTCATTAAAATTTAAACAAAGACCCACATGTAGTACAAGCTTTAATAAATATCCCTCTGTACATAAAAAAATATTTTCTCCTTGAACTCTATTACAAAAATAAGTGTGCTTGTTTATGAGGTTTGCTACTAAAATTCCTCCCTGGGAGAGAGAGAAGTAATGTCTACAGCCCCTCCCAAGGTCTTGATCATTGGAGGGCAGGCACAACAGAACAAGGCAGTGCCCATAGGAATGCACAGAGACCATGACAGCACACAAAAGACCTACACAAGCTCAAGGCAGACAAAAAAAACCCAGCATGGAGAGGGGGAGGAGGGCATGAAGCCCACCCCTAGCTGAGGACCTACTGGCAACTGATGGCTTCTAGGAGACAGAAAGTAGGTTTTCTTCAAGGATATGAGCACCCCATCGCAGGGCAGGCTCAACAGGCAGCGGTATTTCTGCAGTACAAATTGCACTCAGTGGATTAACAAAGGAGAACTTGTGAAGCTGGATGAGTAGAGAGGTAGAGATGGATTTGGGAGGAGATTGGCAAGGTGAATAAGTATCATCAAAAGTAGAGAGGTAGAGATGGATTTGGGAGGAGATTGGCAAGGTGAATAAGTATCATCAAAATACCTTGCATGAAATTCTCAAAGAATTAATAAAATTTTTGTTTAAAAAACATTTAGGTGGCTGGAGATATGGCTCAGTGGTTAAGAACACTGACTGCTCTTCCCAGGTTCAATTCCCAGCAACCACATAGCAGCTCAAAACTGCCTGTAACACCAGTTCCAGGGACCCAACACCCTCACACAAACATACATGCAGGCAGAACACCAATGCACATAAAATAAAAATAAGTTTAAAAATAAATGAATAAAATAAATTAAAAAAAACTATTTGGGAGTCTAGCTATGAGAGTAGGGTTTCTTCCTTTGTATACTAAAGCCCAGTGTGAAGGGGGGAGGACTGGAGAGAACCATCCACTGCCATTTAACGAAGGAAGGAATCTTGCCACGTTCTTTTGTTTCTGTTATCAGGGCTCACTGCTCACACTGCTACAGAGCTCTCAAATAAATCACGCTGGGTCTGAGCATGACCCCATTCTGCAGTTGTTCTTTGCTCAAATAAATAGTGTTAAATTGATTTCTGTCTAAAGTGCTCCTTTTTGAAAGTTTTTATTTATTTTGGTTTCTGTGTGTGAGTGTTTTGCCTGCATTGTGTATGTATGTCACGTGTATGCCTGGTGCCTGTGGAGGAAAGAATTGGGCATCAGATCCCCCATACTATATAGCATTATCTGTCCCTCAAATTTTATATTTTATAAACAAAGGAAGCATGGCTCTAAAGATTTAATTGTTTATTAAAGGTTTAAAGAAGCCAGTTGTGATGGCACACGCCAGTAAGATTTGCTGAAGGAGGCAGAGACAGGAGAATCATGAGTTCGAGGCCAGCCCAGGTAAGAATTTTTTAATTTGTATTTTATGTTTATAGGTGCTTTAATTGCATGTATGTTTATGTAACATGTGTATACAGTACATAATAGATTCTTTTGAAGGCCAGAAGGAGGCATCAGATCCTCTGGATCTAGAGTTACATATGGCTGCAAGGCAAGGCACCATGTAGTCTTAACCACTGGGCCATCATTTCCAGCACCAAGGGTTCTACTCCTAATCTTTATCATCTAGGACTGAGAAGAGCTCATGCAGAAGAGAGCATAGACGTGAAAACATCTAGGAGAACCACTGGCTGAAATGAAATCCTTGTGTCCAGAACAACAGCTTGTCTGAGATGTTAAATTTCAATATTAGCTCTTTTAGGTACAAATTCTAGGATGAACAAGGTTGCAAAGACAATTTAGCTCTGAACCCATAAGCATAAGGTATAACAACAACAAAGCTGCTCAGTGAAGAGAGAAAGTGTTGCTGAGAGAGGTCCCTGTAGCTTGCAGATCAGGAAAGCAATGTATGGTAAGGACTGAGAAAGAGGCCCTCGCTCTAGGCAGTCAGTCCTCTGTGCTGATTTGTTTCCCATTTCCTAAGCATCAGTGAGAAGGCCTTCGGAGCTGTAACGGGAGGGACGAAGAAAGTAGGGTTCTGTATCAGTCTCCCTTCTGACAGCACAATGGTTACTTTTATTTTTTTACATTTATTTTCTGAAGACATCTGCATATAGGTGTATTGTCTTTTAAAGATTTGCTTATTTTAGTTTAGGCATATGAGTGTTCTGCCTTCATGTATGTGTATGGTATGTTTAATCTGTGCCATGGGAGCGAGAAGTGGACACAGACCCCCTATAATTGAAGTTACGCCCCATTGTAAACTGCCACGTGGCACTGGGAACCAAGCCCAAGTCCTCTGAAATAGCAACCGGTGTTCATTTTTTTTTAAGTGAAAATAAATACTTTGATACAGTATAGTCTGATCATGCTGTTTCTCCCTCATCTCTTCCCAAATCCTCCACACCCACCAAACTCCATGCCTCCCCACCTTCTTTAGAAAACAAACAGGCAAATACAACACACACACTCATACACACACACACACACACATAAACAGCAAAAAAAAACATGAAAACATAACATCAGAAGCCATGATATACAAACAAAAGACTGGTAAGGTTTTTTTAAAAAGCCCAAACAAAGCAATAGGAGGCAAAAAGTCTACAGAAATACCATTTGGTTCACTTTGTGCTGGCTGTCTACTGCTAGGCATGAGGCCTATCCTCAAGTGTGGTTTATACACCCAGTAAGACTGACTCCATCGGAGAGAACTAACTTTTCCTTTGTGAGTGCTTGGCAGCTGGAGCTAGCTTCTGGGTTATGGATGGAAGCCAGTGTCCACTTCTCCCTCTCAGCACTGGGGCCCCATCGGCAGCCAGCATTCTTAACCATCCCTCCAGTCCCTGGCATATTTATTGCCTTTTGTGTTCAAGATAAATATTTCACTCCTACTTTAGATACTTGGGAATTTTGCACAAGAGTGTGGTTAGCAATCTCTGTTCTCCCTTCCATTTTATATCTAACAATGGCTTATTTATCTAGCAAGTGTGCGCTGAGTTTCTTGGAGTTTGGACTCTTACCTTTAGAGCTGTTTTAATTGTGTACAGGACCAGCCCCTGAGCCAAACAGCCACCATCTTCAGAAGTTCTACTGGGCCAAGAAACTCAATTATCGCTGTGAATGAGTACCAAATGCATGCTGCAAATTATAATTTAAAAAAAAAAAACTTTAAGAAGGAAAATGTGGAGCCAGAGATACGGCTCAGCAGTTAAGAGTATTTGCTGTTCTTGAGGAGTAGCTTTGGTACCCAGCACCCAAAAAGCAGTTCACGACAAAAAGTCCAGTTTTGGGAGGATTTTCTTCCCTTTTCTGGCCTCAGCAGGGGCTGCACACACATACACATAAATAAAAATATTTAAAAAGAAGTGGAATGAATCAGGCACGGTAGAACATCCCTTTAATCCCAGCACTCAGGAAGCAGAGGAAGGGAGGTTTCTCAGAGTCTGAAGCCAGCCTGGTCTATGGAGTGAGTTCCAGGTCAGCCGAGCCTGCTCAGTGAGATCATGCCTCAAAATTTTTAAAAAAGGAGACTGTTTGTGAGGTAAAAAATATTGAGTTAACTTGACCTTAAAGAGGTTCTCAGATGACAACTGCTCACACATTCCTAGGTGAAAGTATTTCTTCCACATAACACAGTCTTTATAAATCCACGAAGATTCATCTTATGGTGACTTTCCATTGTGCAAACATATATGTTCATAGGAATTTGTAGCTCTTTGTAAAAACGGTGAGAAAGAGGTCTCGCCTGATTCTCAGTCATATGTAAGACAACAACAACAACAAAATAAAACCCACAGGGACACATGGAAAGTAAGATTGAAGAATTTCAATCATCACTAGAGAGGACATTTAATTCTACTATCCTAGTACTAAAAGAAAGCAGAATATTTTCATATGAAGATTTTACTGCCATAAAAATGTATGGAGAATAACATGAACTCTTGGGTACTGCCCCCCCTCTCTCTATCAACGTTGATTTACTTTCATTATCCTGAATCACATTTGTTTACTCTAAGTCATGCATTAAAACATCATTTACACAGCTTATATTTCATAATTTCATGTAAATGCTATCCTGTTGTTTTTATGCTATATTTTCAGATGAGATTATACTTATTGGTGATACTATGTTTGGTTCTAGGACATCTGTTTTTATTTCTGTACAGATTGTATTGTATCACCTTTCAGAATGTAGTTATCTGATTACCAGTTTGTTGTTTATGTTCTCTCCAATTTTTTCCTTCTGTCAAGAAATGCTAGTAAAAGTATCTTGGCAGTTATGTGGGTAGATGTCCACTAGAGAAATTAGTAAGCCTTCATGCACATACTTTAACTACACTTGATATTAGCAAACAACTCATTAAAAACTCATACCAACTTATGCTCTCCGTAGCAGGGTATGACACAGCTCTTTTTTTTCTTACTTTTTTGTCTTTTTTTATTGATTTTTATTGAGCTCTACATTTTTCTCTGCTCCGCTCCCTGCCTCTCCTCTCCCCTTCAACCCTCTCCCAAGGTACCCATGCTCCCAGTTTACTCAGGAGACCTCAGCTTTTTCTACTTCCCATGTAGATTAGATTTATGTATACCTCTCTTAGGGTCCTCATTGTTGTCTAGGTTCTCTGGGACTGTAATTTGTGGGCTGGTTTTGGTGTAGGAGGTTTTTCTGTTCGTGTGTTACTTTCATTGGTTAATGAATAAAGAAACTGCTTTGGGCCTGACAGGGAAAACTTAGGTAGGGAGAGAAGACAGAACTGAATGCTGGGAAGAAGAGCAGAGGGAGAGCCACCATGGAGCCACCAGAGACAGACATGCCAAATCTTTTCTGGTAGGCCACTGCCACATGGTGATACAGAGATTAATAAAAATGGCTTAAATTAAGATATAAGAATTAGCGAATAAGAAACTAAAGCTAATGGGCCAAGCAGTGTTTTAATAAATATAGTTTCTGTGTGATTATTTCAGGTGTAAGCTAGTCAGACAACAGGGACAAATAAGCAACCCCTCCTTACAACATGCAGGAGTGTTCCCTTTATCCCACAACCTCTCCAGCATAAGTTGTCATCAGTGTTTTTGATCTTGGTCATTCTTACAGGTGTAAGATGGAATCTCAGAGTTGTTTTGATTTTCATTT
>NC_022026.1:15891937-15898904 GCF_000317375.1 Microtus ochrogaster
TGTTCAAAGGTGTGTGGATTAATATCAGGGTTTCAATTCGGTTTCATTGGTCCTCCTGTTTGTTTTTATGCTGTTTTCAGTACTGTAGCTCTGTAATAGAATTTGAAGTTAGAGATTGTGATGCCTCCTGAAGTTCTTTTATTGTTTTGGCTATCCTGGATTTTTTGCCTTTCCATATGAAGTTGAGTACTGTTCTTTCGAAGTCTGTGAAGAATTTTGCTGGGATTTTGATCCATTGCATTGAATCTGTAGATTGTTTTTGGTAAAACTGCCATTTTTACTATGTTAATTCTACCTACCCAAGAGCATGGGCAATCTTTCCACTTTCTGGTGTCTTCTTCAATTTCTTTCTTCAAAGATTAAAGTTCTTGTCATACAAGTCTGCCACTTGTTTGGTTAGAGTTACTCCAGGATATTTTATGCTATTTGTGGCTATTGTGAAGGGTGACGTTTCTCTGATTTTTTTTCTCAGCCCACTTATCATCTGTGTACAGGAGGGCTACTGATTTTTTTTTTTTAGTTAATCTTGTATCCTGATACATTATTGCAAATATTTATGAATTGTAGAAGTTTCTTGGTAGAATTTTTGGGGTTGCTTATGTAAACTATTATATCATCAGCCAATAGTGAGAGTATGACTTCTTTTCCAATTTGTAACCCCTTGATTTTCTTTTGTTGTCTTATTGCTCTAGCTAGGAACTCAAGAACTAAATAGAATAAATATGGAGAGAGTAGACAACTTTGTCTTGTTCCTGATTTCAGTGGGATTGCTGGGAGTTTCTCTCCTTTTAGTTTGATGTTGGCTGTTGGCTTGCTGTATATTTCCTTTATTATGTTTAAGTATGTTCCTTGTATCCCTGCTCTCTCCAAGACCTTTATCATGGAGGAATGTTGTATTTTGTGGAAAGCTTTTTTGGCATCCATCTAATGAGATAATCATGTGGTTTTTATTTTTCAGTTTGTTTATATGGTGGATTATGTTGACAGATTTTGGTATGTTGAATCATCCCTGCATCTCTGGAATGA
The DNA here is from genome assembly GCF_000317375.1 of Microtus ochrogaster. NCBI lineage: Eukaryota > Metazoa > Chordata > Mammalia > Rodentia > Cricetidae > Microtus > Microtus ochrogaster. The sequence goes on from NC_022026.1 coordinate 15,892,964, forward strand.
AGCCGACTTGATCATGGTGGTTGATGTGTTCTTGGATTTGATTTGCCAGTATTTTATTTAGTATTTATGCATCAATATTCATGAGTGGGATTGGTCTGTAATTTTCTTTCTTAGTAATGTCTTTCTGTGGTTTGAGTATCAAGATGATTGTAGCCTCATAAAAAGAGTTTGGCAATGTTCCTTCTGTTTCTATTGTGTGGAATAATTTGAGGAGTATTGGTATTAGTTCTTCTTTGAAAGTCTCATAGAATTCTGAACTGAAACCATCTGGTCCTGGGCTTTTTTTGGTTGGAAGACTTTTGATGACTGTTTCTATTTCTTTAGCAATTATAGATCTGTTTAATTTGCTTATCTGGTCTTGATTTAATTTTGTTAAATGATATTTATTCAGAAAGTTGTCCATTTTCTTTAAGTTTTCCAATTTTGTGGAATACAGGTTTTTGAAATATGACCTGATGATTTTCTGGATTTCCTTCGTGTCTGTTGTTATGTCCTCCTTTTCATTTCTGATTTTGTTAATTTGGATATTCTCTCTCTGCCTTTTGCTTAATTTGTATAAAGGTTTGTCCAATTTGTTGATTTTCTCGAAAAACCAATTCTTTGTCTAATTGATTCTTTGTATTGTTTTCTTTGTTTCTACTTTGTTGATTTCAGCTGTCAATTCGATTATTTTCTTTTATCTAGTTCTCTTGGGTGAGTTTGCTTTTTTTGTTCTAAAGCTTTCAAATGTTCTGTTAATTCACTAGTGTGGGGTTTTTCCAGCTTCTTTATGTAGGCAGTTAGTGCTGTGAACTTTCCTCTTAATACTGCTTTCATTGTGTCCCATAAATTTAGGTATGTTGTATGTTCATTTTCATTGAATTTTAGGAAGTCTTTAATTTTTCCCTTTATTTCTTCCTTGACCCATTGATGATTCAGATGAGCATTGTTTCATGTGTTTGTGGGCTTTCTGGAACTAGTATTGCTGTTGACTTCTAGTTTTAAACCATAGTGATCTGATAAGGTACATTGGGTTATTCCAATATTTTTGTATTTGTTACCGAGTATGTGGTCAATTTTTGAGAAGGTTCCATGAGGTGCTGAGAAAAAGGTATACTCTTTTCTGTTTGGGTGGAATATTCTATATATGTCTGTTAAGTCCATTTGAGTCATAACATCTGTTAGTTCTCTTAATTCTCTGTTCATTTTTTGTCTGAGTGACCTGTCCAGTGGTGAGACTAATATAGTCTCCCACTATTAGTGTGTGGGGTTTAATGTATGATTTAAGCTTTAGAAGTATTTCTTTTACATATGAGGATGCCCTTGTATTTGGGGCATACATGTTCAGTATTGAGATTTCCTCTTGATGGATTTTTCCTGTGAGTAATATGAAATGTCCTTCTTTGTCTCTTTTGACTGACTTTATCTTGAAGTCTATTTTGTTAGATATTAGGATAGCTACACCAGCTTCTTTTTGCTTGTTTGTTTTGGGTTGGTTTTTTTTCTTTCGAGACAAGATTTCTCTGTATCTTTGGAGCCTGTACTGAAACTAGCTCTTGTAGAGCAGGCTGGCCTCAAACTCACAGAGATCCGCCTGCCTCTGCCTCCAGAGTGCTGGGATTAAAGGGGTGCACCACCGCCGCCGCCCAGCCACCAGCTTGTATTTTAGGTCCATTTTATTGGAATTTTTTCCCAATTCTTTATTCTGAGGCGATGTCTGTATTTGAGGTTGAGGTGTGTTTCTTGTATGCAGAAGAAGGATGGATTCTGTTTTCATATCCAATCTGTTAGCCTGTGCCTTTTTATAGGTAAATTGAGTCCATTTATATTAAGGGATTGTTATGTCCTGTTAATTTAGTTTTCATTGTTGGTGATGTTAATTTGTGCGTTTTTCCCTTCTTTGGGATTTGCTGCTATGAGACCATCAAATGTCTGACACAGCTGTTTCATTGAGTCTTTCCCAACACTTGGTATTGTTTTAAAGACTTTTAAGCTAGTAAATCTCATAGAATGCCTATTTTGTATCAGACGCTGGTATTATCTTAAAAGCACTGTAGCTTAAAATGTACAGATGTATTTGTATCTTTTCTATGTTCAGGAAGAAAATTATTTTAGCTTCTAACATTAAATTCTAAAATAGCATTAGGACTTTTCCTTTTTTTTTCATTTATTATGTTTGTAAAAGCACAGCCCACTAAGTTTCTTGCCCATTTATCGTGTGATAGATCATAACTTGCCATCCGAAAAGGTGTATTTAGAGTTTCCTCAAGCTATTAGCCAAGGGAACCCACCATGTTCTTCTCATGCTCAAAATTGTTCTCTTCATTGGGATTCCACCCCACTTGGATGCTGCTGCCTGCTCTGCAGACTGACTACGTTGGCTTATTGGGGAAACAATCAAATTAGTATGTTCCTCTCAAATATTTAGATAAAATTTATCAATGAAATGCTTTCAATTTTGCTTTATTCTGGGTTTCAGGCATATTTCATTTAACTTAAGGAGCTTATCTTTACAAAATCCAACTACTGACTGTTCTTAATATGCATCCTTAGTCCTATTCAGTGGTAAACAAGCTAAAAATATCTCCTCAGAATTAAATGAGTTTATTTATACATGTGAAAAATCAAGTGCTCAAATAGCAGCAGGTAAACCCTCACAAAATACCAAGGGAACAGTAGCTTTGAGTAGTCCATGAAATTTGATAGCCAAAATGAAGTTTCAATTACAAAGGAATAAATTGTTTTTATTTTCCCCTTTTGGTACTAGAGATTAAATGTAGGTCATTGTACATGCTAACTGTATGTTGTACTACTGAGCTACATTCTGAGACCTAAAATACATTCACATTTTAAATGAAAAATAAAACATCTGTTTATATGTCTGTTCTAGCAATTTCCTTTTGAACAATACAAATAAGTTAAGCTTTATCCTTAATACTGTTTGTTTTCTACATGTTTTATCCCATAAGACCTTTCCAAGATGACTATCCCAAAACATTGTGCAGAAGGGAGAAGTCACTGGCATATAATAAAAGTGACTTGTTTGCTGTGTGATTGCTCAATTGACTGTAGAGTCCACTGCCTGCAGAAAGGAGGTTTCTGTATTTTTGTACTTAATAGTAATAGGCACTTTCTCAGAGGTCCGTGACTGATACGAGATTGATTTCTTCTCAAACCCTGACTAAAATCACAGACCTAATTTTGCTTCAAGTGGAGTATTTCTTCTGCCTCCCCTTTTCCAAAATACACTCTTAATGTCTTCTCTTCTTAACAGAATATTATCACCCACATAATGCCTTTTTTAACATCTATGTATTCCATACTGCAAGAACAATACATCATTTTGGAAATCTCAACAATAATATTTACTCCTCAGCCAACACAGAAATAACTTGAATACACATTTTATTTCTCAGGTAATTATCTGGATATGAATTAAATATTGATTAACTAATTCACTGATGGTAATTCCTCAAGAACTCAAAATAAATGCACAAAAAGGTACTACTTACCATGTGAAGGATGTACACTAAGTTATCCAAAACAAACTCAATGTTCCAAAAGTGGAAAATTCAATCAAGACAATGTTATAGATTGCCAGGCCCCCTACCTTAAGATGTAAATTCTAGCTTCGACGTAGAATATAAAGAGATTGCTGGGTCTAGCACTCCCAACTAAGAGACTTTTGCAAAAGCAAGTGACAATTCAGACAAATGTACATAGCTAGGTACTTTCCAGGGGGCATTATGGAAGTGGACATTTTCCTGGCTATCTAAGGCCTGAAACTGCTTTAATGGTGAAGCAAAGAAACTTTTGAGCAAAGCACTACTTTACCAACATTTTCCAAACTTTGGTTCTGGTCAGACTGATCCCCATCTTGTCTGTCACACACATACAATCATGAAGCAAAACTTAAGATAAAGCTAGGTGGTGGAGGCATACACCTTTAGTCCCAGCACTCAGGAGGCAGAGGCAGGCAGATCTCTGAGTTCAAGACCAACCTGGTGAGTTCCAGAACAGTCAGGACACAGAGAAATCTTGTCTCAGAAAACAAAACAAAACAAAAAACTGAAGATAAACAAATTAAGTGAAAGTACTTACAGTATTGTCTTGGGGTTTCTACTGCTGTGATAGACCACCAAAACCAAAAGCAACTTGGAGAGAAAAGAGTTTCTTGCATTTTAACACTTCCAGGTCACATTCCACCACAAAAGAAAGTCAGGGAAGGAACTCAAGGCAGGAACATATAGGCAGGAACTGATGCAGAGGCCATGGAAGACTGCTGCTTACTGGTTTGTTCCCTTCTGGATTGCTCAGAATGCTTTCTTATAGTCCCGAGGACCACCTGTTCCTAAGTAGCAGCATCCACAATGGGCTCCGCCTCCCATATCAGTCACTGATTAAGAAAATGCACCACAGACTTGCCCACAAGCCGAGCTTATGGAGGAATTGTCTCAGTTGAGAGTCCCCCTTTCCAAATAATTATAGCTTCTTCCAAGTTGATATAAAATAGACAGGACAGTTTCCCTCAGAGAGAAAAAAAAGGGATTTTCAACTATAAATGATATCATACTAACCTGAAAAAATTCACTAGGGAATTAAGGCTAGATATTGTAGTGTAGAATTAATGCAACTACATTTGCATTGTAAGTACATTTACAATGTAATTAAATTTTGAAGACTTCAAGGGAAATTGCTGCTATGTTTTATAGTAACACACATTCATGGCCTAATAAAATTAATATACTGCAGTTAAGTTTATGAACAAACTCAAATACAGCATTTTTTACAGTGATTACAACATTCAAGACCATAACTACATTTGAATCTAAAGAACTTGATAGTGTCTTAAATTATTAAAATCTTGACTCTAATACCACTGTATGACATTTTGTGCATAGGGGCACATTATTACAATATTTTGAAGACTTGTTTTTTTTATTTTATACATATGAGAGTTTTGCCTAGATGTATGTATGTGCACCATATGTGTGCCTGGTGCCCATGGAGAACACTAGAGAGCTTCCATCTCTTGGAACTGGAGTTGCAGAAAGTTGTGAGCTTCCTGTGGGTGCTGGGAACCAAACCTGGGGTCCAGGCAAGAACATCTGGGTCTCTCAACCACTGCGCTCTCTCTCTAGTCCCAAGTCATGGATATTTAAGTTATGACTGAAGTTGAAATTTTCCGAGGAATGAAAACTAATGAGACCTTATCACCTTATCTAAGCACGAAGCACCAGGGTAAAATAAATGCTTTGATCGTTGATGACATGTAAATCAATTATTCTATGACTCTTTCAAGAGCAATGCAAAGCCCTATGTGATGAAAAAACTCGCCATTTTTTCTTGGAAAAAGAAAAAAGAAAAAGAAAAGTAACTAGAAAACAACATTATTTCTTCCTAGAATTTTCATATGAACACACATAGTTAACTCTACATGCTTCAAAAATAGGCACAGAGTTAGAGCAATTCAAGTTGTTGTTTTACCATTTACTTGTCAAAGTGTTTTAATAAGTCCCAAGTCCACTGGGGTTACAGTAATGGAGTCATTTCCAATTAAAGCTAATCAAATATGTAATTTTATATGTCCTTCATTAGTTAGCTAAAAATTAAAGTAATTAATTTTGTCCTGAATTAAGTAAGAGGACATCTATATTTAATATGATGGCTATAAGTTATATAAAAACTTTAATAAATCTTCTTAATGCTAAATGCAAATGTCAACAATAAATAGAAGTCAAGCAGAAAAACTTTGAGATTTTACTTCTGAGTTTTGATGGCAGGAGCATGGAAATGTTGCTATTTTCTAGCAAAAACATTGCATTGCTATTTCTTGACTGCACTGGCTTTTCTAAATTGCTTCTAAAAATCTGATTTTTTTTTCTTACATTTTTGGAGAATTTCATTCACAAACACTCTACTTACATTTCTGAAATCTCAACTTCTTCCCCTCAACTCCTCC
>NC_022026.1:15899004-15903749 GCF_000317375.1 Microtus ochrogaster
TCTCTCTCTCTCTCTCTCTCTCTCTCTCTCTCTGAGCCATAAATACAACCCACTGAGTCCATTTAATATTGCTCATGTCTATATGTGTTTAAGGCTGAAAAACCTGATTTATATATTTTAAAAGATGTGTTAAACACTTTTTAAGGGACTCAATTTTTTTCTCATTAACTATATAAACAAACAAAAGTAGATCACAACTTGTTAATCAAATATCTTGTTGCTTCTTTTTTTCCTCTTTTGAGACAGTGTGCCATTATGTAGCCCCGACTAGCCCCTGTCTCATTCTGACCACTAGGATTACCGCAGTGCCCTGTCATGTCTGACTTGCATTTTCAAAATAAGTCTTCAGTTAGGCTAACATGAAATCAGCTATGTTGGAGGAAATATGATTTAATAGAACCAATTAACTTTTGATAGTGTTTAGAATAACATTGCCTTGAATTTATCCTATTGGAGTGTTTAAAATTGAAGTCTATGCAGGACCACTGACAGTGGCACCAGGATTCATACCTACTGCTTGTACTGGCTTTTTGAAACCTATTCTCTTTGGACGATACCTTGCTCAGCCTAGATATAGTAGTGAGGGCCTTGGACCTCTCCCAAAGCAATGTGCCTTACTGCTCTCTGAGGAGTGGATGGGGGTGGGGTGGGAGAAAGGTGGAGGGAGTGGGAGGAGGGGAGGGAGTGGGACCTGGGATTGGTATGCATAATGAAAAAAGATAGTTTTCTTTTTAAAAATATAAAAGAAATTTAAAAACAATTGAATTCTATTCTATAGTACTCAGTTTTACATGTGTAATATTTTGTCTGATATTTTTTCATGGTACTTCTTACCTTATATACAAAATTATTAAATACATAATGCCAAGAACACAGTGCCCTGTGTTTGCTTTTAAGAAGCTTCAGAATTCCGAATTTTATGTTTAGATCTATGGTTCAATTCCAATTAAACCTGTATGAAACCAGGTATAAAGACAGAGGCTCATTTCTTTCCATGTAAATACATAGTTGCTCAAAGCCATTCGTCAAAACAAGCTCCCTTTCACCAATCCATTAACATAACACCATGACTAAAAATTTTTTTTGCAGATTCCACGTATGAATGATGTAATATGGCACGTGTTTTTGTGCCTTAAGCACCAATATCTGGAGCACTTTGGGTTGAGATGATGTTGGAATAAGTTCAAGAGGCTACTGGACCATATGGGAACTATTTTTAATAGAAACTGAGTGTATTCAGTAAAATGTTGAGAAAGTATATGTTAGCGCCTTCCAGACACAACAGGAGTGAGATAGGATCCTAATGCTGAAAGTGGGAAGTTGACACAAGCCACTATACCTAACCAAGAAGCTATCTCCAGTTGACAACTGCTTGCAAAGGAGACTCACTGCAAAAACAAACTACTCTTAATTGTAGGTTTGACAGTAGATGGCCAACAGAAAATGAACTCAATGCTGGTTTGGGAGTTTTTTTGGTTTTGTTTGTTTGTTTTGTTGTTATTGTTGTTGGTCTCATAGTGCTTTGGGCATTTCCTATCTTACAAGTCGTTTTGCTTATATACTATGGTTTCTAATTTTGTGTTCTTATGAATTCTGTGTATGTGTATGTCTGAATATGTTTCTCATGCATTTTTGGTTTTTTCTGTTTGTATCGTTTTATTTTGTTTGTTTTTATTTGCCCATTAAAGAGAGAGAAAGAAGAAATGAAGTTGAGTGGATAGAGAGGTGAGAAGGATCTTAGAGATCAGAATATATTGTATTAAACAATTTTCAATAAAATTAAACTAAACACAAAAAGCAAGTATATGCTAAATGCTCTCATCAAAAAAAGACAATACTATGATGCTTATGCTAATAAGCATCTACAAACTGCAAATTTTGTTCTATTTAATGTACTTTTTTGTCCATTTAAAAATCAAATGATATGCCGGGAGGTGGTGGCGCACTCCTTTAATCCCAGCACTCAGGAGGCAGAGGCAGGCGGATTTCTGGAAGTTCGAGGCCAGCCTGGTCTACAAGAGCTAGTTCCAGGACAGGAACCAAAAAGCTACGGAGAAACCCTGTCTCAAAAAAATCCAAAAAATAAAAAAATAATAATAAATAAATAAAATGATGTTTTAAATTTCTCTGTGGAGGATGTCTGAAATCTCTGTATGTGCAGAGATATAGGTACGTCTCTATATTTATGCTATAGTTTGGTGACTATTGTAATTTATACCCTGTATTTGAGTCAGGTCTTCCAAATTTTGCACAATTCTTCTATTTTAAAGTTTTATCTTTTCATAGACATTTTAGAATACAATTTCTTTTTTTAAAAAAATGCCTAATAAGGTTTGAACCGACATGTAAATTTGTTCAAGTTCATATATAATAAGGTAAATTACAGATTTCTTGACATTGAGAATTCCTATCTACAAACATGGTATATCACTTTTTACTCCATCTTAAATGTACGTGAGCAAAGTTGTGTATATTTTACCAGTGTGGAAGCTCTGCACATCTCATTATGTGCTTTCCTATTGAACACTTTAGGGTCTTAGAAATATTGCTGTTTCTAATTTTAGGGCTTTAAAAAAATTCTTTGTTGCTAAAAGACAGAATTACAATTAATTTATTCTTGTACAATAATTTTGTGCACTATAGCCAGTAGTTCTAATACATGAATTCTCAGAGTTTTGTGCCCATGTATAAACCACTAATCATGATGCTGCTGCCCTTAATCTCTTCCTGAAGTGACAGTGCTGGCTAAGAATTCTGGTAAGATGCTTAACAGAAATTGTCAGAGGCGATATCTGTGCCTTGTTTCTAGTCTTGGAGGGAAAGCGTCTAGTATTTCCCCATTATGTATGTTAGCTGATGGCTTTTCATCAGTGAGTTTTACCAGATTGAAAAAGATTCTCTTGGGGGCCTGGAGAGATGGCTCAGCAGTTGGGAGAACTGGCTGTTCTCCCGGAGGACCCAGGTTCAATTCCCAGCACCCACATGGCAGCTCACAACTGTTTGTAACTCCAAGATCTGATACCTTCTCATAGACATACATTGACACCAATGCACAGCAAATAAAACCTTTTTTTTTCAATTTTTATTGCCTTATAAATAATACCATTCAAAATTTCCACTTCCTCCCCTCCTCCCATTTCCCTCTCACTCCCCCACTCACCCTCCTCCCTCCCCCCTAGTCCTAAGAGAGGCCTTGTGGGAAGTCCAAGGCCCTCCCCTCCTCCATCTAGGCCTACGAAGCTGTGCATCCAAATAGACTAGGGTCCCAAAAAGCCAGTACATGCAGTAGAGACAAATCCCAGTGCCATTATCATTAGCTTCTCAGTCGGGCCCCATTGTCAGACACATTCAGAGAGTATGGTTTGATCACATGTTCATTCAGTCCCAGTCCAGCTGGCCTTGGTGAGCTCCCATTAGAACAGGCACACTGACTCAGTGGGTGGGTGCACCCCTCATGGTCCTGACTTCCTTGCTCATGTTCTCCCTCCTGCTCTTCAACTGAACCTTGGGAGCTCAGTCCATGATCCAATGTGGGTCTCTGTCTCTATCTCCATCCAACTAAATTATTTTTATAAAGAAAAGAAAAAAGTTCTTTTTTACAGTGTTTTATTGCAAATGACTATAGTTTTTTGTCACTAGCTTTTCTGTGTCTATTCAACTGATTATATATAATTTTCTCCTTCATTGTGTTAATATGATGAGTCACACTGATTTTAAGCACATAAGGCAAGCTGTTAAAAACTGCACATTTCCCTCCTTCGTTAGCAAATCAGTGAATTTTGGTGCTACATTTTCTTATTCATACAACTTGAAATCAACTTAATTTCTTCTGTGTTTTCATCTTGAGCCTATATGTTGTTTACACATATACTGTTTAAAATTTAAATATTTGGAGATATTGGATGCTAATATAATACCTTGAAACTATATGCTGGCTAGTTTTGATATCAACTTGACACAAACTTGTATCATGTTGTTATAGGGAACCTCAGTTGAGAAAATGCCCTCATCAGACTGGCCTGTAGGGCAATTTCTTAATTAGTGATTGATGTGGGAGGGCTCAGATCACTGTGGGTGGTACCTTCTTTGAGCTGGTGGTGTTGGGTACTATATGAAAGAAGGCTGAGCAAGTATGGAGGACTAAGCCAGGAAACAGCATTCCTCCTGGCCTCTGCATCAGCTCCTGCCCTGACTTCCATGAATGATGGATTACAAAGTGTAAGATGAAATAAACCCTTTCCTCCCTGAGCTGCTTTGGGTCATGGCATTTTATCACAGCAATGGAAACCCTAAGACACACTAAATGATTCCAATATCTTTAATCAAGATTTATTTCATAGCTTACCTGAGCTAATGGGAGCTCACCAACTCTGGCCTGACAGCGAGGGAACTAGCATAGAACCAATCTAGGCCCTCTGAACATCGGTGACAGTTGTGTGGCTGGGGCACAGCACTGTGGCAGTATGTGGGACCACTGGCAGTGAGACCAGGACTGATTCCTGCTGCTTGTACTGGCTTTTTGGAACCCATTCTCTTTGGAGGGATACCTTCCTCAGCCTAGACATAGTGGGAAGGGCCTTGGTCCTGCCCCAAAGCAATGTGTTAGACTTTGTTGACTCCCCATGGGAAGCCTTACCCTCTCTGAGGAGTGGATGGCGAGTGGGATGGGGGAGGTGAAGGGAGCAGGAGAAGGGGAGGGAGTAGGAACTGGAATTTATATGTAAAATGAGAAAAGATAGTTTTTT
>NC_022026.1:15904414-15931370 GCF_000317375.1 Microtus ochrogaster
GTGTGTGTGTGTGTGTGTGTGTGTGTGTGTGTGTGTGTGTGTGTGAATATATGTATATGTGCATGAAGAGGAAGCCATCCACACAGAAATAACATGTTCCTCGAATGTAATAAAAACATACATTGGTGAAGCATTCTTGGACAGTTAAACTAACATCATAAAAGCACAGCCCCAGTATTACATTTAAAAGGACTGGTTAACTAGATACCACAGTATATGAAATCTCTCCAACCTAGCAACCTTGTAAGAAGGTTAACACGTCTAAAATTTTTGATTTGTAAACACCATTTTATTGAAGAGAACATTAAGCGCTAGCAAGCATAATTTATTTGCAGCTTTATTTCTAATTGCAGAAAGATTTTTTACATACCAGTGTAATACTAGGCAAATATCAGGGAATTTTGGCTTTCAAATATTGGACAGTTTAATTATAATTATATATGTAAATTTGGGCATTCTGAAACCTATGGGTACCCAAATAAAATCTGTAAACTATCTCCTCAAATCAGACCTTCTTTTCTTCTCTTTAGATTTTTCACCACCTAAATAAACATTGGATTAACATCAAGGGCACATGGGTTACACTGCAGCGAGTTTTCACTGCGCCCTTGCATGTGTTCAGACACTCGCATGGCATATGCTTGAGCCCTTCAAATAACCTACAGAGGACTTTGGGGACAAACAGGTTATTACTTTAAAGATTCACTATTATATTTTAGACTTATTCATTTTATTTAATGTGCATGAGCATTTTGTTTGCAAGTATGTAAGTGCACGTTTCACATGTGTTACTGGTGTCCAGAGAAGTCCAAAGAGGGCATTGAATCCCGGAACTGGAGTTAGAGATAACTGTGAGCCACCATGTTGGTCCTAACAGTGAACCTGGGTCTTCTGCAAGAACAATAATGACTCTCACTTACTGAACCACATCTCCAGCTCCAAGCTTCACACACACGCTCATCTTCCTTCAAGGTGGCTTTTAGTTCAAGTTAGTGACATTATGAAAACACTCACAGGTCAGGGAACCCTGATTGCTCTTCAAGCTGATGAGGGAGAGGGACTTGATCGGGGAAGGCGTAGGGAAATGGGAGGCGGTGGCGGGGAGGAGGCAGAAATCCTTAATAAATAAATAAATTAAAAAAAAACACAATTGTTTCATTTAATGTATTTTGGAATAAGTATGGGGGCCTAGTTCTGTCTTTCAAGCAATGTCTTCCCACTGTTGGTTGGTACTCTCCCAATTACATAACATGTGGGAAGAACCATGGCTGCCCTTGTTGCTACATAAGGTCAAATGTATAAGAACTGGGTGATAAGCCCAAATGTCAATATTTAAACTGATAAAGAGAATTATGGTTCTCTTGTAAAATGTCAAAGCAAAGACCCTGACACTTGGTGTGCATTAGATATGTGATTAATAAATGACTTAAACAACCAAATGGAATGTGGTCTGTCACATTACGAAAGCCCAGTGACCAACTAAATCACCTGAGCCCTAAGCAAATAACACATCTGCATAGCCTCCGAGTGTCTCACAGCCTGTTTCACTCAACAACAGTTAGCCAGCTTTTCAGCAGGCTCTGTAAGCATGGCTGAAGCAATGAAGATGAAAGGCATTCCCGTGATCTCGGCTGCTGAAGACTATAAGGAAGACACAGACATAACAGACATGTGGACTCGCTACCCACGTGCACCAGCCTGAGGTCACGGTAGCCATTGCAAACACTCCTACCATTGACCCTAAGAATCCTCATGGGAAAGCTTCTCTCTCAGAAGTCTTCTGAAGCGCTCTGCTTTCAGTCGGTTAGGGCCTTATTTCACTCAGACTGTGAAGTTGTAAAGAAAACCCACATGTTACAAGCTTGACAACTTTCCTAACTGCCTGTTGATGGCCACGAAAAGAATTCACTCCCTGCTTCAGTGACAAATGTGACAGCTTCAGCAAGTCTTCTCTGAAAGACCAATAAATGGGATCAATCTGTGACGGGAAAAACAAACAAACGAAAACCAAAGGATGAATTTGTGGAACCCAAAGGTTTCGTTTTTATTTGGAAAAGAAAAATTACAGCATGAAATGTACAGAATAGAGCACAACTAATTTGCTACATGAATTATAAGCATAAATTGAGAAAAAGAAACAAGCATGAAAATATTACATTTTAAATGCAATTCTTTGTAAACTACTATCAGGAAAAGTTCATCTTGGCACATAGAAAAGGCAATAGCCCTGAAGAGAATTTACTAATGCCCCTCATCCGCCCCAGGACTTCTGACTCTGCATTATCTTATGCGGTTAAAAGGAGCGCTAGGTCTAAAAAGCAAATTAAATCATAAGTTGTGCTTCCCTTGGCCTTAACTACTCTACAGCCCTACATTTAACTTAATTCATAATAAGCTAAATAATCGAAGGCACGCTGATTGCATTTGGTTACAAAGTAGAGAGAGAAGAAACAATTTTCAAGTCAAAAGTATTCTGAGATGACATTTTATCCAGCACAATGTTTTATCCACTTACTGCACAATTTGAGGAATAAAGAATACTACAAGTAAAATGTTTTTAAAGTAAAGGAAAAGAAAGAAGTATATGCTGTTGCTTCTTTGCATGTTCAAACAAATAAACCTGAAAAAAGAAATCCCCATCGTTTGGGCTGAAAGTCTTTTGGGTGGTGTTTTCCACATGGGCTGAGAAGCAGGCTGCAAGATCTACTTGCCAGTTGACATAGTAGCTTCTTTACATCAGCAGAGTCATCTCCGACACGGCTCTCTGTAATAGAAGTGGAACCCATTATTTCTCAGGGTGTTTGTTTCTGTGTGTGTGTGTATGTGCATGTGTGTGCGTGCATGTGTGTGTCTTTCTGAAGCAGGAAAGACTTCTATGTAGCTCAGGCTGGCTTGGAACTAACTATATAGCCCAGGTTAGTCTCAAGCTCCCAAACCTCACGCTTTAGCCTTCTCAGTGCTGGGATTATGGGCACACACCAGTAAAAGGGGCTTGCATCTCGATTCCCGTGTTTGTAAAGTGAAGTCAAATGAACAGCTCCTTTCAGTTTCTGTATGTGTGTTCATATTGTGTGCATGTCCGTGTGGGTGGATTGCAAGTGTGTGGATATAGGCCAGCATGTATGTGTGTGCACATGCATGCAGAGGCTAAAAGACATCGGGTGTCATCCTTAAGAACATCATCCACCCCCTATGAGACACAGTCTCTCATAGCTTCTTTTAAACTTTAAGGTGCAGGTGTTGTGGACTGCACTGCATTGCTCTTGTGTATGTTTTCCTGGGTAGCATGACTCAGGAAGGTATTCAAAGAGAAACTCTAATAGGTTGTCCTGAATTCCCAACACCTGTGATGAAAGCATTAGTCAATTTTGCAGACTCACTTTATTTTTCTGACTCCAAAACTAGATAAATAATGCTAGAAGGCCTGGTTCTGACAAGCCTTCTAGACACACACAGGCAGTGTTCAAATACCAAATGGTTTCCTCTGATTGCTCATATCTGACCAACTAATCCAATCGAATTCATCTACCAATGATATAAACTAAGGAAGTTTCACTTATTACTATAACTGATATAAACCTGTAGGTTGCAAATTACAGGAAGTAAACCATTTAGGGTTTGTTCCTGAGAGCCCTTCCATAGGTCTGGAAGGTCAGGTTTACAAACGGATATTACTTGCCTCTTGTACTCTCATTCTCAAATGTATGCAGGAGTTTTGTACAGTTTATCTGATCTATGATAGTAGAAAAAAATTGGATTCAAAATTACATGAGAATCAGAACCTCTTTTTTAGTGTTTTGTTTTGTTGACACAGGGTCTGTCTGTGTAGCCCTAGCTATCCTGGAACTCAACTTTGTAGACCAGGCAGGCTCTGAACTCAAGAGTTCTGGGATTAAAAGTATGTGCCACCAGGCCCAGCTCAGGATAACTTTCAATAAACCAGATGTTAAAGATATTTAAAAGAGTGCTTTATTTCTCACTATTTTCTAACTTAAAAAAAAAATTAGCCAGCCGGGCGGTGGTGGCGCACGCCTTTAATCCCAGCACTCGGGAGGCAGAGGCAGGTGGATCTCTGTGAGTTCGAGACCAGCCTGGTCTACAAAGCTAGTTCCGGGACAGGCTCCAAAGCTACAGAGAAACCCTGTCTTGAAAAACCAAAAAAGTCAGCCAAGTGGTGGTGGTGCATGCCTTTAATCCCAGAACTCAGGGGGCAAAGGCAGGTGGATCTCTGTGAATTCCAGCTCAGTGTGGTCTACAGAATGAGTTCTAGGACAGCCACGGGGTGTCACACAGAGAAACCATCTCAAAAAGAAAAAAAGAGAAAGTCACTTTATAATAAAAATGATATTTACTCAAAATTCTAATAGATTTCTTAATTTAAATCTTTGTTATTTCTCATTTTAATGTATAATAAAATATATTTTCAACAGATAAAGCTTGCATAAGAAAATAAAAGTCCTTCTTTAAAAGATGCATGTGTATTATATATGCCTATGGCCCTTGAAAGCCAGAAGAGGGCATACAATCCTCTAGAATTGGAGTTACAGATGGTTGTGAGCTGCCACATGACTGTTGGACATCAAACCCACATCCTCCAGAAGAGAAGCCACTGTTCTCAGCTGCTAAGCCATCTCTCCAGTCACTTAAAGATTGAAGTTCTCAATCTCAATATTTTAAGAACATAAAGCATTCGATCATTCAAAATATGAGCACTGCAAATACAGACAATTATGACAAATTTCCTGCTAGCACTTAATTTCTTCCTCTGTAAATTATAACTTAAAAAGTTTAGTCTTTCTTACACTAATACTGTTAAATATTGAGAAATTATTGTGTAAAGTAATTTTAAAGTATATTTGAAACTTCATTACATCTGTGTTTATACCTCATACTTAAGTAGAAAACACAGCTCTGAACAAAATTACATGGCAATACATATACAAACATACAAAAGTACATGGAAAACTGGTGACATCTGAGTAAGGCTAGCACGAATGTCAATTCCTAAGATTTGGTGTCATCCTCTAATTATAGAAGATAACTAGGTGGAGGGAACACAGACATTTCAGTAGTATTTTTGTTAGCTTCTTCTGAATTTATAATTTCAAATATTAAGCTTAAAAGAAAATTCCATATGCACAGAAAGGTGCAATAAAATAAACACCTTACTTTTTAAAAAAATCTAAAATTGAGAGGGTCATGAAGTCACACACTTGACAGCCTAAGGCAGGAGGCCAGCCTGGGCTACCACAGAGAGCTCCAGAGTGGAAAAAAATTAAAAATAACAATTGGAAAACTGATTATTTAACATCACTAGTGTCCTGTGTGTAATTGTGATGTATTCTACATAAAGAGAAGTGACTAGTGAATCTTTAAAGGACTCACCTCAAATCATTTCATTTAGATATAGAATGTACTCAATAATCCTCAAGGATTCTGACAAAAAGTTGTTCTTTATGTGCCCTACCTGTTTCATCAGTAAAACTGCCTCTGTAATTTTGATGTAGTATGTTATACTAACCATTTGTGGCCGATCTTCTTCATTGTCATTGTAACTAGGGTAGAAATAGTTGGCTGAACATTCCGCAGATGCTCCAAGACCTTCTGCAGATGGTGACACCTGAGTCCAAGCTACAAGAAAAATGACAGGTATATCAGTTACTTAAAAGATCTGGTTCTCCACCACAGGAGAAGCAAACTCACTGTTATAGTTAAAGCTGCGGTCTTCAACAGGCCAATAATACACACAGTCTTGCTCTACAAAACAAAACTGCACATAGGTTGTACTAGTTTTTAATTTGACATTTCAGAAAAGATTTGGACTACAATATACTTCTTCAAAATTTCAGAATGGTAGGAAGTTGAGGTTGATGGACATTATTAAAAGTAATGTTAAGCCAGGTGGTGGTAACACATGCCTTTAATCCCAACTTGGGAGGCAGAGGTAAGTGGATCTTTGTTAGTTCAAGACCAGCCTGGTCTAGAAGTGAGTTCCAGGATAGTCAGAGCTACACACAGAGATACCCTGTCAAAAAAAAAGTAATGCTAAACATTTTCAAAATATATTGTTTTTCTTACCTCCACACACGAAAAAAAATGGTTCTAAATGTTCTTTCTATAATATTTATATTTATCCCATTCAAATAGTACTTGTTAGATTCCACCTGGTGTTGCTATTATTTTGTCTTGGATCCTCTCTTAGTAAGCAGAGATCATACATTACATATCGTATGCCTTATAAGAGCCTGCATGTAGCCAGGTGTGCACACCTTTGATCCCAGCATGCAGAAGGCAGAGGCAGGTAGATCTCTACAAGTCCAAGGCTAGCGTGGTAGGTTCCAGGCCAGCCTGTACTACATACTAAGACCATGTATCCCCTTGCCAAAACAATGAGGTGACAGGCAGGAGATATGAGGTTTATTTCTTCCTCCCTTTATTTCTTTCTTCCTTCCTTTTTTTTCTTTAGACTTGAACTGCTTGAGATGAAGTAATCTGTGATAGTTTAAACTGTCAATTTGACACAACCTAGAATCACATGAGAAGACAATCTCAGTGAGGGATTGGCTAGATGATGTTGGCCTGTGAACAAGTGTTGACTGAGGTTTCTGTCCTACCCAATCTTGCAGCCATTCAGTCCCAAAGAAAACACACAGAGGTCTACATTAATCATAAACTGATTGGCCTCATATCTCAGGCTCTTATTAACTAATTCTTACATCTTATATTATTAACCCATTATTCTTGTCTGTGTTAGCCACATGGCTGGGTACTTTTGTCAGCGAGGAATTCTCATCTTGTTTCCTCTCTGTCTGAGTGATGACTGTAGACTGAATCTTTCCTCTTCCCAGAATTCTCCTGTTCTCATTCCCCTGCCTCTACTTCCTGCCTGGCTACTGGCCAATCAGCATTTATTTAAAATACAAGTGACAGGGTACAGACCATTGTCCCACAGCATGTCCCCCCACTTTTTTTAAACAAGAACTCTGAATCAAATATCATTTTTTTATCTTTTTGTCCAGACCATTATTCATAATATCTTGTAACCAACACTCTAAACAAAGATAAATATCTATAATCCATTTTGTGGGAATGTGGGTGTAATTTTCAGGGATACTTCCTGCTGATTGGAGGCACTGATAATCTTATGAGGACCTAAAGAAAATTTAAGATTATGGCCAAGTCCTGACTGGAAAATTCTGTGAGGCTGTGAGAAGTGCTGTGGGACAATGGTCTGTACCCTGGCACTTGTATTTTAAATAAATGCTGATTGGCCAGTAGCCAGGCAGGAAGTAGAGTTGAGACAACGAGAACAAGAGAATTCTGGGAAGAGGAAATAGTCAGTCTGCAGTTGTCACCCAGACACAGAGGAAGCAAGATGAAAATGTCTCACTGATGAAAAGTACCAATCCACATGGCTAATACAGACAAGAATTATGGGCTAATATAAGTTATAAGAGTTATAAGGAGCCTGAGCTTATAGACCAATCAGTTTATGATTAATGTAGGCCTCTATGTGTTTATTTTGGACTAAACAGATGTGGGACTTGGTGGGAGAGAAGTCTCTATCCACAGACAAGCCTGTGGGGGTGACTTTAATTGATATAGTAAGACCTAGCCTGAAAGTGGGCAGCATCATTTCTTTATAAGCATAAAGAAAACTATCTAAGGAAACTATTAATACAAGCAAACAACATGAATACATTTATTTCTCTTTGCTTCATGACTGTGAACATGAAGCTGCTTCAGGCTCCTACAGCTGTGACTTCCCTGCTGTGATAGACTGTAACCAAGAACTGTACACTGTAATAAACAAGCTCCCTCAATTGGTTTTGTCAGGGTATGCTCCTACAGCACCAAAAAAAAAAAAACTAAGACAAAATCTAAGTCACACATTTACAGACTCCCATCTCAGCCACAGTAAACTATTCATGTCACCTTGGAAATATTATGTGACCTCTCTGATGTGGTTTCCATATCTGTCAAATGAAGGCATTGGATACTAGGTTCTCTCTTTGTTTCTGGGGCTGGGAGTCACAACATAATGATCTGAGGGAAGCAACCTCTAAATGGATAACTAAAAACTGAACACGGTCATCATTACTTTTTCCTCCTCAACTAGTAGGATTAAAGACTACTATATTAAGTCCTGAGTACTTGGCATTTCTCAGGGAGTCTATGCTACTGTTTCCAAAGCTATTTAGGGAATCTCGTATGCTTGTATATTACCTTATACCTCCCTATTATGATACTTACCACATTCCATTTTAATCGCTTACTGAATAATCTACCTTCCTAGCATTGTAAAGATGGCAGCTGTGTGTATTTTAATTAGACTTCAAATGCAACTCTACACAATTCCTGATGCACTGATTAGATGAATCAAATGCATTATGTACCATCATTTCAAATAACATAATTCTCATAAGAAAACAAATTTTCCAGCTCTAGTCACAAAACCAATGGTAAATAAACAGTATATCCACTGAAGGCAGTATCTGTGTTGCATTCATTCCTGTCCTCTATTGTAAGAGTTCTAAAACTTGAACACAGATGAGCATTATATAGAAAGTTGGTCAAAATTCAGGTAGCTGGGCTTCACACCCAAAGTTTCTGCTTCATAAGATCTGAAGTAGAAAGAGCCAATAAAACCTTCCTCAATAAAACAAGTTTCCCAGGTGATATTAATGTTACTGGGCCAAGGATCACACTTTGACAAACAGTATTCTGTAGTTTCCATAAGAGTGTTTTTTGTGTGCAAGAAATGAAAGTTCTGAAACAGGCTAACTCAGGGATGGAGAGATGGCTCAGTGGTTAAGAGCACTGACTGCTCTTCCAGAGGTCCTGAGTTCAATTCCCAGCAACCACATGGTGGCTCACAGTCATCTATAATGAGACCTGGCGCCCCCTTCTGGCCTGTGGGGCACACATGGAAGGAATGCTGTACACATAATAAATAAAAATATATTTAAAAAAATATTTTAAAAAACAGGCTAACTCTCTTTTCTTTATACAAAAATAACACATGACTAGATTCTTTGCACATTAGCAACAGAAGTTAAAACTCACATAGTTATTGAATCTTTTCTTCAGATAACCAAGACACATACCTGTGCAATTTACTTGTGCTTGAACTGGCACAACTGCCTTCCTGACCTCCACCATGCCACTGGCTTGTTCTACCTCTTTTTCCACTTCCACAGCATTTAGAAGAGCTTCCTCTTGCTTTCTGAAACAGCCACTATAAAAATAGGTGAGCTTTTGCATAGTCTAAGAATAGCAAAACTTAAAATGTTCTATCTTGATATTATGTGCTAACAATAAGCTGAAAATCCATTCCAATAGCTGATGTGCCCTTATTTAAGTCTGTATAATAGTTAATATAAAACAGTTTCAAGAGCTTAAGTCCTAGGATTCAAGCCAGCACACCCCTTTTATGCAAACTTAATATTGCTCCCTTCTAGACCCAAGACATGTATGTGTACAACCTGTATTGCTCTGAAGACTTTTCACCTTAATGTGTTGATGTAGGATGCCCTTCTGCATGCTATAAATATGTTTTATTACCATTGGTTAACAAAGAAACCACTTTGACCTATGGCAGAGCAGAATATAGCTAAGCGGTAAATGCAAACAGATATGGGAAGAGAGAAGGTGGAGTCAGGGAGATGCCAACAGCTGCCAGGAAAGCAAGATGTGATGCAATAAACCACGAGCCTTGTGGTAAAATATAGAATAATAGAAATGGGTTCATTTAAATTGTAAACGCTAGTTAATAATAAGTGTAAGCTAAAAGGCCAAACAGTTTATAATTAACATTAAGCCTTCGAGTGGTTATTCAGGAACTGGTGGATGGATGAGAAACTTCTAGTTAGAATGTGTCAGGGAAGGTACATATAAATGTGTAGAAGAAATTTTATCCTGATTCACACTGTTAAGTTTTCACCAGCTACTGTTACAGCAACTACTTCATACAACAAAGTCTTCACTTCTGTGTTTGAATGTTACAAACCCTGCCAGAAAACGACCTTCAGAGTCGATCCCGATGAAAATCATGTGCTGTCTTAGATTTTAGAGACCTCTGGGAGATAGGTGTGACAAAGGAAAAAAAAAACAGTATATGTCATAAGTCATTCAGTGTTTCCATGCAACTAGTGTAGCTCAGTGAACTCTATCGGGGCTTTGAAAATGGCATGGAAAAATCTCTGTGTACACTCAGATGCAAAGAGTGCAGCTTTTAAGATTGTTAAAGGTAGGATGTCAAGATAGAGTTTTAAAGCAGCAGTGCTGAGCTGCCATGTACAACTGCCACCATCCTGAAGAACTTCAGGCTAACTTCATTACCTAGATCTATGCCTTAACTATGTACAAAACATACCTAAATCACCACCAAGGGTTCTTCATTAAGGGTCTACACAATGTGAACGAGTTCTTTATTGTTGTTCTCATACTGTTTCCCCCACAGACTGAAAGTAAGCAAAAGTACCCCAAAGAGAAAGCCATAAATGAGAACCACTACATTTACCGTCAGTCTGAATGCAATTCTTTGCAAGATCAATTGCAAAGTACTTAAGTATTTTAAAAACAGCTTTGCAATTTATAGGGACTGTTGGTCTCTGTGTGACTCCAATATATGGCTTAGATATGAGAAAAAAGTGTGGTTACATTATCTGATGAGTTATTGCTATCACAGAAGGCTGGTTGTTATAATTACATTGTTTGGTATGTCTGGGAGCTGAAGAGATTGCTCAGTGATTGGGAACAACTGAGGCCTTTGCAGAGGACCCAGGTTCAGTTCCCAGCATCCACACAGTGGTTAGGAACTGTCTGTAACTTCAGTGTCCAACACCTCTTTTAACCTCCCTGAACCAGGCAAACATGTGGTGCACGTTTGTACATGTAGGCAAAATATTCATACACATAAAGAGAAATAAATAAATCTAAATAAATTTAAAGAATTATGTTTCTGAGTGAAATGATCACTTACTCAGCTTTCTGCTGCTGAAGAGAAACTTCATCTGGTTCTCTTGGCTGATCCAGCTGTTTCATAGCTGAACAATAAAACATATCTGTCATTTATAAGTCATGTTTCTTACTTCTTTGAAGGATGACTTTCACATACACCACAGAGGGTGGGAGAAAAGAGGGAGTGAGATAGAGAGACAGATGGAAATACACACACACACACACACACAAACACACACACACACACACACATCCCATTTTCAGGTATTTGAAATGACCAACAAACAAGAAGACCCATCTAAAATTATCTGTAGAGTCCAAACTGTGTATTTGGATACAAACTAGGGGTTGGGGTGACACGCGGTTTCTACAAAAGAATGAGGACCTGCATTTGAATCTAAAACTGACAAAATAAAAAAACAGGGCTCAATAGCACATGTCTGTTGATGTGGGATGCCTTTTTGTATGCTGTGAATATGTTTTATTACTATTGGTTAATAAAGAAGTTCATTTGGCCAACAGCCAGGCAGAATAGAGCCAGGCAGGAAATCCAAGCAAACATAAAGAGAGATGAAGGGCAGAGTCAGGGAGTAGCCAGCTGACACCCGGGAAGCAAGATGTGAGGTAACAAGCCACAAGCTTTGTTTTAAAATATAGAATAATAGAAATGGGGTTAATTTAAGTTGTAAGAGCCAGTGAATAATAAGCCTGAGCTAATAGGCCAAACAGTTTGTAATTAATATAAAGTCTCAGTGGTAATTCGGGAACTGGCAGATAGACGAGAAACCTCTAGTTACAATCTTTAATCCCAGCACTCACAGGAGGTAAAGTCAGAATTCCCAGAAGCTCTGGGGCTAGTTAGCCTGTCTTATGCAGCAGTGAACAATGAAAAAGGGCCTGCCTCAAAGAAGGTATAATGCAACTGGTCTTCTGATCTCCACATGCTCGCTGTGGCACATGCACATATGAGCATGCATGCACACACACACACACACACACACACACACACACACAAACACAAATACACCTATAGTCACATACACAAGTATGTACATCTACATCATACACACAAGCAGAGACTCTTTTTTGTAAGTATAAGTTCAAAAGTGTAACCAATTCTTCATCCCAAACTTTCTGAATACTGGTTCTGTGAGGTTCCCCCCCCCCAAGGACTAGAATTTGATACTTTGTTGATCTCAACTGGTTCTGAAGCACCGAGGCTGACCTTAGAATTTAAATTAGCAGTTGGGTTTTTTTTTTTAAAAAGCTTTCTGAATCTCAATGTCACTTTTTTATTGTAGTTTAATACATCCCTTCATTATTATCAAATTATCAGCCCCATTCCCAGGAAGCCTTTTCATAAAACCCAACTAGTGGGTTGTCATTGTGCTTCTCCATATAAAGCATGGATGCCTGAAACTACCAGTCAAAGGGAATGGATACAGATGGGAGAGGAGGTAGAGAGGAACTGGGAGGAGTAGAGGGAGGCAAAATTATAATCAAGATATATTATTTGAGAAAAAAAATTCTATTTTCAATAAAAAATGAAATTACCAGTCAAACGTTCTTGCTGCTTCAACAAAATGTTCCTTATTTCTTTTAACCATAACATCTTCACATCAATATTTGGAGCCTAAAAATTAAAGCAGAAGGAAAAAGTATGTTTCCTTTTGAAAAGAATGCTTTTATAATAATGAAAAATGTAATCAAACATGAGTCACTCTATGAAACACCAGATTCAAATTCTAGCCTTTTAATTCTTAAAGCATTTAAGAGGCTGATCACTAGCAATCTGATTAGATATTATAATCAAAATCATTTTAAAATTGCCGTAAAGAGTATAACAACTGGAAAAAATACAGAGATCCTTTCAGCTACTGTTGCTTCACTGGAGGATCACACACACACAAACACACACACACACACACACACCACTTTGTTTCAATTTTAGTAAAAACAAAGCAAGCTCTAGTATTTCTACAGTTAAAATTAATTACATAATCATCTTAAAAACTTATACTTACACGATGGATTCCCTAAATGCTCTCCCATTGCTTATAAGGTAAGTCTGTTATATGGTACCAACTCATAACTTAAAGTAAACCAAGAAGGGTGTATGTACTGCTATCAATACAAAATAAAAAAAAACTGAACATCTGCAACAGCTAATAACATATGGGTCAGCCACAAGTGGTGACACAGAGACTTAGTGAAAATAGCACAGCACTATCTTGAAATGTCTTGAATCAACTCCCCTCCCTGAAACAGAGTGGGCCTCAGAGCACACCTGCCCAGGATCTTGACTATGTTCTGTCAAAAGAAGGAATACATCCAAACAGTCATATCTTTAAGTCTTTAAATGCTGAAGACAAAGGAAACTCAAGGCTAACTGGAGAAACTTCATAGATGCAAAAAAAAGTAGCAGCCAAACTTGAAAGGAATGAGATTTTTTTTAAATATTTATTTATTTAGTATACAATATTCTGTCTGTGTGCATGTCTGCAGGCCAGAAGAGGGTACCAGACCTCTTTACAGATGGTTGTGAGCCACCATGTGGTTGCTGGGAATTGAACTCAGGACCTTTGGAAGAGCAGGCAATGCTCTTAACCACTGAGCCATCTCTCCAGCCCTGAAAGGAATGAGATTTTATAAAAGGTAACCAACATTTTTTTTTACCAACTCAGATTTTTAAATCATTTTTAAACTATCTATTTATTTACTTTGATTCAATATGTATGGATGGCTTGCCTGCATGTATGTTAAGCACACCACATGCTTTCAATGCGCATGGAAACCAGAAGGAGTCAAATTCCCATAGGTTGTTGTAAGCCACCTATCATGAGTGTTGGAAATCGAACAGAGTCCTTTTTTTCTTAATGTTGGTGCTGGAGAGATGATGGCTCTGTGGTTAATAACATGCACTGTTATTGCAGAAAACCAGACCTTGATACCCAGCACCCATTCGGGAGAGCAAACAATGAACTTCAACTCCAGCTCCAGCGGATCCATTGCTCCCTACTGGCTTCGTAAAGCACTGCACAAATTCCCAGAGACACAGACAGACAGAGAGACATACACACACACCTAAAATCATTAGCATGAATGTTATGAAGGTAACCAACTGCTTCCTGTTAGATTTAAGGTCTGCTCCACTAGAGAAAACACAGGCCTAGTATTGAAAGTTGGTTGAGAACCTTGGTTGGTGAGCTCATAAGCTCCACATGTGAACCTACTAATATTATTTTGTTAAATAGGTATAATATCAAACTGCCCTCTAAATTAACATCTACCTGAGCAAAACTCTCCGAGCTCATCAGACAAGTTGATTTGTGCAGTGTTTGAAGGTTAATAAAGAAGCTTAGAATTGTTTAAAATGTAGAGACTGAGTATGGCATGTTCATTCATAAATGGCCTCTTCTATATCACACCCCCCACACACGAGGCTCAGAAACCACCACAGGAGAAGGGACAGAAAAAAATTTAAGATCCCGAGGTTTGGGAGGATGAAAGCAAACCAGTATCTTCTGGATATGATGGGACCACTGCATTCAGGAAATGATGGCAGCTATGGATGCCCAGGACCTCACAAGACCAAGTCAATCAACATTCCAAGGCAGAGTGCTGGGAAGGGATTCAGAGTTCCCACTACTAAGTAAAGAGTAATAGATGATTCCTGGCTTCTGGGGTAAAGAGAATCAGTTTTCTTTAATAATGAGACTCCTGGTAGGTTTAACATTCTCCAGTGGATGCTTCTACGTCCAGAAATATATAGATAATACAAATTGAAGATGATGGGTTAATAAATTAAATAAATAAAATCAAAATTTGTCATTTTATTGATGATTATGGTTTCCAGAAGAATAACCAACCTGAACAATGTAAATTTCTTCCTTCTCACCATACCATATTTCAAATTTGCGGTTATCGCCTTTCACGTGTTCTGTGATTCCAACTTCTTCCATCTACAACAAACCAAATCGTTCTTGATCATTGGATTACAAATATGAAATTACATTCACCATGCTCTGTCATAATCTCTGGGAACAGAATGTCTCACGTAAGCAAAATACACATTTTACTTTCAATGAGCAGAAAAAGGGAAGTATAGCCATAGGCATGATGACTTAAGAGTTTTTGTGGAAATATGCACTCAGAGTTCAGATACCACGTTCCATTCCAGTGATTAATATAAATGGCATACATCTGAATATCCAGGTTGCCTATCAAAGGTTGAATTCTGCTGGAAATTAACTATACGGTAGTAAAACAGAATTTTGTCAGATGTATAAGTTATTAAACATCAATGGGAAAAGCTACTTGAAATTGATCAATTTCAAGGTTTTTTGAAGTAATTATTGACCAGATCAATTTGATCTGACAAGATTATTCCTTATGACTTATAAGTAAATTTATGGGTTAGGGAAGAGTTCCCAGAAGTTTTTCAATTCCCCCCAATTCCTCAGCCTCTACAGCAAAGAAAATACCTAACTTGAATGAGAACCTTCTCAGGGCAGTAAAACTTGTGTTGTATGAAGTATTTCTTCCTTCCCACCACTTTCTTCTCACCCTGGTTTCTGCTTTGCAAAATTGTCTTTCACCATTTGCTGCTAACCTTGCCTAATTCCATGGGGGACAACTTCAGTCCCTTGTGTAACATTTTCTTTAAGTTGTTCTCTGCCTTTCCTCTTTTCTTTCAACTCCTTCCTAATTGTCTCCAGGAATATCACACTCCGTTACACTTACGAACCCCCAAAATGACCCAAATTAAAACTAATAAACATTAAGGGCAGTGCTCATAAGATTCCTGCATTAAGGTAAAGAAAAACAATTATACTTAGAAATGAAACTTAGCTATGTTACTTTAAGAGCCTCTGACATCCACCTTGAATACAGTCTAAAGTGACTTCTAAATGCTCCCAAATATAGCCTTCCTGCGCGACTCTAATCTAACTCTGCTTGAATATTTCAATATAAGACTACTTGGATCCTACTGTTTTTCAAAAGTAATTATGTTTCATCACATAACTGTCTCAATGGGATGATAGGTAGCAGACAAACAGACTTCCAAGTCAAAGAAGGACAGACTGGACCTCCATCCATCACTAACATTCATCAGCTATGTGTCTTAGTGTAAGGTGCTGAATTTTCCCCAAATTCCCTTATTTCAAACATAAATTTGGTAAATCGTGTATTTCATAGAGTTGATATAGAGATATAAGTAGTAAACGGTATGTTCAGATCATATAAGTTTTTGTGGAGGTATGTGCATGTGGGTATGCATGTTCACATGTACATGGGTACATATATACATGTATGGAGGCCAGAGATTCATGTCAGGCATCTTCCATAATAGGTCTTCACTTTATTTATTGATGTAGGGCCTCCTGTTGAACCCAGAGTTAATCTGATCCAACTAATCTAACTAGCCAGCTTGCTTTGAAGATCCCCTAGAGCTGAGATTACAAGGGGCAGCCACACCCACTAGTGATCTGAACTCCAGTCCTTATACTTGAATGACAAGCTCTTTACCCTTCCCTCCAGTTCATAATGAGCTTTGAATGTATGGCTTTGCCTCCCATCCTTTTCTGTATTTGAATGGCAACTGTTTTACTATTTCCCATTGCTAAAATATATAACACATCATTATTTAAATACATGTGGGCATTTCCTAGGAAATCAAACTATTTTTATCTGACACAAAGTTAGCACTGTTGTGTGGTCAGTGTAAACAACAGTTGATGATAATAAGCAAGTGCACAATCTGATGGATCTGAGAAAGCAACGTCTCTAGCTGGTTACCTGTGACCTGACATATGGCTTTTCTATGGATGTTAAGTGCTTGCATTAGAGTACATAGTCATTAGAAAGACATGAGCAGGCTGTGTGGTTCCAGCTTGCTGTTATGCAGTCAAAAAAATACATTTCAGGGGAGAGAAGTTGTTCAGCTATGCTTAGCAGCACACTGACCAGTAATGATGGACTCTCATGAGAAACAGCCGGAAGAAGCAAGCATAATGAGACCTACGAAACAGTCTAACTTCCGTCTTTCTTAGTCTACAGCATCACCCTTTTCCCAGGAATCTTTATCTAAAATTTTGCAAGCAGCACTGACTAGTTCTTTTCAATTAAAGACACAATTATATCAGAAAACAAAAGAAAAACCGGACAGATTTTCTTCTTTTAAATGTCAAGTACTATTTATTTTCTATATCTGGTATGTCACTAAGCCCTTATGTCTGCCTTCCATTGAAATGGTTCTTGCATCAATTCCTCCTTCTGTTTCCATGGCAACTATTGTAACCCTTCTGGCTTCATTACCTCATTAGTCCTTCTCTACTTCAATTATCTTCAGAAACACTCTGTTGTTGACATGTCTATCATTGTATCAAATTTAAAATAAAATAAGAAATCAATGCAAATAAGAAATTCTGCAGTAAGTAGTTACTAGATCACCTCACAAACAGAATGTGAATCAAATTGGTTTATGTAAAACATGCCTACAAAGGAGAAGTACCTTTTCAAGGAGTACACGTACAGATGGCAAGATCTAAAACCTGTCACAAAGACATCACAATGTCTTGGTTCTCAATTGATGTTTATTAAAGTCATAAGTACATCAGATATGTAGACTTAGAGGTGGACTATATTAAAAGAGTAATTGAGTACTTGTGATAAAAGTGACTGGAGTTTTGAAGAATCTGTGGAGATACTATGGATTCAAAACTGAATACAAAACAGACAATGGGAAACATTCAGGGAGGTGATTCTAGGTAGGAATTTTGCGAGATACAGCTAGAAGCAGCTGACCCGTCTGAGGAAAAACAAAAGTAGGTAGGGCCTGCTTATCAGGTGGCCTCCTTAAACTATGTCCTCAAGCCCTCGACAGGTCCAGCCACATAATCATTGCTAAATTTCCATCAGCCCTCAACTATACTGGGAAAGCTAGCTGAGAAAGAAAACTCAGGAAAAATGATTCAAAGGACCGTGACTAGAGAATTGAAGGTAAGAATGTTCCATCTTCCAATCATTTCATAAACAAATGTGTTGCTTTTAGAATTTAAACTTGAAAGATAAAATTCATTAGGTTTGAAATAACCAAATTTGCCAGCTAGTGCCTCAGGTGGATTAGAAGTACTCCCAGACCTCTAATGACTTTCACAAACAACCGTCTCCTAATTTTAACACAAGACTAATATACAGTAGTAGTTTGGGTTCTAGACAGAATAAAATAGTTTCAAAGAATAGCACAGAATACATATATTAGGAAGGTCCAGCTATAGATAGGGTAATCAGAAAGCATGGGGCTAAGGAAGGGAGGAGGAACAAAGACAGGAGGGTAGGAATACGCTAAGCACAAGAGTTCTCCATTTTTTAAACTGCAGTGAGGAGGAGGAAACCCTTTGCTTCTTGTTTCTCCTATAACAAAAGCTTCTTGGTAATGAGACCAAGAATTTTACCCGGGACCATTGGAAGAGGTGAGCTGGGGCAGAAAGGGCACCTTGGAGAACATCTGAGACGACAGTGATGGGGAGTTGAATCAAAGCTATAAACCTGGAGCCAACCCCTTGTCCTGAGTTCAGACGCCCAAAACCCATGTTCAGCTAGATGTGGTAGTACATGCTTGTGATCCTAGTGTTCCCATGGCAAGAAAGGAGGTGGAGACAGGAGACCCCCTGGAAGCTCTTGGGATAACAAGACTGGTGTGCATAGCAATGATCAACAGGACACCTTGCTTCAAACAAGGTAGAAGGGGAGGACCAACACCTGAAATGTCCTATGACCTCCAAAGTTGACCTGTAGCATATACGGGTCTGAGCTCACACATGAACACATATGCATTGTTTTGTTTTGTTGATTCTTTTAACCAGAGGGATGAGTAACTAAAGTGTAAAACCTACTTAAGTAAAAAAAAAAAAAAGTATTCAAGGTAGAATACATATAAGATAATATTGTATCAGACAATGTGAGTTTTCTTACTTTTAGGCAGTGTTTAAAACTGTATGATGGATATCTATCAGCGCCTTCTCCAGATTCAACACGCCTCTTACAAAACATAACAGCTTTTTCATACAGGAAAAGGTGTCGCTGCATGGGCTTGAATCTTGCAAAATCCTTCATTTTTGTAGCACCTTTCCGGTGTCCTAGCCAAACACTGAATGCACCTTGCAGAATCATCTTGCCCAGCTCATTCAGATTCCCCTAGAATGAAAAATCAAAACCAATTCAGAGAACGCAGAGCTATATCCATGTGTCAAACATTGACATTGTAGTTTTTAGTTTGATTTACTAGTACTCTGAAGCATGTTTTGCCTACTTTATTTCTTTCAGATCATTACATAAGACTTTATTGCTGAGAACTTGTCACATTTGGTCACAGGAAATGAATAAATCAATCTCATACTGCCCTGCATGGCTTACCCTTTACAGGCTAACTTTCATACTACTAGAAGGTACTATGCAGGCTGCTAGGTGGGTAGTCAGTTATCATTCACCAGCAGTGAACCAGGTGAGACACAATAATGGCCAAGATGGCAGAATAGTGGCATGAATTTCTTTTTTGTCCTTTATTTTTTCTTATTGAAAATAGAATTTTTCATACAATATATTCTGATTACAGTTACCACACCCAAATTCCCCTTAGGTCCTCCCCCACCTTCCCTCTCGGCCAGATTCACACCCTCGCTGTCACTCCTTAGAAAACAAACCAATACTAAAATAAAATGAACTAAAATA
Organism: Microtus ochrogaster; assembly: GCF_000317375.1. Lineage (NCBI taxonomy): Eukaryota > Metazoa > Chordata > Mammalia > Rodentia > Cricetidae > Microtus > Microtus ochrogaster. Next base: position 15,924,110 of record NC_022026.1, read on the forward strand.
CAATAAACAAACTGGAATAGGATGAAACAAACATGAGAAAAAGAACCAAAAAAAAAACACAAGAAACACATGTAGATGAAGAAACATACATGTTTGTACACACAGGAATCCCATAAAAACACAAAACCAGGAGCCATAATACATACACAAAGAACTTGTAAAATTTTTTTAAAATGTCTTGACAAAACATTACGGGACAAAGAACCTCCATCTGCCCCCTATGGCAATCAGGAAAGAGAACTCGTACCTCCTCAGGGCAAAACATTAGAGCTGGCCTGATGGTGTGAGTGTGAGGACCTGGATCTGAAGGCCTCATAGCAAGAACTGACCTGGTTCCTTATTGTAAGCTGTATTAGGTAAGCTAACCAAGGCAGAGCTGGAGGGCTTGCTCTGGTAGCGATGATGAGGGAAAGCTAGTGGACTGACCACTCCAGCCATCACCCAGGCAGGCCCAGAACAAGGGCTATGAGTTAGCCCACCCCAGCAACCACCAAATCTATGAACTGTTGGAGCATGTGAAAGGGATGAACCTACAGATCCAAAACAGCAGGATGCCTACACACAGGACAACAAGAAGATACCCAAGAAGAGCCCTTGTGAAAGCCATTATCAGTGGTGTAGCAGAAGCCAGAGGCCTCTAGCCAGACCAATGCTCAGAGCAATGAACACTCACAAGTAAAGATGAACAGACTAAAGAGCACACTGTGTGACTCAACGGGCCACACTCAGCTTCTCTTGTTGCTATTTTTATTTTTGTTTTGTTTCTTTTATTTGCTTGGTTTTTCTTTTAAATTTGGTTTTGTTTGGGGGGGGAGACTACAAGGGCAGAGGGGGGACTCAAGGGGACAGGGAGAGAAGTTGGATAAGAATGATGTGAAATCCACAAAGAATCAAGAAAAGTAAAATCTTTTTAAAGTTTTGAAACTGTTCACTGTACCATAACTTTTTACTTTGAAACACACCATGTCTCGCATACATTTAAAATTGCTATGAAGGTGCCACATAAAAGAACCTTCCTTTTTGTTGGCTTCTTGGCATTTGCCATGTGGAGTTATTTCAGCTGGAGCAATGCTCATATCTCTTCCTCACTCTTGATTAATTACCTCATTCATGATAAATTACCACCCTTTGGATGGAGCAGTTCTGGGGAAAGGTGGCAAGCCCTGAAGAGTTAAGCCTTTTTATTCATATCTACTCCAGACTAGGGAAAGTATCAGTCTGGGACAGAGAGTCTGCTTAACTGACTCAAGGTTCAGACTTGAAGGCAGGCTGCTACAGACCAGGAAAATGTCATCGGATTCCATTTGGCTGCTCATCTGCACCCAATCCTCCACTTAGCTTACCAATAATAATGCTTATACTTTTATTTCCATTTGTCTGCCTCCTATGTTATTTTCCAATTGAATCCAAAAGATAAAAAGGGATTCTGGTAAGTCTACCCTCAAAAACTCCATCATTAAAGTTTACTTACAATATAGCCATTGATTGCAATCTGATGCATGGAGTCATTCACTGACTTCAATAAGTCCAGCATTGTATCAAGTGCCTCCTTTAACTGAGTTGTTCCTTCTCCTTCTTTGCTGTACTTTAAGAGCTCCTATGAGTAGAAGTCAAGAATCAAACAATATTAGTCACATATTAAAAACTGCTGGAAAAATTAATTATTTGAAGCTAATATGCTTTTGAGCAGTAATCCAAAGATAATGTCATTCTTAGAGTAATTTCTTTCATATTGTCTGTCATATTAACATATTTAATAACAATGTCAAAATTGGAGAAGTAGAATAATAATTCTAGAGTATAAAACAAAGAGCATCCATTCAATGCTTTTACAATTAAAAAACAGTTATAAAAACACATCAGGGATTACATGAAATTTCTTCTTCTACATACAATAATTTATCACTCATAATGCATATAGCATCATGAAACACATTTTAGAAGAATCTATGTTGGATTTGTACATAACATAGATTCTACTAATCCTTTTCCATTAAACTAGGGGAGTGTCATTTGCATTTTTCATTGAAAGGGCCAATAGGAAACATAATCTTAAAATGAATAAGTATATATTTCGACCTTAATATAAAAATTCTTTAAAAAATATTATGCTTAGATATGAATAGAACTTATATGGAGGATGAAGATCTCCTTATACTCATAACTTAATCATCTTGTGATTGTCATTTGTATATCACCATGAAAAAGCACAATGCAAAAAAACTTATACCTAAAGTTCATCTTCTTCAACCTATTGCTAATGCTTCCTAGTCAATCACTTCCTCACAGATGACTACTAGATTTGATTCCAAAAATAACGTTAAGTAGGGTCTAAAGAGATAGCTCACTGATTAAAAGCACTGGTTGCTCTTGCAGAAGACCTGGGTTCTATAACTCTGATGCCATCTTCTGACCTCCATGGGTACCAGGCAGACACATGGTACACATAGACATGCAAAGTACTCATACACATAAAATAATTTTTAAAGTAAAGAGACAAGCAACTGCTTCATGTAATTACCTTTAAAAGCAACTGATACTTAGTGATTCGTTGCACTGGTTTGAGCAAATAGGAATCCAGACCAAGTCGGTGTTTTAATTTTCTCTGACATTCCTGTCATTAAAAGATAATGATCAGCTGGGTACAGTATTAGACACCTTTAATCCCAGCACTCCAGAGCCAAAGGCAGGCAGATTTCTGTGAGTTTGAGGCTAGCCTGGTCTACATAGCAAGCTCCAAGTCAGCCAAAACTGCACAATAGAGAGACCCTGTCTCAAAAAAAAAAAAAAAGATAATCAATAAATGTTAAATTAAGAAATGTACAGGGGTACAAGTGACAAGCAAAATATATATGAAAATTCCATATAGAATGCTTACTTTGTAAGCTTATTTTTAAAGTAATTTTTTTTTAAAAGACATATACCAAGGCTGGAGAGATGGGTCAGAAGTAAAAGCACTTGCTGCTCTTCCGGAAGACCAAGGTTCAGTTCCCTGCACCTGTGCCCGCCCACACAGTGATTATTCCTAACACTAGTTCTCAGGAATCCAATACATGGTGTGTGTGTGTGTGTGTGTGTGTGTGTGTGTGTGTGTGTGTGTGTGTACTGGCAAAATGCTCATATATAAAAATCTTTAAATAATTTTAATGAATAAAAATACATGTTCCTGAAAAATGTCAACTGTCAAGTGCTCATTGATTAGACCCCAGACCTGAATCTTTCTTACCTCTTAAGAACATGTATCAGGAAAATCACAAAGGAGGGAGGGGAGTAAGGGGAAGAGGAATGGAAGGAAGGAAGGATGAATGGATGGATGGATGGATGGATGGATGGATGGATGGATGGATGAATGGATGGATTTGGAAGGTAGAAATTTACAGCATTTCAAAGTCTAAAAGATTGCCACGTATAAATTCATATTGGTATAAACTGTATAAAATTTGAGAAAGCAGGAAATGACAATAGGTTAGAATGATTAAAACATTCTTCAATCTGTCCAGGAAAATTAACAAAAGGCTACTCTACAGGCAAAGGCCCAGAAAAGAAATAGGTTGTGCTAAATATAAATCTGACTGGGTATGAGAACAGAATATTTTTTAAGATCACAAGAAAAATACAGACTTCATCAACTCGTGCTGTATTTCATTCAGTAACTGGCTTGCTGCCACTATAAATATAGGGGCTATGACATTGGGTCCTGGGAACAGTGTAGGGACCATAGTTAATAGAAGATGGGGGTTGTTAGGATGAATGTGCATATGGAAAATGCACAACACAAAATGACTGGAAAGAGGATATACCTGAATAAGATACAGGGCCTTCCACTAAATGTGAAAAAAATTCTGCATATAATTTAATTCAAATAAAAATAAACAATTAACAATTAAATATGATAGTCTGATACAAGCCATTTTGTTCTCCTTCATAAAACCCAATTAGAAAAATAAAATATATTTTTCTCAAGACAAAAATATAATTGAGGAGGAAGAAAATATTTGCAAAACTTAAAACTAAAAGTCAATTCACACATGGTATCTGATTACAAGTTGAGAGAACTGTTTGCTAAAAACAGTTCAGATTTTATGTTAGAGAATGCCCCAAGCCCTTCTCAAAGAAATACCTGTAACTCTGAAAGAGAAAAGTTCAAAATATTTATGAAATCAATACCAACAACTGTTGATGAGGATATGGGCCAATCAGAACTCATCCACTCTAGTAGTAATGGAAAACTGCAGTCACTATAGAAAACAGTCCAACAGCTAGTCATTAAACATAAGCAAGCATGATGGAGCAGATGGATCTTTGTGAGTTCAAGGCTAAGCTGGTCTATATAATGCATTCCAGGCTAGTTAAGGATATATGTTAAGATCCTGTTCTATGTTAAATATATAAAATATGACCCATTTTATTCCTAGGTGAATAGCCAAAAGAAAAAAAATTGCTTAAATTTTTTTGTGTTGTCTGTTTGGTTACATTAGAGACAAGTATGTGAAATTCTGATTCAAAGTTTCTTGTGTGTTTCTGGATTTATTGAGAATGGTCCTTAGTCTCAGATTGCTTGTCTCTGGTTGTTTTCCTTTGGTGTGCTCGTGAGAGATGGGGGAACTTTGCTAATACATCTATCTTTATACTCTCCCTTCCGCTGCTTAGATCTTCCAGACTGCTGTTCAATAGCAACATAATTGGCTGATACTATGCTTGAGGAAAAGGACATGAGTTTCAAAGTTGTTAGATATATAGATATGGTGGATCACAACCACTTCTAATTCCTGTCCTAAAGAATATGAAACCCTCTTCTGGCCTTTGAGGGAACTAGATACACCTGGTATACAAACATGCATCCAGAAAAAACACACATACATTATAAAAATAATAAAATTTGCAAAATATTACATAATAGCTATGTAAAACAAAAGATAAAAACAAGTCAAATGCCCATCAACTAATGACCATATGAATCAACTGTGATCTATCTATTCAGCAAAATATTCAAGCAGAAAAAGAATAAAGTATTACTATAAACAATGGTATTAAGCTCGAAAATCTTACGTAAAATAAGTGATTCCCAACCTGTGGGTCACGACCCCGTTGTAACTTGAATATCAGATATTTTACATTACAACTCATAATAGTAGCAAAATTACAGTTATAAAGTAACAACAAAAATAATTTTATGGTTGGAGGTCATCACAACAGGAGGAACTGTATAAAGGATCACAGCACTGGGAAGCGTGAGAACCACTGTGTTAAGAAGCCACATTAAAAACACCATAAAGTGTATGCTTTTGCTTATATAAAATTATATAATAGAATAGGTTAACCCACTAAAACAGAAATCTGATTAATAGCTAAATGTTAGTTGAATGGATTAGGAGAATTCAGTAAGTCAGTGAATAAGAGGTAACGATCAAAAGGTAAACGGTTGCATAAATCCTTTTTTCTTTTCTTTTCTGTTGGGGGGAGACTTTGTCCATTAGTTGGTTGCTATTATTTGTTTGTTTTCAAAGGTAGAATCACTATGTAGCCCAGGCATGACTCTAACTCAAGATCCGTCTTCCTCAGGCCTGTCAGTGCTAGAATAACAAGTGTATGCTACCACAACTGACTTTAGGGAGGGAATTTTTAATAGTAAAAATGTTCTGAAATTGATTAGGTTGATAACCATACAATCTAATGAATATAGTTAAACTACTGAATTATATACTTTAGAGCAGTGGTTCTCATGACTATTGAAAAACACAAATATTTACATTATATTTCATAATAGGAGCAAAATTATACTTAGGAAATAGCAACAAAAATTTGGTTGGGAATCACCACAACATGAGGAATTGTATTAATGGGTCTCAGCATTAGAAAGGTTAAGAACCAATGCTTTAAGGGAATAAATTTTATAGTATCTTATTTGCATAATAATAAATCTGTTACCAAAACCAATATTGAATGCACATTAAAATCTAAAATAAAAAATGTAAAAGCTGCAATAAGCACAACTGAGTCACACACACTCACGTGTACACACATACACACACACACACACACACACACACACAGCAGAAGAATGATTCTCTATAAAAGTAAACCAGAGGGCCTCTGGACCAAGGTATATAAGGTTCAACTAATTTGAGAATACTATATTGAAAACAAGGAAAAGGGCCGGATATCTTAAACATCTAACAACTTTGAAACTCATGTCCTTTTCCTCAAGCACAATAGCAGCCAATTATGTTTCTATTGAACAGCAATCGGGAAGACCTAAGCAGCGGAAGAGAAAGTACCTAAAGATAGATGTATTAGCAAAATCCCCCATCTCTCACGAGCAAACCAAAGGAAACAACCAGAGACAAGCAATCCAAGACTGAGAACCATTCTCAGTAAACCCAGAAACACACAAGAAACTCTGAATCAGATTTCATGTGCTTGTCCCTAATGTAAATAAACAATTAACAGACATTTCAGGAAAGCATCCAAGATGAGTAGCAAGTGCTAATAAAGAAAAAGAACAGAAAAGCGATGTAAACGCAGTTGGAACCATGCAGAGAGAATAAAACTACTTTAAAAGGAAAATCTATTATTATGTTCATATAGATAATTGAAAAGAAGTTCTGGAACAAAAATCAGGATTCCATTAAAAGTAACTCAGAGAGTACAGAAAACTGTTAACTGACAGACATACAAGTGTGGAAACTGATATGGAAGTTCCTGAAATAACAAAAACTATGGCCAGGATGATAGCTCAGTTGCTAATATACCTGCAAGCATGAAGAACTGAATTAGATGCCCCACCACCTGCATTTTAAAAATTTAAAAACAAAGATGTGCTTAGTGATTTGCAGCATTTATGTACTTATAATCACAACACTAAAGAGGAGATAGGCATATCTCTGATGTTTGGTGGCCAGTTAGCCCACCATACTTAGCTTGTTCCAAACCAATCAGAGACTCTGTCTCAAAAAACCAAGGATAAAACTCACCCAAGGACATATGCATATGTGTATGTACACATGCATGTGCACACACAGGCATAAATGCATCTGCAGACACATGAACATACACACATACACATATTTTTAAAAATTGAAACCAATACAGTAATGAAAACAGTGTGGTACTGGCATAAAAACAGAGAAGTCGACCAATGGAATCGTATAGAAGACCCGGATTTTAACCCACAAACCTATGAACAACTCATTTTCAATAAAGGAGCTAAAAGTATACAATGAAAGAAAGAAAGCATCTTCAACAAATGGTGCTGGCACAA